>NC_056689.1:4747727-5052045 GCF_018350215.1 Panthera leo | reverse complement strand
CATAGTTTCTTCCTTAAAAGAATCGTCTTTTTTTCCTCATTAGAAAGCAAAAGGCTAGCGGACAGTGAAACATTCTGCAGTTAAGGTAGACATCTGCGCTCTCGGGCTAAGTACTTTCCAAATGCTGGAGAAAGAAAACTGGAGCAGAGTCGGCTGTGTGTTCGCGAACAGGTTGGGACGGTTAGATAAGTGTCCCTTTACGTAGGTGGGATTTGGGACTCTGTGAGGGCGGAGGTGGGAATATTCAGTCACCAGCTTCTGTCCGGCTCCCAGAGACCAGGGACGCCTGGTCTCCCAGGGAACAGTCCCCGGTGTTCTTGTAGAGCCATCCCTCTGATGACTCACAAGCCAGCACACCGGCAAGGTGACCCCTTTCAAGGAGCCGGCCTCGTGTGCCCGTGGGAGCAGCCCCTCTATGCACAGCGAGCTTGCTTCCGTCACCTCCTGTTGTTCGGGGCTCCGCACGGGTCGTCTGTGAAGAACGGGGCCCGGAGAGAAATAGTTTCTTCTCCCCACGATGCCGTAAAACAAAAGTCATCCCATAACCCCTCCTTCAACCTCACCGTAATAACACGAGTTGCGCCTAGATTCATGGTGTTTGTTTTCCAGTACCTTCCATATCCTTGTGAGTAATTTTTCATACAATTATTCACTCTTGAAAACATGAAACAGAAGGGGGGCTGTGGGATTCTCTAGGTAGGTGAGCAGGTGGGGGTCTAAAGCCATGAGTAGTTAAGAATCAGAGAGGGACTCAGAGTCAGGCGCCCTGTGTAAAACCCCGTTGGACTTCCTACTCCATGTGACCTTGGAGAGCCGGCAATCACTGCTTTAGCTTCCTCAGAGATGGTTGTTCCTGTGGGAACGGAAGGACAGTAAGTAAAGGGTCTGGAATAGTCACCATCCCCCAGGAAGCATTCATTAAGGAAAATGGTGGTTTGTGTTTCCGGCGGTCGATGGGAAAGCACGTTGCCGTGGACGACTGCTGCAGTGCACCCCACTGTCTGGGCGTCCAACAAGCCCCCCTGCCCTGTAGTCCACCCGCCCAGGCACTCCATGCTGGGGACCGCTGGAGTGTAGCCGGCGGTCACTGGTCTGGACCTCCTCCAGCCTTTCCCTGTGCCGCACGTCACCCCAAAAAGTCTTCCGTCTTCCACGCCATCAATCTTTGCCTCTTTCTCATGGCTGGAAGTCAACCAAACACCCTTGATTCCCTTTTATAAATGAGTATGATGTACATATAAAGAGAGTGTCTCCAATCTCTCGCCTCCTGGTCTCTCGCGAGCCTTTCAGCCCCACCTCCAAGGTCACACCGGTGACCGCCACAGGTTAACTTCCCTGTTTGAGTCTCCTTTCTCATCTCATGTGACACATGTGGCTGACCACTTCCTTTCCTTGAAGCGTGTCCTTCACTGGGCTCCCAGAACCCCATGCTCTGCTGGTGTTCTTTTTTTTTTTTTTTAATGTTTATTTACTTATTTTGAGAGGGAGACAGAGAACGTGAGTGGGGGAGGAGCGGAGAGAGAGAATCCCATGCAGCCTCCACACTGTTGGTGCAAAGCCTGACGTGGGGCTCAAACTCACGAACGATGAGGTCGTGACCTGAGCCAAAATCAAGGGCCCAACGCTGAACCGACTGAGGCACCCAGACAGACGCCCCTCTGCTGCTGTTCTTTGTCCCTCACCCGTCATACCTTCTTTGCTCCTAGTCTCTGACCTCGCTGTCACCGTGCTACCGGGCTCTGTCCCTGATCTGTTCTCCGTCCGTACTTCCATCCTCGGTGACCTGGGCTGGTCCCACAGCTTTCTGTACCTCTGCGTGTAGGCGACTGCCAGAGCCACCCTTCCAGCCCAGGTGTGTCTTGTGAGCTTCGGACGGCGGCAGCCTAAACTTGACAAAGCCACTCGGCTAAGTCATACGCCCTGCAGCGTCGAACTGTCGAAACCAGACTCCCACTCTTCCTCCAAGCCTGCTTTTCTTAGGGCTTTCCTTGTTTCGCTCAACAGAAACTCTATGCTTGTTCTTGAGAGTGAGAACTTCAGAACCTCCCCCCTTCCTCTTTCTGTTGCTCAAACCTCACATCCATCTCACCACAAATCACACGGACTGTCCCTTCAGTACACATTCCCGAAACAACTCTTTGGCCTTACCCGCTCTGTCCAAGCCACACCTGCTCTTGCCCGGATTCTGGCAGCAACGTGGACCTCCCCCACATTTTCCCTCTGCCCTCCTGTGTCTGCTTTCTAGCAGCACACTGCTTAGGGGTGCCTGGGGGGCTCAGTTAGGAGTCCGACTTCGGCTCAGGTCATGATCTCACGGTTCGTGGGTTCCAGCCCCGCATCGGGCTCTGTGCTGACAGCTCAGAGCCTGGAGCCTGCCTCGGATTCTGTGTCCCCTCCTTCCCTCTGCCCCTCCTCTGCTCGCGCGCTGTCTCTCAAAAATAAATAAATGTGAACAGAAATAAACAAACAAAAGCACGCTGCGCGAGGCCCACTTGTTCAGATCCGGGCGCGTCTGCAGGCCTGTAGGCGATTTGCTCCCCTCCCCTCAGACCTTCACTAAAGTGCCTCCCTCCCCAATCACCTTTGTTCTGTGCTGGGGCACTTCCTCGCCTAAGTTTTCTCCGTGCTTTTACCACAAATCGACATACTGTAAACACACTTGTGTCTTTGTCCTTCTCCACCAGTGTGTAAGGTGCAGGAGCCCTGGGTTCATTTTGTTATTTTTGTGGGGCTTGGGGGTACATTTTGTCCACTACTGGATCTCCAGCATCTATCCCAGGGCCTGGCATACGCTTGTTTTTATTGGCAATTTGCGAAAAGTAGTTGATGGGGTCAGAGAACTGGCTGATTCTGCTCAAAACCGGAAATGGAATTCTAATTTGCTTATAACGCTCAGGGGACTTGAAGTGTCTAAAACAGCTTAAGGGTTTTTATTTCACCCGGTCAACTTGGTCCAGTTATTTGCCTTAGTCTGTCAAATGCCTTTGAGCAGAACCGGCCTGCATAATTCATCAGTCTCAGGAGAGTTAGTTAGATTAGTAAATGCTAAAAAAAGATTTTCCCGGCATCAGCCTGTCCCTCACAGCAAGATGATTCCGTTACTAAGCTGGGGAGGTAACTGTGGTCACTCTCGGCCCCTTGGTTTCCATTATAGACCACGCAGAGCAAAGGTGATCTCTTACCAACCTTGAAAATGGACTTTGTGGTTTGGGTCGATTGAAGTATAATTTTCATGCTGAAAAGTAATGACTGAAAGGTGTGTGTCGTCACCAGACATGGAATGGGTCTGACCACGCATCCCTCAGGGCTTGAAGTCATCTGGAGAGGTGGCCAAGTCCCCGATCATAGGGTATCCCAGTGACCGTCATTTTTACTTCACAGAGACCCCAGAGGAAGGGTGGAAAAAAAGAAACAACAACAAAAGCAAAAACACTTCTCCCTCTTTCAGGACCATTAGATCTCTTTTATACGTCATATAAATTAGGTCACAATCTATGGGGGGAAACTCTTACGAATCGGGTCAGCAAGGCAGGCACAGTCGAACTTGAGGCTGATTGGGAATTCCTGTGAAGGTAGACAGAGGTCTCATGAGTAATACTGACAGGGAACTATCGGTTACCTAACAAACATGTCGTGGTGACACTAGCATCTAAGAGTCTTGGTTTTTCCCTTAAGGGAATGCATTTCGTACAAAGCATACAGTATATTCAGTTCAGAAATGGTACATGCGGGGTACGAATGGAAGACTTTTTCTCCCAAGAAGGAGCTCCGTACGTTTAGCAATATCTAAAGACATAAGTGACAGAAATCTGTCGTGCAGAGGCCACAAAGCATGCGGTGCTGACCTGGCAGGTGACGAGGTGACCCAGAGGTGTCCCCCACACCCCTTTCCCTTCTTGGTGACGTAGCACACTGCACGTGCCGGTTACGTTATTGATTGTTTTCCTGTGGGTAGCGAGTGAGAGATTGTCTCGCAAGCAATGAGCCCAATGACGATTGTCATATTACTTCTTAACTTTATGTTTCTAATTTCAGACATCCCTCCCCTTCCAGAGGAAGTCAGCCTTGCCATAGCTTCCGTGTCCTGTTTTTGCCACAAAACTCACATGTTCACTTTCTGTTAGAAAAATCTAAAGCAGGTGTTTTATAATTGCTCTGGATTTGGAATTCTTTAAAGGCAAGTGAATTTTGAATTTGAAGTTCAAATTCAATTGAAGTTCTGTTGAAGTCCTAATCCCCATGACATTTTCCTGATAACAAGAAAATCTCTCTTTTGTCATGTGATGGTGGCTCTCAATTGATCCTCGGGCCATAATGCACTCTCACTTTCATTCACTGAGTTTAAAATCCAAAAACAATCTACTTTCTTTCGAAATCCAATCAAAATCCAAATAAAAATTACTTTCAGATTTGGATTTGGGTTTTCAACAGTAAGAGACGTGAAGAGATAGCAGCTAAACCAGGAATTTAAGCCACTGCACCGCTGATCCCAGGAGAAATTTGTCTGGAAGGAGGGAACCTGAGCTAAAGAAAAGGGGAGTCTTGCTCTTAAACAAGGTGGGGATGTCTTTTGACTCAGAAGCCGTACTTCTGTCCGTTTGTCTCAGCCAGGCAAATGCTGCTCAAAAAAAAGATCAAATCGAGCTTGAGAATGATGGGCTTACCTTGTAAGTTCTTCTGCTTGTTTCCTGCTGGGCAGTGGACCTGGCAAGAGTGTCCCCTGTATGGCCTGAGATGCCAGGACAGGGCGTAGGGAGGGGCTAGACCGTGGCAGACACGGAATGACAATAGGAACGTGCAGTGACAGTGCCTTTCTTTCCCTGTCTTAGCTTGTCCCTGAGTGTCCGTGTCTAAAAGGCTGTGGACCCTAGTCAGCATTTGTGCAGTGTAGACCAGGTCCTCACATCAGCAGCACGGGGCGGGACCGGACCCTCCGTTAGGTTTGCCAGCCCAGGGAGCTAGCACCGAGTGGGTTCCAAAGCCGTGTTGTGCCAGTTTCATCTCAAAAAACATTAGCCACGGACCCGTATTTCTCCCACTGACCTAAGACCTCCCCATGTGATGGTAACTGCCCTGTATGTTAACGGTATAGCCCATAGATTCGTATGACATGATGAAGTCCTGCAAATATGCTGTTTTCTAAAAAAGAAAATGCATCCGCGTGCTATTTTTTTCATCTGTTGTTATTTGTCAGTGAAGCGATAAAGAGGAATTTTCCCCCTCTTTTTTATTTTATCTTCACAACTCACCTCTGGGAATGTTCCCCTCATAAACGTTACTCAGTAGGATAAAGACATTATAAATCTCGTAAGGTCTTTATCAAAGGAGTGTTTATAATTATTTGCCAAAGGCAAGAAAGTGAATGATTTGAAATTTAGCTGCCCCTACTAAAGACACACTTAGAAGTCTCTGGTCCGGAATGAGGCATCTGCAGTGCCTAGCGTTGCCTACGTGTTCCTGAAGGAACCAGTGAGGTCCTCTGTTCCTTTGGGACGTGGCCACGTCTTTGTCCTGTTTCCTAATGAACTGCCCTCAGTGTGGCTTGAAGGAAGTGACTCATACGGAGTAAGCCCCATGAAAACGGGAGAGGGGTCTGCTTGCAGGATTGGGTCACTGAGCAGCTTTTAGGCAATTCTGATTTTGGCAACAAACCATCCTCCGAGAGGACACCCTCAGACTTTTCCGTGAATGCCTCTCGAGACTCTGTTTCAGGCATTTCCAGGCTCGGGGTTATGATGGTCCTTGTGTGACTCTGTATCTATTGCCTGACTGTGGCTAAGAGCACGGTGACGTATCGTCTGTCTCCCACAAGCTCAGGGAATAGTGGCTGAAGCCACGTGACGATGTTGTGCTTTTCTTTTGTCCGTGTGACAGCTCACGAGTTCCACACTCTCTAAGAGTAACACCTGGTAGAATTAAAAGCTTATTAAATTTCAGTTTCAAAAGGAGACCCTCACATACTCCCCTTTTTACAGGGGTCATAGGATGGACTGCAGAAATCTCATGCTTCATGCACCACATCCCCCATCACTTGATAGCACCGGATTATGTCCAAGATGGTTCCGAAATTCAAACATGAAAACAGCACACACTGCATTTTGGAGCAGCCATGCAAAGCGTTACCAGGGTCTTCTGGGAGCACCATAAACCACCAATTAGAGTATTTTGGATGAAGGAGTTGAAAATTAGGGAAAGGAACACAACATCAACTTCATGGCGTATTTGCATATTCCTCTGTTTCTAAATTAATGTTATCCCTATATAGGAACATCCCATTTATCTCTGGTTCGCTGGACACACAACTCTACTTAATCCAGATCCTAGCCGAGGGGAAAAACAGCAACTTAGAGACGCAAACATCGATAGATGGGAAAATCGGGCAGTTAGTAATTACGAAAAGTAGGCACCCAGTAAAAACACATGAAAGGTACAGATCATCTTACTGTTATTGATTGCTTACTATTCTATCTCACAGGCATTATCTCATTTATTATTTACCCTAGCCCAGTGGAGTTAGTTTGGCCAGCGTAGCCATTAAACAGTCAAAGCTGGGGCACAGAGGGATCCTGAAGCTGGTTCCAACTCAGGTAGCCAGTGCATAGGAGAGCTAGGATTTGATCAAGGCAGACTGGCTCCAGAGACTATGTTTTAGTTATTTTGTATTATTGCCTCCTTAGGAACTCACTGATGGCATGGATATATTATAGACTATTATGGGCACAATTCTAGCCAGTTTGGCTATCTGGCTTTTAACGACAGAGAGTAAGTGTATCTGGGCCAGAAATGGGAGGTAAGACAGTCTCCCTGACTCTATCGAGAGATACTACTTAAAACCTGAGCAACTAATAACGAGTATTATATGACAGAAGTGTTATTGAGGTCATGTTAAGTACAGCTAGCGGCACGGTCATTGATTATTCAGAATGATGGCCTGGGATCATCCTGTGAACCCTGTACTATGTTCAACAAATTATGCTTTAAATGATTTGGAAGAAGGTAATCCATTCTAGAAATAGTGATTCCCTAGTAAGCTTTGTTTCTAATGGGGTGAGAGATCCATATGGTAATCAGAAAGGATAAACTTGAATAATATGCACGATGTGCTTCTCCATGGAACACTCCATCCCTAGGTGGGGCTAGATGATTGGGACATCACTAGTAAAGAACTAGCCTTCCTTACCAGTATGTTCCATAGAGATCCCTGATGTCGAGAATTACCCGCTTAGCCTACTTTCCCTAAAACTTCAACGGCTGAAGAATCTTTTGCTTGCCAGAAGATTCTTGACCCACCGTGGTGCTAGGTAACACACGTCGTGTGTTCTGTCACCTAAGAAATGGCTCTCCAAACAAATTGCCTAGCAATACTCTAAACCGTTGTAGTAAGAACAGACGGTGATAGAATCCCACTTGCTGTATATAAACGTATTCTAGACAGACATGATAAGGCCTGCAACCGTGATGTTATCAGCCTGAGACCCACAGCTGCAATAATTCCTAATTCTGTTCATTTTTTCTTTTTACATCGTTGCTTTCCAATTAGCAAGCAACACTCTAGACTTTAACAGTCAGGCTGATGAAACTATTTCAAATCTCGGATCTTCCAAGAACCACCGATCTTAGCCTTTCCCCAGCTTCACGCATAGGCCGGACTACAATTCCGAAATTAAAAACACAGTCCACTTTGGGCAAGCTGAGTAATCCAAGTTGCAGTCGGGGGCATCCCGTGGTCTGTGTGGCACTTTGGTTCTGCCCACTGCAGCAAGAAAGGCCTGTGGGAATCTTGTTTCTGAAACGGTTATCAGTGTAGCAGTGGGTGTCTGGGCACCAGAATGTCAACGTATCTGCTTTTTAAAACCCAAAACTCCACAGAGTGACTATCTATCACCTAGTTCCTATTAGGTTTCTTAGGTGGCATCTTTGTGCGAATAGTACCATAGTACAATTCCATTCCTGTTGAAATATCCTTTCTAGGGGCGCCTGGCTGGCCCCGTCAGTTAAGCATCTGACTCTTGGTTTCATCTCAGGTCATGATCTCACAGTTCGAGAGATTGAGCCCGGTGTCGGGCTCTGTGTTGACGGTGTGGGACCTGCTTGGGATTCTGTCTCTCTCCCTCTCTCTCTCTGCCCCTCCCCTGCTTGCTCTCTCTCTGTCTCTCAAAAATAAACAAATAAACCTGAAAAAGAAATATCCTTTGTAGTTCAGTAAAAATAATCGCTGTTAAAAATAATATGATTTCCTCAACTTTATTTTACTTCATATTTTATATATATTTCTTAATGTTTTATTTATTTATTTTGAGAGAGAGAGAGAGAGAGTGGGAGAGAGGCAGGGAGAGAGAGAGAGAGAGAGGAAGACAGAGGGTTGGAAACAGGCTCTATGCTGACAGCAGAGAGCCCGATGCAGGACTCAAACTCACAAACTGTGAGATCGTGACCCAGCTGAAGTCAGATATGTAACCAACCAAACCACCCAGCGCCCTATATTTTATATATTTGCAGTGAGGTCTTGTTGTCTTTTTCCTATGCCTGGCCAAATAATGCAAAAGTGTTACAGACATGAATAGATATGTAACTCCTTCAGTTTCTCATCTGGAAAGATAGCCCCCTCCTGCAGCCCTGCCTCATTGGGTCCCCTGACTGCCTTCCAGGTCACTTCAGTGGACACAGGTGCCAAGACATAGGACAAGTTTCTGAGGATCTCCTCTCCCCAGTTCAGCACTTGCCTCTCCCGAAGGGGCCGAAGAAAGGTTTTGTGCCCTCTCTCTGCAGTTATGTTATGTCTGCAAAGCCAGAGGAGCGTAAATCCCACTGAGAACCCAGTCAGGTGCTGTGCGTTCTCTGAAAGCATCGGATGGACCTCCAGCGTTCCCACCACATGCCTGGTAGAGAGCAGCAACAAGTCGAGACGGTGCCGTCATCACAAACCGCTTGTGTTCTATTGCACAAGCTCTTGCAAACCCAGATTAATCCACCAAGGCCATGTAACCCTGGTGGTTAGGAACCGCTGAAAGTTAATAACTTGGATGAGGAAAGGGAGGTCACAGAAAGAGAATTGAGAATAGGATGGAGACAAAAGGTCATCCCTATCCATGGAAAATCTGTAAAGAAAAGGAGGCCACACATGGGGGGAAAAAAAAAAAACACGTTCTCTAGCTGTTACATAATACAAAGAATAACCATAATAGGTCTGAATGCCCCTCCCAATTTTCTGCATTTTATCCTTATTATTTATCAGTCATTTGAAAAGGGAGAAGAGGACTTAGTGCTATTCAGTAGGCCTTATTCACGCCTAGGGTCAGGAGGTTTATGAAGCGGTAAGATAAATGCATCATTTCTATTATACGTACACAGAAAAAAGTACTCGTAACCTAATTTGGGGAGAATTCACTTAATATTCTAATGGAATCACTCATCTCTGCAGCCTCTTAGTCCATAGTCCTCTTTTAAAAACCATTGTTACAAGCGCAGAAAAATTACCAGTATGTGTTAGCCCCGAAGTGAAGGTCAGCTGAAGTGGCATAACAGTATTTATTTCAATCGGCGGTCCAACCAAAATGAAACGTGACGGCAAATTAGTTCTGAACTTCTGCGAGAAAGGCAATGTGTACTCAGAGAAACAATTATGGTATTAATTTGCTATCGTTGTAGATAAGAAAAGAAGCAGGCATTTGAGGGTCTTGAGTTCTTCCCTCATTACCATTCTCTCTCCACTCCTGTGATTTGTGTAAAAATGTGTGGGAAAATGGGGCACCTGGGTGGCTCAGTCGGTTAAGCGTCCGACTTCAGCTCAGGTCACGATCTCACAGTCCGTGAGTTCGAGCCCCGCGTCGGGCTCTGTGCTGACTTCTCAGAGCCTGGAGCCTGCTTCGGATTCCGTGTCTCCCTCTCTGCCCCTCCCCCGTTCATGCTCTGTCTCTCTCTGTCTCAAAAATAAATAAACGTTAAAAAAATTTTTTTTTTTTAAAATGTGTGGGAAAGCACCAGTTTCTACTATTGTAGCTACAGGTGCAAATCCTAAGCAGTGTATTGTATTGTGACCCTTTTGCATGATTGTGCAGAAAGCTTGGTAGTGTGGAAATGTGTGATGCCTTTATGAACTTGCCCGATCTTGAGGGGGACACATTTCTAAGGTAAGAATGATGGAGCTCGCTGACCCAGCTCATTTTGCATTTGTGGGTTCCTCTAATGACGTGCCGTGTTAAGCAAGTACAGAATGCCCGTCTGAGCCAGCCGATCGAGGTTTGCGTCATCAGCGATAAGTCCTATCAATAGCATGTCTCCTTGATATCACACTTCACTTCCTCCAGAAAAACTCAGAATGCCAGCCAAATCATGAGAAAATATCGTATGCATTCTCAAAGATCATTAGAGACTATTTAGAACTTGGGACGCGTTCCCGTGATATCCGTATACGATGTGACAGGTGTCCACCACACGCGTATAAAGTTGACACTACAAGTTCCTTAAAACTTTCGTGTTGTGACCAGAGTTGGTAACTCCTGGGCCGCGCAACAGAGAAATGAGGCAGGACTAAAAATCAAAGGCACAGGCAAGGTTTCTTGGGGGTTCCCGCTCAAGTGGAAGGGAGGCGCGGCACCGATGGCGAAGGTTAAGACGCCCTGCTCGTAGAGAGGAAGTTGGCACTCGGGTAGGGACCTACTCAGGTCCAGCATGCTAATGAGGGAAAGGCGGAAAAATGCTCCATCCTGATTGGTTGGAAGGGCCTTGCTCTGATTGGTTGATATTGGCAGACAGCTCTAGCTCATTGGTGCTTTCTGGAGCCAGGTCCTCGGTTTTATAGTCCCCGAGCTCCTGTATGGGGCCAAACCGTGGCTGCATCCTGGGTCGGCCTGGGAGAGAAGGGGCTGAACAGTAACAGCCCACGGAAAGTGGCCCAGGTACGCAGTGGTTTTCACTTGGGGCTTGTTCCTGTCTCCATATGATCATCACCTTGGTAATTAACATCTCTGTAGACTTACCTATACATTTTTTTTAACGTTTGTTTATTTTTGGGAGAGAAAGAGTGCGAGCGGGGGCGGGGCAGTGAGAGAGCACACACACAGAATCTAAAGCAGGCTCCGGGCTCTGAGCTCGAACCCACGAAACGTGAGATCATGACCTGAGCCGAAGTCGGCCGCTTAACCGACTGAGCCACCCCGGCGCCCCTGTATAGACTTACCTATAAAATTTATTTTAAAATATTGTTGCCTGGCTCCATATCCCAAGATTTTATCAACTCTGTTTTTAACTCAGCCATAATTCTGATATGAATCCTGGGTGGGAGGGAGCCTTAGGTTTATTACAGTCCATGGTGCAATGCATTCGTAGTTCTGTTTTGGACATGGAGACGTACCTTTGCTGTCTGCTATCTCGGAGGTGCATTGGGGGTCTCCTGTTTGCGCCGTTTGCATAACCAGAAGCTGAGAGCAAGACGCCCTTAAATGAAAGGCTCTGGTAGTATTTCCTGAAATAGGAGCTTCGGGAGATAGGGATTGGAGGTGGGCTGGGGAAGAGGACCCCAAAGGAGGTAAAGGGAAGCCATGGATACCTGGGCTTTCTGCAAAGTGTCCATCTCAGACATTTGGGATTCCAGAACCATCAAGCTGCAAGTGAGCCTCATAGACCTGTCTAGTGCAAACCCTTCGTTTTGCCGAAAAGAGACAGTCTTGCTCAAGGTAGTGCCCGACCGATCCCTGGCCACTTCCTTTATTGTATCCCTGGAACCTTGGGAGGGTGGCATCGGTGGCAGTCTTCCTGCCACACACTGCATTTTACTGTCTTTACATTCTTTGGCCCACTGTGATCATGACCATGTGGCCCCTGTCCCTTAAGTTCACACAGAATCCTTCAGGGACCAAGGGAAACATATGAATGGGAGTACACAGCAAAGGTTCTGAGTTCAGAAGTAAAATCTGCCCCCTGGTGTTTATTTGATCCCTAATCCTTCTGTGCCCAGCTGAATCTTCCCACTGATTGCTTTAAGATTATGATGGAGATTGATTTTAAGGTTAAGATCAAACTCCCCCTTATTTCTGTCGATATTTTCACCCATATATTGAGCATGACCTATAAGAAAAGTCTTGGGGTAGAAAAGAGATTTTTCTATTTCGGGGGAAATCTTGGGCTGTCTTTTGCTCAGAACCGTAGGCCATGGCAAACAGAGTCCCCAGGTAGATGGGATGCATTCTGTCATACTGGGCATTTTCTCAGGGGGCAACAGGATGAGGGATGAGGGTACTTCCCAGAGGCCTGAGTTACTGGAAGAGAGAGGCAGGAGGGGTGGTCATTTTTGCCGATTTTGTTTCCCCTGCACCTCACCTCCCCACCTTGGGAAGCTGTGATGTGCCACCTGGACCACCCTGGTCTACAGTCAGAAACAAAAGACTGGGGCAGAGATTCTAACCTGTGGTTGTAGGAGAGCAGGAGGAAATCACTTTGCACTGAGATGAGAGAGAACTTCCACAAACAACTAGCCCCTGATGGCCGTCCATTTACAGGAAGGAAATACCTATTCTGGCACAAATAAAGCTGGGATTGCGTGCCTGCCTTTGTTTGCGATCATCTGTATTTTCTAAAGTAAAATAGTAATCATGGATATGATAATTAACTTTCTGTTGTAGAGAAACAGCACTGGCGGAAAAATCAATTCCCTTCTTCCCATTTTTTTCATGGCAATATATATTTATTTAGGTCTTTATTTTAGAAAAAGAAAATTCATCTCAGACTATGTGAAAACGATTTCGCTTTAACTAAAAATCCTTATTGGCCAGCACATTTCGAGCCAACAGTGGGTAGCATATCCTCATTCATCTTTGGCAAATACTACTCCGATGTTTGAATGTTTAAAAAATTATCTTTTAGGCATTAACATTCACTCACTCTGGATCCTTTTATTTAACTGGGGCTCATCCTTGCATTGCCACATCGTAGGCAGAAGGCATAAGAGCTTAACTACACGAGTCACACTCTGGATGCAAATGTGTAATAAAATACCATATTATTTAAATATACTTCAAGTTTTATGTTTGCCTTTGTTTTTCCAATATCAGAATATTACGAAAACTGCAGACACAGAATCAGATTGTAAAAAGACAACAAGTCCAAACACCTGGCCCGTATGCCTGAGTCTTTGTGACCTTGGCTAAGTCACTTAGCGTCTGTGGGCTTAGTTTGTTTTTTAGTTTTTAAAAAGGCAGAGGTTGGGTTAGGTGAGCTCCCAATAGCGTTGATCCAGATTTTGAACCACGACAGTATCGTCAAACTCTGAGATAAAAGTATCTGTAAGGTTGGGCGATTCTCTATTATCTTGTTTAAAAGGCATTTCAGTTTTTTGGAGCAGGTATAAATACGCCTTGATGTGAGACTCTCACAAGGCTTCTAGCCCTACTTCTGCTGTTTAATTACTGAAACCAACCACTTATCAACCACTGGTCCACCCCCTGGCAAATAGAAGTAAAAAATATTTGTTATCCCATCTCCACAGAGAATCGAGGAGGATAAATTAAATGAGAGAAATTTAGAGTCCTTGCAAGAAAGCCTCAATAGAGACTATTTGCATTACTATCATTCTTATTATGCAGCAGATATGAGAAATGCAATTTTCCTGTGTATTCCTGTTGGCTGTATCTCCTCAAGGAAATGTGTTTGAAAAATAAGTGGAACTATTTAAGGACCAGAGTACTCAAAGAAAAAAAAAAGTCTGTGTTCCTGAAAACCACAATTTTTGAAATCTAGAGAGCAAACTAATGGTATCTCAGATTCCCTGAAGACGAGATTACACTTTCTGGAGAAAATTGACATAATGAAATACTTGATATTCATTAAATTACTTTTAAACTTTTTAGTTCTTTTAAGTTTTGGCCTCTACTGCTGATGGAATACTGACTCTACCGGCCACCTTACCTACGTGCCTTACGGCCACATGCATGAGAAAACACCCCTTTTGTTTAGAATTTTGGAATAGGGTTTCTTATGTTGACAGGGATTCTTGTAAAATGGTTATTTGAAAAACATGATTCTTTCAACAAGAAATAACTCCCTGTTCAAACCTGAAGCTATAAAATGGCCCAGTCTGTTTCCTAATGAAGTCAAAACATGGCAATATATATTTATTATTGGAATATATTTTCCATTTTTAAAGTTTAGTTTATCAAGGAGACTTTTAATAAAGAGTTGAATTAATAAGAGATGATTGATGGCTTGATTACAGATTTAAGAAAGACTATTCATTTTTTATTTGGGTGGCTAAGCTTATTTAACTCCAAACATTTGAGAATCAGGGGAATAAGGACAGGTACCTACTAACTGTTTTTACATATACAAATATAGCACTATAGTACAAGCTCAAACCACGTTTATTTTAAATGTGCAATGTACGGGGCGCCTGGGTGGCTCGGTCAGTTAAACATCCGACTTCGGCTCAGGTCGTGATCTCGCAGTCCGTGAGTTCGAGCCCCGCATCGGGCTCTGTGCTGACCGCTCAGAGCCTGGAGCCTGTTTCGGATTCTGTGTCTCCCTCTCTCTCTGCCCCTCCCCTGTTCATGGTCTGTCTCTCTCTGTCTCAAAAATAAATAAACGTTAAAAAAAAATTTAAATGTGCGATGTTGTTCGTCCAGTTTCCAATTCCACTTTCTCTCTATAAAGTGACTTTTCTGGCTGAATTTCTATTTATTTTATCAGACCTATAAATTACTCAGTGAACCAAGCTTTCTGAAATCAGGAACTATTTCTGCATAAATTCTGCACACCAAATTAAGTGTTTATCGAGTAGACGACCAGCATCATATCTTGGTTATATCACAGACCAGGTATACTTTTGTGCTTAAGGCTCGCTTTCTGAAAGTTCTTCTCTTATCTGAAACCTTCTTGAAAAGGGTTTTAATTATTTCTGTAGGTATTTATAGATTGCAATGCTCTTGGGTCACATAAATCTTTTTTAAAAAGGATTCCTAGGCGTTTATCTGGACATTTAAGTAAAGATTCGGACACACTATAAAATTCACTCTTATTAAGTGTATATTGGTTGATACTCCTAAAAAGGCCTAAATGTTGAAGAAATCAGGTCTTGGAAGTACAAAGTCATTGGCAGAGCTGGAACCACAAGTCATTAACTTTTGTCGGTATGCCAGGATGCTCTCCTGTTATTTTTAAGGCCGAAGTAGACACTGTCTGATTGAATCTCATCTTACCTAGTGAAGTTATGGAATGAGAAACGTAGTCCTAGGTGAGAGTCTGGGTGTTTACTGAAACATTTCATTTTTATAGATTTCCCAAGATGTAAGAAAATGAAACTCAACAAGAAACAAAATATACCCAATAGCGGTTGAGCTCAGGCAAAGCCTTGGTAACTAATTTGCATGTGGATTCGAAGATACTAAGACTTTCTTTGTTTTTTCTTGGAGACTCTTAGAGCAGACTTCTGAAGCAATGTGGGTTATAGATGAGTGGAGCTAAGGCAGAGAGGGCCACATTAGCCTTTTGTTCTGCAGGCTCTTAACTACTGGCTTTTGTAACCCATCCAGAACTATTGTTACGTTCCTTTGAATCCTAGAGGCTTACTTTAAAAATGCACATAGTATTGTCTGCTTTGTAAAATAATGCTGAGCTATTACTGTTGTTCTAACGACAAGATGATGACAAAATTTTAAATTCCATACATTTTTGTACTGGGTAGAATCCTCACACGTGGTTTCCGAGAGAGAGAGAGAGAGAGAGAGAGAGAGGAGAGAAGGAGGGAGATTGATTTACTTCTTCATAACGATAGTCAGTCATAAGGTGTAGAACCCAATTCTGTTATTTTGAGATGATGACAGGATTGATTCATGAATATAAGGCAACGATGGAAAAACAAATGTGGTAAATGATGGGGGACACTGGATTCTTACTCCATGGCTTTGTGGAAGCTGGTAATATCAGAAGAGATGGAGAAATGAAGATGGTTATTGTCTATTTCCTAAGGAAAGTGAGCATAATATCATAAAGGTATGTAGCTTTATATATAGAGAGAGAGGTTGAGATTCTTCTCGGACCGTTCTGTTTCTAGACTGTGCTTCTGTGCCTTGGTCTCATCATTTTTACACCTGCTGCTTTACATTTTCATTGCTTTTGGAACTTCTTGGTGTATAGGTAGAAATGAAAAGAAGAGGTGAACATGTAGGCAACTGTGTCCCTTGTTATCAGTTCTTTTTTTTAAGAAAAAGTTTAGTATTTCACCATTTAAAGAGTACCCTGTACAGATTAGCAGTTGTGAATTCTAATCACCCAGAGCCCCAGCTAAATAACATGGTCAGGACTGTTTGAGAAATGATATGTTATCTCTGTCTCCTTCACCCAACACAACTTATTGTGTATACAATTCATTGTATAGTTATTTTTGTGTTGTAGGGTTTTGTAAGCTCCCTGACACATGCAAAAAAAGACATGTCGCTATTTGCACTTTTCTGAGAAGAGAACCCATAGATTTCAGCCCATACTAAAATAATACTAACAATATCCTTTTGAAAAATTAGTATCTCAACCTGAGTTGAGAACCATTAGAAAAGAGACTTTGTACACCTTTGTAGATTTTAAGCAACTACACATGGAGAACTTTGTGTCTTACTGATATGAATTTCCCCCTAGCATCTGGCTGTTGTCCCTTTCATAAGCACTATGGCACAGATGAATTTTAGACTTGCACAGGGGTGCCTGGGTGGCTCAGTCGGTTGAGCGACTGACTTCAGCTCAGGTCATGATCTCACAGTTTGTGAGTTCGAGCCCCATGTCGGGCTCTGTGCTGACAGCTAGGAGCCTGGAGCCTACTTCAGATTCAGTGTCTCCCTCTCTCTCTGCCCCTTCCCCACTCCTGCTCTGTCTCTCTCTCTGTCTCAGAAATAAAGATTTTTAAAAAAAAAATTTTTTTAATGATTAAAAAAAAAATGAACTGCACAAAGCTGGGCCTTGTTCCTTGGACCTGTATCCCATTAAGAACTTGGGTTCTACACCGACTTCCTTCAGGCAAAAGAAGTTTAGTTAATAGAACAACAACCATTGATTTAACCAATTTATTTAGTCTCCTTTCCCACTCAAACTTTTACCAACTCATTAACAAGCAAAACAGAATCGATGGATTCAAATTATCTTCAAATAATCTCTGAGTAAAAAGAAAGAAAGAAAATGTCTCTCCAAGTTATGAGCAAGAGGGGTTGCCTGAAGAAGCTAAGTCATCTGTAGTTTTTCTTATACGGGTTCCTTCTAGTGGTGATTTCCACATTAAAAAAGAAGTTATTAATCTAAAAAGTTATTCAAAAAAGAAAAGTAGACAGGGTCTCTGTGATGAAGATGTAACTCTTGTCCATAAAGAGTAATCTGAATGAAAAATAAATACATATAGAATATTAAGCAACTAATATTCCCTTGGTGGGAAAGAAAAAAAAAAAACACTGTGATAGCATTCCCACTTTGTTTGGCCTCCCTGAGAATCAGAACCTGGCATGAATAGAATGGAATAGAACATCAGGAGTATATTATCCAAAGGCCCCTCAAAATGTATCTCACCAACCACCAGATAAAATCACCCTACTAGGTGGTATTTTAACAAGTCAGCAAGCAGTATTGGCAAAGTAATTAGCAAAGGTGAACAAAGTATGATGACAGTGACAGTGTTACCAATCTCTTTTCATTAAAACATGAAATATTTTATGTAATGGTAATTGTGCTTACAGTGTGTGGAACAGTGTATGTTTAAGTGGATTGTGATGGCTACAGAGAAAATATCTACCATTTAACATGAGATGTAATTCGTCCATCCCATTAATGAAAATACCATCTGTAATTAATCAAATACTAAGCATAAAGTCAAGAGGATTTTGCTGTAGAAATTTCAACACAAAATAGCCACCTTATGACTTCTGCAGTCTCCGTGTGTGTGTGTGTGTGTGTGTGTGTGTGTGTGTGTGTGTGTGTGTTTTAGCAACATTGCCTTTTTTTTTTTCAAGCTGTGTTAGCCATTACAGAACTAGTGGTCATTTCAAAGGGTCTAGGATCCAAGGGCAGGAGGCCAGACCACGTTGTGAGAGGCCCCAACACTCTTGGCATGAACACATCCCCCTGAGACTCATCAGGCAGCCACTGATGTCCCAGGACCACTTTAACCCACCCCAAAATGTTTCTATGGTTTCTGCAGTTCCTGAGGCTTCTCGGTTGGACCTATATAGCCCTCTACCCTTGCTGTGAATCAGAATCGCTGAGGGAGCTTTAAAAAAATACAGATATTTGGGTCCTGTTTGCAAAGATTTCAGAATCACTCGGTGTGTGGTGGGACTCAGATGAAATGGTTCCTGATAGATGCCCAGGAGGTTCCAACAAAGGGCTGAAGGTCACATGTGTAGATGTGTCACCAGCCTAACTTTACGGAGCCCAAGTGTAAGAGTCCAAAAGTATCTTCAGGAGCTGTGAGAACACCACACTGTAAATATATAAAATGTTATCAAAATAGCCTGAGTTTACCCTCTTCATATCTGAGTTTCTCAATCCAGCAGGCACATAGGATATTATTCAAAAACAGTCTCTTTGGGGCGCCTGGGTGGCGCAGTCGGTTAAGCGTCCGACTTCAGCCAGGTCACGATCTCACGGTCCGTGAGTTCGAGCCCCGCGTCAGGCTCTGGGCTGATGGCTCGGAGCCTGGAGCCTGCTTCCGATTCTGTGTCTCCCTCTCTCTCTGCCCCTCCCCCGTTCATGCTCTGTCTCTCTCTGTCCCAAAAATAAAAAAAAATTAAAAAAAAAAAAAAAAAAAAAAAAAAAAAAAACAGTCTCTTTAAGAATCTGACTATCTGGCCTGCCAGGAAATGCTTGACCACATAGAAACTGTCACAGGGTCTGATCCCAACAGATGTCCTTGGAAAGCACCTGTTGAAGTGAACTCTGCCCTTTAAATGGGATGGAGTTTTAATTTTCCAGAAGTAGTGGGCCCGTTGGAATGCTAGAAATGCCCATTTGCTGCTTATGTCCATTCTAGTAAACCACCTCCTGAACTGAGAAGCTAATCTCCTGGTTGTGTCGATAATGAGAGAAGTCTACAGATGCCCTCAGGATTGGCCAGCTGCCTCGTCTATAGGGGTTTATTAGAGGGAGCTGAGTTCATGTAACCAGCCAGTCATGAAACCAGGTTGTCTCGAGAGTCTGTCAAGAATTGTTCGAATCTGGGACTGTGGTGGTAGATTGGAGAACGTTAAAATGTCACCTAGAAACTTCACCTTCCTCCCAAGTGGAGAGTCTAATGTGTGTTCGATTACAAGGGAGGAGCTAAAGTGTTACACGGCTTAATGCCAAATACGCCTTCGGGTGGCTGTGTCCAAAACCTGACAGAAATGAGCAGTGCCCGTGTCACCGTCTCAAAGGTATATCATCATGTCTATCTATAGCGTGGACCGAGCCGGGGACCGCCTGGCCGAAGGTCACGGGTTACGCATAGCTGTGCAAATACTTGATTACTGAGACAGCTGTATCACTCCCTGACCTGACATCAGTGAGACATTAGTGACATGACTGTTATGCCTTCCTGCCCTTTCTAAAAATAGTAGGGCCTTTGACAAGAAGATATTTTGAGCGTCTCGTCAGGGGAAGCCTATCCTGGCCACTCGCATGGGTCGGATCGGCACGGGGCACAGTTAGACTTTGGGAGCACAGCCCTCGCTTCTCCTCTCGTATAAGGAGCTGGCAAAGATAAAGACACTGGGACTCCCGGCTCAGAAGCCGTGGGTACACATAAACGGAGGAGGACACTTTTTAGGAATGTGAATGGGCTTCCGAAACCCTCCGTTTCGGACATTCGCACCCCCGTCCTCAGCTTTTCGGATCTGTTTTCATAAACCCCGGCTGTGATGTCGCTCCAGGGACCTCGGTGATCTTGCCGCTTTCAGTGGATACTAACAGGAGCCACTGGCAGCCTGTGGATAAGGGCGACTAATGAGAAACTGCCGTCCCCCAGCGGGACGGCCAAAACCAAACCCAGCAAAACCACAAATCCCCAAGCAAAACCAAAAAAGAACCGCCCCAGCCATCCGTGCTCACAGGAAGACGCGCAGGAAAGCACTGCGATGTGACTTTGGTCTGGTAACTGGATTTATCGGTCACATGACTGGCAGGCACCAGGTACCTGGTCTCATTCTCCTCTGACCCACAAGTGCAAATCTTGGTTATTCTGCACCACTGGGACCAAAACAATATGATGGTGAGGACACAGAGACTCTAAAAGCAAAGATGGAATCTGAGCAGGTAAACCCTGTGCCACAGGCCTGTCATCCCGGGGCGGTCGTGTGTGGTTCTCGTGTTTGCACCTCTAAGAAATTTCCGTTTTTTCGCATCAAAAAATCCAGATACGAAGCCGAAGCCGCTTTCTTCGCCAACCTGAAGCTGTCTGACTTCAACATCATCGACACCCTTGGAGTCGGGGGCTTCGGACGAGTGGAGCTGGTAGGTGACTCTTCTTTACGTGCTCTTGAGAGCCCCTCTCCCTCCTGTATCTGTGCTCCTCAATTAAGATCTCTCTGCTCTGCTCTCTCCTCGTTAAGTATGATCGTTCCCGAATCGTGACCATATGCTTTCATGTCAGTCCGTCCGAGTAGGCAGCAGTTACCGTGAGCTGTATATGATGTAGACTAGCAGTGAAATCATCAATCCACTTTAGAAAATCGTCTTCCTAGGAAATGAGAGGTAAACACGTTAACATAACGAGGAGCCATAAAGTACTTTCTATCCAGCTGATACTCTCTGGCCTCTACTTCCTTAGTTCTGAACGGGGCTCACCAACTTAGTCATGTGCCCTAACACATGTACATACACACACACACACATATATACGTATATACACATATACGTATATATGTTATATATAGATATATACATAATATAACACATGTATATATGTCTCATTTCCTTTATGTATATTTAAATTTACATTTTAATTATTGTAGCTAGGGTGCATGATTAAGTGAGTGAGCACTGTTCGGAACTAAGGAAGGAAATAAATGAGTCAAATCTATTTATCCTCTATTTATCTTCTATCTGATTAAAGATCTTTACCAGTGCTTTAAGACTTTAAAAATCACATAAATGAGGTAGTAATTCTGTGATTCTGGATTTGCAAGCACCTAGTCAGGTTATAGGGACTGTGTTTTATATAATCATATTAGATAACACGGTTTGAATATTTCACACCCATTCATGTGATACAGGTAAGTGTTAGGGTGATGAGGACACGTTGGTGCAAGTCTATTCATTAAACACGTTGCGTGAATGTGGCGTGAACCGAATGAAAGCGTACTCTGTTGTGCCTTTGAAATACGCATTTAAGAACGGATGTATTACAACATAAACTGGAAAAAAAATGTATTCTGGTGACTGAGTTGCTGCATTCCAAGATTGTGTGGGTAGAAACCCTATTTGGGAGGCAGATTCATTTTCACCTCCCTGCTCCATGGAGGCGTCCCTGATACCAGAAACCAGTACAGTATGTTAGGAACTCCCTGTAGAGTGCAGTAAACAGTTCCTGTTGCCATCAGGGGACTAGAAATCCCCTTCCGTCAAAGTAGACTGAGCCAGCGCTGTCTCCGATGTTTGTCCATTTGTGCCGTAGTTGGGATTTCTGGCTTTGACAGGCAGGAAAAAATGGTATTTACCTAAACATTAGACAAGACAACTTTGGAGCCATAATGTGTTTCATTGAACTTGCGCTATGCTTCCGTTAACACTGGTTGGAGACACCATAGTTATACGGCTTCTGATTTGACTGCTGATTCATAGTGAGATTTTAGGTTACAGGAATACAAATTAAGGGCCTGGGAAAACTTGTTTTTCTGAATTCTGCCAGTTAACTCGGTCTTAGTTTTCTTTTTTCAAGAACTTTGATTTTGCGACCAAATATAACTGTTCGTAGAGCTAGTGAAGATTTATTACCGGTGTTCAATTTTACTGGGGGTGTTGGGACGTATAAACAGGTCAGGGGGTAGAGCTCCCTGCCAGGAAGAGCTTATGGTCTGGTGTGTTTATTTACTGAGCTGCGCATGTCTCAACCCCTTTCTGAATGAGGCACTATAAAGGACAGAATTCCTAGAGTTTGATTTTCTGACTTGTAGTTTCTTAAATATATTTTTTCAAAGACCGTGGACAAATTGTTGTTTTCATTAACATTTACATTACAAATGTGTGGACTCCTGGAGGTCTGAGAATTTCAAGTTGGGGACCTTAAGTTACCAATGAGATATTTTAGGAAATATAGGAGTTTGCTTAGGATGTTTGAAATACTGAAAATTGTTCATAGACACTGAAACCCACTTTATGCTAAACAATTAAATGCCAAGCTGACAGTAGAAAACCTCTAGAAAGCTCCGTCAAAAATGTTTGAGGAAGCACAACTAACCAGAAAATTAGAGAAGGTACACACACACACACACACACACACACACACACGCACACACACAATATGTGTCCCAGGAGAGACAGTCAAGTGTAGTTCAGTCTAATTTTCTTCTTCTCCTGGATGATTACATTTTACTCTTCTACACAGATGTTTATAGGCTAATGAACACCATAACCTCAGGAATTAATTTGAGTTGGAGCCCAGTTTATAAAAACATTAGATATGCCCGTAAATGATAAATCCCTAATAGGCCCCGAGGCACAACCACATATATTAGAAAAGAGGCACGTGTTTTTAACCTCGGAAGTGACGTGACGATCTTGTGTCATTTTGCACTTCCCCCCAAAAATACCGTAGGAGCATCTGAATACCCAGACTGTCTTGACTGTTCAGTGTGGCCTGGCCGTGCAGGTGATCCCTGTTGCCCTACCATCCACTGCCTGGTAATACTCCCTGCCTGGTAATACTGCCCTGCCTGGTAATACTAGTTATTGTGTGTGGAACATATTCTTCGCTGTGATCTTTCATTTTTTACACGTATTCAGTGAAGCCAGAATTTGAGGAGTTTGGCCTCAACACTCTGGCTGTAATTACACGTACTGTTGTCCTAGCGTGTGGTCAGTCACCATGAACCATGGCTCAGGAGACAGTAGTGAATCTTTCGAACAGCACCCACACCATTCATAGTTCAGAGGAGAAGGCAGAGCCCAGTTCTGTTGTGATGATAGAACTCTTCACTCTCTCCTGAGAATGACGTATGCAAGAAAATTCTATCACTCTTATAGAGCAAAAAGGGTAAGCGGTAGCACCTTCACATGGATTCATGTCACGTACGTATGTGCTCAGTACTGTACCAAGTGTATAAAGTAGATATCTTGAACCTACCAATCCTTAGTTCAGCAATGATGTTGATCAGGTAAATAACAAGATAAAAAATATACCACATTACACTTTAATTTCATAATAATATTTTTAAAAATTTTCCCAGGTATCGATTATAAGAATGTAAACTCTTAGGTTGAGTGTAAAGAATTAAATTTGAGTTTTTGAACGCCATTTTCCGGCAGAACTAAGTTAGGAGTTTTCTTATTTGACACACGGATTAGGTTTGTGTTATTTTGCATAGTGACGCTCTTCAGAGCCTGCTTAGCATTTCTTAATTTTTATTATTTACATCAATTTAGGTGAATTTAGATGCAGGAGGATATTTCAGGCAAGAGAATTGCTAAATAGTTTACTGCCAATGTTTGTAGAGGAGAACGTAATTTTGCCACAAAACAGAAACTCAGGGATTTGTTCAGTGATGAGGTCAGAAGCTTGAAGAAACTGTCTTATGTGCATGAGAATTCTGCTCTAAAGCTATTAAGTCTATTTCATAAATACCTTTAGCGTAACTGATTTTAACGAGTTGAATATCAGACGTGTCCCGTTCACAGCTATTACCTTTGGGAAGCCATCCATACTGCTTTCCTTTCGTTATCTGGCAGAAACCACATTTTCTGACCATTTTTTTTTATTTTGAAGAATGGGCCTTCTCATTTGTTCAGTGCTGCCTGTTTATCTTCCAGAAGACCACATTCCATTTATAAGTACTTTCAGCAAAAGAACCCTGCTTTTTTATAGATGATTTACTCATTAAAGCAGGAAGCTCTGCTGGAAGATACCTTGGTAATCCTCTTAATTTACCAGGCATGACTGCAAAACAAGGAGAATGATTTTACAATCACAAATGAAAATTAGTCCTGTTGCTCTATGGTCACGTTCCTGATTTCCTCTACTTTTCCTCTTGTCAGAGGGCTGCTGGCTTTTCAGAATAGATTTGCACACATCGGATTTTGGAACCCGGCCATGCTGATGTGGTTGCTCTGGACAACCACAGATATTTAATCTTTGTATGCAGCAATCCAGAGCCTCCCAAAGTGGAGAAAATGGAGGGACGCAGACATGGAAGATGTAATCTCTGTCTTCTTGGATTGTTTTCTGTCTATATCATTTATTCCATATTTATACAGCGGGTTGTCTACTGGGACATACACAGTGTGAAGTAAAATAGCCATTGCCTCTAGGGACTCAGTTTACTGGGAAGGACAGTCATGGAAACGAATAAATAATCCAATAATCAAAGTATGGAGCAGCCTGTGGTTGGTGCTTGGGAGAGCAAGACGTCTTGGAGGAAGTGGCATTTGTAAGACAGGAGACTTAACGCCTCTACATGAAGACCCTGAAGCTTTCCAGTACACTCTTATAAAAATGCAACAACTGCTGGGTAGTTGATCGACAAACTGGCATTAGTGATGTTTTTTAACGAATATTACTTCCTTACTAAAGTAAGCCTTTCGTTTGAACGCTGCTTTGTGATCTTCAGATTGGCCCACATCCAGTATATAATTTTACCTTTATGAGGCATGATCTGCTTTTACCAGAAGGAAGTCAGGATTAATGCATAGAAGGAGCCTAGGACCCCGCAGTCAGTGAAAGGGCTGCTGTTACGGCCCAGAACTACCTATTTGGTTTTTAACTTGAGGTTTTTTCTGTCCTTCTGGCTTCTCAATTATCACACCAACAGCGGCCACCGCAATGCGATTGAACCAATGTTGTCACGTATCCACCTTCGTTTTAAAAAGAAGAAAGATTTCTTCTTGAATTCTAGAACCTGTAATAGACATAAATGTGGAACAGACGCTGTGATCACCCACTGTTCACATCTGCTTCTGTCAAACCTTCAGAGGCTCTTCCTTCTCCGAATCTTTTGCTGTTCTTACTTCAGCGGTTAAAATGTCTCTGCAGAAACAATGGCGACGACAAAATCAGACATTATAACGTAGTAGCAAAAGCTAGAGCTCCGGAATCAGACCTTCTGGATTCAGATTTTAGCAGCTGTGTATGCTCTGTCATTTGCTCAGGAGTCACTAGCTTCCGAGCCTCAGTTTCCCCATCTCCAAAATGAGGATAATAATAGGCTTTGAGCCACCCAAGGTCACAAAGACTAAACGAGTTAACGCCCCCACATAGCGTCGCACATCCTAGGTCAGTAAGTGGTGCGATGTTACTGCTGTTAGATTATTATTAAAATATGTTAATGATAGCTATTTATCATTCCCAGCTATACCCACAGGAAAAGAAGGGAAGGGAATAATTTTACTCTTTTTTCCTCCCTTGCTCTGCCGAGTCCCGACAGTACAAACGTTTCTCAGCCATAAGAAAGAGCCTGAGGTCTTCAAATGACCCCAGTAATGGTGTCTATCAAATCCCCCCCCCGCCCCACCAACTGTGAATGCTCCTTACTTTGGTACCGGTCATGAGTGGAGGCGGGACATGATTTCCAGTCTTGCTCATGCTGAGCCTTCACATGCCCCAAGTTTCTTGTGCTTATCTGTCTTCTCGGTTGTAAAGGGCCAGCTCTTAACCTCTCGACGGGAAATAGTTTCAGGTGCAGTCCGCTGAATCCTATCCAGTGTCTCCGCAGCCTTCTTAAACCACGGAACCCTGACCGGGCCTAATGGGGGCCTGGCTGTTGCCAAGTGGACCACACAGGTCACCTCTCCTCTGTTCTGTGACCCAGCGCAGGAGGGGGCAATGTGGCAGAAGTCACAGGCCACGCCCCACGCAGGTCACAGGGCCATAAGGATCCGTGGCACTCTTGTGGCCTTTTTGCCAGCTGCGTGGCTCCGGGCCAGGCCTGGAGGGCTGTGTCCACCAAGGCAAAACGAACGGATGATTAAGCAAGAAATTAGGCGATAAATCCATTGCTCTGTCAGCAGAGTTCTGTTTCATCGTTACGAAAGGCGAACAGCTTAACTCCAAAGGGAAACCCCACGTAGGACGAAAACATTTCGAAAGCTTCCTGACTGCCAAGCCACACGGCAGTGAAATAGAATAGCTGTGGGATCGCCGGGTGGCATTGCCACTTGTGGCCACGGTGATTTAGTGCGGAGGATGCCTGGGGAAACCCTCCTGCCCTCTGTGACCCCGAGTGAGCGCAGACTCTCCACTCGTTGACAACTCCCAGCCTGCCTCGTTTTAATGCTTTTCCCTCGCCAGTACTCGAGTCAGTTTATTATGAAAGAGGCCCTCCTCATGGTAGATTTATTCTTCAAAAGGATATAAGTGGACACACGTGATTTATTGTGATACATAGCAGTGATTTCTAAGAAAGTCATTCGGCTAGCTGATGAAAATCCGATTCGGGAAACACGCACAGTCACAACATACTGCGTCTCCCAAGATGGCCGACCGCACTCTCACACGTAGTGAAGTCTGTCTGTGGATGCTATGCCAGTCACGTTGTGCATTACTTCCTCTTGTCACTGCAGAATATATTTGATACAAGAGACGTGACACAGGTCGGTCCACCCAATGACTGCGAAGAATCACTTGCTTACGCATCTTTTGAAATGACCAATTTTATATCCCATCTGTAGAAATGAGTATTTCTCATTAAAAGGATTTTGAATCAGGGTCCTGAAGTAAATTAAAATGTCCCTTTCTCCTCCAAAGCTGCGTTTGATTCTAGAAAGATGAATGGAAATCTAGAAGGCAGCAGGCATGTCTTCCCAAGGGTTAAGATATCGGTGATAAGAGAGTATATCCAGAAGTTAACATTTTGGTCACACTTGCTTTTATGTTTTCTGTGACATCTATTTGCTTTCATTTTTTTTTTTTTTAAGTTAGTGAATTTATGGGCACATCACAGTCAGCAAAGATTTATCTATTATACAATCCCTAAATATTTTTAGGGGGATAGAGAAATAGCAGAAGTGATTTCTGCCCTTAAGGAATTTCTCCCTTCTCATAAAAAAGAAAGTAAGACTAACGCGTATGAAAAGTAACATATGACATCCTTTAGTATTGTATTAACTTCTAAATTCTGCAGAAAGGTTCTCGGTGTTTCAGAAAGTGGGAGACCATTTGGAGCTGATTGCGTAGAAGAGGCCACAAGAAAACAAAGACTGAAGCCAGGGCTTAGGGACTAGGTTGGCTTTAAGGGAGCAGCTGGGGAAAAGGCCATTCGAGGCAAAGGTTGCAACACAGAGGGCCACGTGTCTTCACAGGCCACAGAAGCGAGTGGCAGACTCGCTCAGGGGGTGTGTGAAGGAAGCGGTAAGAGGTGCCCATAGCCCATCAGTGGGGGCGGGGGGGTCGCTGTGTTCTGTTCTGAAAGGAGGTTAGATGTGAAAGCACTGGGCGTTTTTTGGGCATGAGGTCAAGTACTGAAAACATATAAAACACAGACTCAGCTCTCAGCTACCACCTGTGAATAAAAGAATACGCTATAACGTGACTCGACAGGCTATTTTTAGGTGGGGCCACTGCCAAAGTAAACATCATCATGTCTCTTCTGAATAAGGTAGTTTGCTTTGTGCCAAGATGTAGTGTGTGTCCCTGACAATTTCACATCAACACTTTCCAAGAGGAATCCCATTCATGAGAAAGAAAAACCCTCCCTTTGTCTATGTTAGTAATGTTGAAAATAGCCAGGCCTTTAAAATGAAATGGTTGATCTTGTTTTGTGGGGAAGAAATAGGAAATAGTCATTCTGCATGTTTCAGTGTAGTTCATCAGCTGTACACATTTAATTTACTGCCAATTCATTCTTGTCCCTCGTCTTAATATCCCCCGTTGTCATTTACATATACAACCTTCTAGCTTGAGTATTGAGCTCTGAGATCAGGAGCTTCTGGGGGTCGGATGGCTTGGTTCTTAGCCCCTGACGCCAGCCAGCCTTACAAGTTCATGGTAAGAGCAGAGAGACCATCAAGACCCAAAAGGAATCAAAATAAGCTCAACCAAAGGGAGCCGCTGTGTGACCGTGGCTCCAATTCTACCTCCATTTGGACAGAGCGGCTTAAATGTTTAATGGGACTGGTTTCCGTAAATTAAGTTAGCATGAGCAAAAAAATACTAAATACATGTCGAACTGGCTTAACTACATTTGAAATGTATTATATTTATGCAAAATCTTGTGAAAAGTTTCAAGTGTAAAAACGAGGAAGGAGTCACCCTATTTATTTAATATCAGAAAGGGTGAAGTTCAAGTATAACATCTATCAAGATATGAAGATCCAATTATAAACCTTTTGATAAAGATTCTTCCAGTATGTAACAGAAACATTATGACATGACTTATGCCCTGTGTCTCAAAAGTATGACGAGAACACAAACATTTTCATGAATTACGCTGATCACATCTCAGAGAGTTGAATTTTGCAATATGTGATTCTGTTTCATATCCACTCATTTTAAAGCTTCACAGAGTCAATAAAGGAAAGAAATTGAAGTGTCAACTTGTGAGTTTCAGCTCCATCTATGTGAAATTTGAGGTTATAAGTGTGCTTTAAGTATTAGAGTAAGTTGAATTATGTGACATATTTTAGTGATCAATTTAGAAACGTGTAGGCAAGTTTGAAAACTTGCAGCATTACTCAATACATATGCGTGAGATTAGGCACAGATATGAAATATTGGTTGGGGAGAGAAAATATTTGATAATTTGATGAGGGAAAGTAATTTTTTTTTCGCTCATCTCTCTACCCACCTCCCCTCTGGCAGCCAATTCGTTCTCTGTATTTAAGAGTCTGTGTTGCTATTGTTGTTTGCTTGTTTTCATTCTTAGATTTAAGTTTAATCATATGCTATTTGTCTTTCTCTGACTTATTTCATTTAGCATAATGCACCCTAGGTTCATTCATGGTGTAGTAAATAACAAGATCCCATTCTTTTCTATGGCTGAGTAACATTCCTGTGTGTGCGTGTGTGCGTGTGTGTGCACGTGCAAGCATCTATACACACACCACATCCTCTTTATCCATTCCTCTGTCGATGAACGCTTGGGCTGCTTCCCTATCTTGGCTCTTGTAAGTGATGCCACAATAAACATAGGGGTGCATGTATCTTTTTGAAGAAGTGTTTCTGTGCACTTTGGGTAAATACCCAGTAGTGGAACTCTTTATTGCATTATATATCTGTTTTTAATCTTTTGAGGGACCGCCATACTGTTTTCCACAGTGGCTGTACCAATTTGTATTCCCACCAACAGTGCGTGAGGGTTCCTTTTTCCCTACATCCTCACCAACACCTGTTGTTTCCCATTTGTGATACCAGCCATTCTGACAGGTGGGAGGTGATACCTCACTGTGGTTTTGATTTGTTTTTCCCAGCTGATGAGTGATGTTGGGCATCTTTTCATGTGTCTGTTGGGCACCGTGTGTCTTCTTTTGAAAAACGTTTGAATTCTCTATTTTTTAATCCGACTGTTTGGTTTTCGGTGTTGAGTTGCAGAAGTTCTTTATGTACTTTGGATGTTAACCCTTCACTGGAGATGTCATTTGCAAATATCTTCCCCCATTCAGTAGGTCGCCTTTTTGTTTTGTTGATGGTTTCCTTCGCTGTGCAGAAGCTTTTTATTTTGGTGTAGTGCCAATAGTTTATTTTTGCTTTCGTTTCTCTTGCCTGAGGAACCTACCTAGAAAAATCTTGCTAAGGGTATCGTCCATGAGATTACTGCCCATGTTTACTTTTAAGGGTTTTATGGTTTCTGCTCTCACATTTAGGCCTTTAATCCATTTATTTTTGTGTATGGTGTGAGAAAGTGACCCACTTTCATTCTTTTGCATGTAGTTGCCCAGTTTTCCCAACACCGTTTATTGAAAAAACTGTCTCTTCCCCATTGTATATTCTTGCCTTATTTGTGATAGATTAATCGGCCATATGAGCACAGGTTTGTTTCTAGACTCTGTTCCATTCCATTGATCTATGTGTCTGTTTTTGTGCGCCTGATGAGGGAAAATAATTTAAAGTTTCTCATATCAATTTTAGTAATCACTACAAGATGAAATAAGGTTTATTTTATGCAGGTTCTATACACAAGAGAAAATGGTATATTTTTTATTTTTTTTAACCTTTATTTATTTTTGAGAGACAGAGCATGAGCTGAGGAGGGGCAGAGAGAGAGGGAGACACAGAATCTGAAGCGGGCTCCAGGCTCCGAGCTGTCAGCACAGAGCCTGACGCGGGGCTCGAACTCACGAACTGTGAGATCATGACCTGAGCCGAAGTCGGATGCTTAACCGACTGAGCCACCCAAGCGCCCCTTGAGAAGATGGTATATTTGAATTGCACATTTCAATAAACAGTATTGATTCAATATAGGTAGATTTTTTTTAGTCCAAATGAATCAGTGTTAATTCCTTAATAAGAGAAATCACAAGTATTCTTTGATTTCCAAGTGATTTCTATAAAATAGTCCAACCATTTGTTCATGTTGTAATTAAAAATAGGAGGTATGGTTTTCTTTTCCTGATCTTCCTCTAAACTGAAAGTTAAATGTCTGTTTTGAAAACTATCTCCTCTGTGAAAATAGTCTTAACTTGGCTTTTGACCAATTTGAATTTAATAATATAAATATATCCTGATATTTCTTGTCATTAGCTGTAGAACTGAATGTTGAGTCTGAAGGCAGAGTACAAACCAAATAGGACTATCGACATGTTTGATGAAGGGTTGAGGTGAACACGAGAAGGAGAATAAAGATGGGGAGAAGAGAGACCCTCTCTTGATCGTCACTTGTGCAAATGGCAGAGGAAAATGTATACATAATATAAGCTCCTTTTTGCCCTGCTCCTTTGGTATGGTATAGAAAATGGTGTAATTGTCTCACTTAGAAATAAGTTTTACGTGTAAAATCACTTACCATAAAATTGTGTAATGATGTCATGTCTCTGTCCCTCCCGTCTGAAAAGGTCTTCGACTCTGGCATCTGTGTGAACTCATAATCCATCCCTCGCATTCTCTGTGTCCCCTGGCTATGTGTCACACAGGCTGTGACAAGTCCCTTATGCCCTCCTCCCTTGTGCATCCTTTGGAACAAACTTAAGATTCATTCTTAAGTTTGGACGCCAAGGAGAAGGACATGTATGATGTTATTGTGCAGAGAGAGAGGTGAGGGATAACTTTTTGAGCATCTAGAACGAAAAGTTTTAACCACAGGAATTTTTCTATCTGGATTACTTACAAAGCTATTTCCTCCCGGTTTAAAAAGAACTGAAAATAAGAGATCATTTTACGCTGGACCACGTAACATGGGTTGTGTGATTAAAAGTGTGCTGTTTTATTTGGAGAAAATATTAGCCATTCCTATTTTGTCACTATCCAGCTATTAAAGTTAGGATGGCCCTGCCCAGATTTCTTTAGGCCTTAGAGCCTGTCTTGATGCTCTTCTTGGGAAAGCCACCGCCATTTTTATCCAGTGCATAGTCTTTGAAAATTAGTAACATGGGGTTGAGAGAACAGAGAAAGAGAAACCACCTCTCAGCCGAAGATGTATGTCCCATAAACTCCAGGTCATGCTTCCAGAGTGAACCAGCATGTTTTCTGAAGCTTACCTTTGTCTTACTTGGGAACTTTCCCCTTTTCCTTTGTCCCAGGCTACTGGCCCATGTTTGTTGGGCTGCTTCCATAAGGTTAATTATAATTAACATCCTTTAAAAATGCATATCCAGGGGCACTTGGATGGCTTGGTTGAGTGCTCTACTCTTGATCTTGGCTCAGGTCATGATCCCAGGGTCATGGAATCGAGCCCCACGTGAGGCTCTGTGCTGAGCATGGAGCCTGCTTGGGATTCTCTCCCTCTACCCCTCTCCCCTGCTCTCTATAAAATGCAATAAAAAGTAAAATAAAATAAATGCATATTCATTATGTCAAATTGCAGATGCATAGAGTTTCCCAGGTGGAAAGAGCCCTCGTATTCAATAGAGTTAAGGCCTTTCCTGAGGCCCAGAAGTTACATAATTAATCATAAACATGAACCATACAGGGCTCAACCCTGGGGATCCTGCATGAGCTTACCTAAGCTCACTTCATCACCTCTGTTCCATGGCATTAGTGTAAGTAACTGAGGGCATTAAGGGAATCACCTTTTTCCTGTTGCACTTGGAAATGTAATTTGTACCCATTATAGAGGAATTTTGCATAATAAGCCATGTAATACTGTCAGTTTCAGCCTTAATTTAAGAACTCATTTTAAAGGTTTTTTTATTACTTATTTTGAGAGACAGAGAGAGAGCATAAGTGGAGGAGGCACAGAGAGAGAGAGGGAGAGAGAGGAGAGAGAATCTGTGCACTGTCAGCCCAGAGCCAGACGCGGGGCTTGAATCTACAGACCATGAGATCATGACCTGGGCTTATATTAAGAGTCAGGCCCTTAACTGACTGAGCTACCCAGATGCCCCTATTTAAGAAATCATTTTAATTACAGTGTAGTTCAGAAAGCCATTTTCTCCTCCAAATAATAAAGATCTAGCTATATCACAAAATGAACTATGGATTAAATAGACCACTGGATGAACAGATTCCGCGGACCAACTCTCCCTGAGGTACTAAGCGAGTTTTAAAGTTGTTCTAATCATAACTCAGCTCCCCAGTCAGAGCAGGGAATTGGGTCCAGCCAGAAAGAAGCCTTTTTTTAAGACCAGCGCCTGCCGCAGATAGGAAGGAAGCGTATGTTCTGATTGCTGGCAAGCGTGTCTTCGCAGCTCTTTAACATGCTGGGGTCCCTGCCTCCCTTCTTCGGGTCAGTGCCATTGGGACACCACCTGGAGCTCGGCAGTTAAGAAATCATCAAAACCTGGGTCAGAAATTCCCATATTTAGGTCCACTCTGCCCGTGTATGGATGCATTCGAATGGCAACACGGTGCTCCACATGGAGGCAACGTTTTACTATCAATAAAGCTTTTGTCCCTTCTTTTTTTTTTTTTTTTTTTTTTTTTTTTTTATGTTTATTTATTTTTGAGACAGAGAGAGTCAGAGCATGAATGGGGGAGGGGCAGAGAGAGAGGGAGACACAGAATCGGAAGCAGGCTCCAGGCTCTGAGCCATCAGCCCAGAGCCTGACGCGGGGCTCGAACTCACGAACCGTGAGATCGTGACCTGAGCTGAAGTCGGACGCTCAACCGACCGAGCCACCCAGGCGCCCCTTTTGTCCCTTCTAATATTGGGTCTAGCACAGCATTGTTTGTAAAAATAAATAAGAGGAAGATCGTGAGTATTAGCATTTTCTTGTTCTTTTTCCCTTTCTAGGAATTTTGGGAGTAAAAGCTGTGTGGTGCGAGGGCCGGGAATCTTTGGAAAGTAGCATCTCACCCCTTTATGTGTTTCCCTGGTGAGACGGAGATCGGTGATTGGGGTTAGGAACGGGCCTCCGCTAGGTCATATTTGGAGGAAATTTCTTTAGCCTGAAGGGACCTTAATGTTGGAAGCCCATAGGAATAAAGGCAGCTTAGTTCACACTGAATGTGTGCTCTGTTACAGACTGGGGAGGCTATGTGGGCTCTTTTGATTCGTCCTCACATGTAAACTCATGTGCCAGGTACGGAGAGAGGGACAGAGTGTCAGAAATGTGCCCAAGACCACAAGCCAAAAAGTGGGGGAGATGGAAACAAAAGCAGTCACATTTCAGGGCTCACGTCTCGCCAGTGTACTAGCCTGTGCACCGGGGGTGTGAGCCAGTCTGCAAAGGACGACTGAGCTGGGGCGCACACCCAACCCCACCAGGCTGGGAAGGATTCCCCGACAAGAGGGGGGCCGGGAAGCAAAGCATGGGTCCACGTTGCCTCCGTCCACACTATAGATTTCCTATCTCTAGCTGCCCCTGCTACAAAAAGTCCTCACCGTCACCTCAAATTGACAGGCGTGGCCTTGGCGTAATTCATTTGGCCAACAGGAAAAATTAAGAGCTAACTACGTTGCACCTTCAAATTTGCCATGGAATAGTTTTGTGAAAACACTTTTATGATAAAGTCGGATAACTTAGGCCCAGTAAATGCAGATTCCTATCATGGACTCTGAGCGTTTATATTGAAGACAAGAATATGGCAAGTCCCTTGAGCAGGTTAGTGTGGCTCAGCCCAAACCTGAATGGATTGTTCTGCTTTGTACCACTTCTCAAGGTCTTTGCTTTCATGCAATTCTAGGAGAGTGGTTCCCATGGAACCAAAATCCTTTGAGAGAGCCAGACAGTAATACACAGCTAGTACAATTTAAAGGAGACTTTAAAATGTATTTTCCATGATGAAAGTCATTGTGTTTTCCCATCATAAAAGGGATATAGGATTCAAAAATGTAAACATTTCCCTAAGGGAAAACTATTATTAACCTATGGGGGAACACGTTTCCAATTGTCTCTTCCTAGATGTACTTTAGATGTATACATATTCATATAAATACTATTTATAGGGTCATAAAATGTACAGTGGCTTGTATCCTGTATCAGATAAATAGATGATAGATAAAGTTACACGTGTATATGTAAGTCAACTTGGGTTATTTTTCCATAATAAGTATAATTCTAAGTATTTTAATTCAAGCTAGTTAACATACAGTGTAATATTAGTTTCAGGTGTGCGATATAGTGAGTCAACCTTCCATATATCACCTGGTGCTCGTCACAAGTGCCCTCCTCAATCCTCATCACCTGTTGAACCCATCCCCCACCCGCCTCCCCCCTGGTGACCATCACTTTGTTCTCTATAGTTAAGAGTGTTTCTTGTTTTTTCCCTCTCTCATTTTCTTCCCTTTGCTAAATCACCATTTTAAGTCCTAGTTTTTACAGCTGCATTGCATGGATGTACCATTTTTTCCCCAAGCTTCTCTGCATGGACATTTAGATTGTTTGGCTGTTTTTTTTTTAATATGAAATTTATTGTCAAATTGGTTTCCATACAACACCAGTGCTCAACCCAACAGGTGCCCTCCTCAATACCCATCACCCCCCCACCCCTCCCTCCCACCCCCCATCAGCCCTCAGTTTGTTCTCAGTTTTTAAGAGTCTCTTATGTTTTGGCTCCCTCCCTCTCTAACCTCTTTTTTTTCCTTCCCCTCCCCCATGGTCTTCTGTTAAGTTTCTCAGGATCCACATAAGAGTGAAAACATATGGTATCTGTCTTTCTCTGTATGACTTATTTCACTTAGCATCACACTCTCCAGTTCCATCCATGTTGCTACAAAGGGCCATATTTCATTCTTTCTCATTGCCAAGTAGCATTCCACTGTATATATAAACCACAACTTCTTTATCCATTTGTCAGTTGATGGACATTTAGACTCTTTCCATAATTTGGCTATTGTTGAAAGTGCTGCTATAAACATTGGGGTGCCAGTGCCTCTATGCATAGCACTCCTGTACCTTTGGGTAAATTCCCAGCAGTGCTATTGCTGGGTCATAGGGTAGGTCTATTTTTAATTTTTTGAGGAACCTGCACACTGTTTTCCAGAGCGGCTGCACCAGTTTGCATTCCCACCAACAGTGCAAGAGGGTTCCCATTTCTCCACATCCTCGCCAGCATCTATAGTCTCCTGATTTGTTCATTTTAGCCACTCTGACTGGCATGAGGTGATAACTCAGTGTGATTTTGAATTTCCCTGATGAGGAGCGACGTTGAGCATCTTTTCATGTGCCTGTTGGCCATCAGGATGTCTTCTTTAGAGAAGTGTCTATTCATGTCTTCTGCCCATTTCTTCACTGGATTATTTGTTTTTTGGGGTGTGGAGTTTGGTGAGCTCTTTATAGATTTTGGATACTAGCCATGTCATTTGCAAATATCTTTTCCCATTCCGTTAGTTGTCTTTTAGTTTTGTTGATTGTTTCCTTTGCAGTGCAGAAGCTTTTTATCTTCATGAGGTCCCAGTAGTTCATTTTTGCTTTTAATTCCCTTGCCTTTGGAGATGTGTCAAGTAAGAAATTGCTGCAGCTGAGGTCAGAGAGGTTTTTTCCTGCTTTGTCCTCTAGGGTTTTGATGGTTTCCTGTCTCACATTCAGGTCCTTTATCGATTTTGAGTTTCTTTTTGTGAATGGTGTAAGAAAGTGGTCTAGTTTCATCCTTCTGCATGTTGCTGTCCAGTTCTCCCAGCACCATTTGTTAAAGAGACTGTGTTTGGCTGTTACAAACAATGTTGAGTCGGACTTATTGATTTATCAGGGGAAATTTTTTCAGGGAATTAACTCAGCACAAGAGACTGTGTTTGTTGAGTTACCTCCACCAATACTCCTCAAGCTCTCTGACTTCCTGGTTAAGAGCTGAGATCCCGGGAATCGTGTGTCATTCTAGTTTGAAATGGAAGTGGAAATTCTAAGGGCTCTACTCTAAGGAGCTGGCAAGGTCTTTACAGAGTGCAAAGGAAGGTGGTTCCGGACCGTAAAACTGCTCCACTCAAGCAGAGACCAAACAGAAAGCCTCAGTAGATTAACCATTTGGCTCGGTAAACTTCTTATAATTAATACTTATTAAACTGGCAACTAATAAGGCCAACATGTACCCCTCATTGGCCACCTACTACCCAACAACTGTTACCACCATCTCCCTCCCCACCTACCCCCCCCCACACTTCGACCCTTGGCTTCTCCTTGTGGAATTGTATCAGTCAGGTACCCCAGATCCCTGAGAATATATTGAGATCCCCTAGAAAATGGACAGTGAGGCTCAGGCTGGTGTCCTAAACCACATGTCTAGTGTGAGCGAAACTTACAGGAAACTGAGTTTGAGTTAGCCATTTCCATTAAACTCTCATTCGTAAAGCATCAGTCACTGTGCCGTCAATTTGTTTTATATTCAGCAGAAGGGAAGCAGCATATTCTGGAAATAGCCTGGGCCAAAAAGAGCATGGAGCCAGTTCTGCCACTTGACATCTCTATCCTGGTCTTGGTCAAGATATGAACCTCTCTGGTATTCCTCAGTTTGATGCTCTGAAGAATGGGGATGACAATGGTACCTCAAAGGGTTGCCTAGAAGATTGAGAAAAGTCACTTATTGCACTGTTCCTGGCACCTAATATGAGCACTTTAATAATATTAGCTATTATTATCGATGATGAAGTCTTTCTAAAAACAAAACAAAACAAAAATCTCTTCCTCTTTCAATGAAGAGTTGATGTCAGGACTAAATAAAATAACATACATGGACTTGTATGTGCTCCATAAAGGTTAGTTCCCATTTCTCTTGGACATCCCCGAGAGCTTCATTTATTTCCCTGCATAGATTCATCCTAATAGACAGTTCAAAACTATCAAATAGAAAAGTGGGTAAATATTTCTGCCTAGTATACTGGCTACAGTGAAATAAATCAAACATCTGGGTGTGGGTATAACAAAATCGGTAAACATACTAGGAATCATGGAATTTGTTCATTGGAAGGGAACCAAAGAGTAGTATAGGCTTGGAAATGGAGCCCTAAGTAACGGCCATGGTCTCAAGATGCTAACGGACCCCACAAGCTTGTCGGCAGCCAACTGGACATTATCCTAGAGATGGTGTTATTAATCTAGCAGGCTCTATGGTTGGGAATGTCATGTCTCGGTCATTCAAGGAAAAGGTTGGGGTAAGAAAACATCTTGTAAAAATACAACTGAAAACTTGACGCTGAATCACATAGCTGTTTGGCCGTGGATAGTGCCTGTGTAGTGTTGGCACATCAAAATCTTTCCTTCCCTTCCATGCATAATTAAGGGCACTTGGGGACAGAAGGAAAAGACAAAATGCTACGTGCTTGTCATTCTAGTGCCCGTTGTTAAGCTAAGAGATGCACGTTGTGGCTTTGCCAGTGATCAATCGTCATGGCTTGTTGCATTCTTTCTTTGATTCATGCAGTCAACAAATATTTAATAAGCATTTACTCTGTGTCAGGGGCAGGGAATTTAAAAACATATCCCCCATCTCAGGTTGCTTACAGTCTGATGAGAGGACACAGGTACTCATCAAGTAATGAAGAAACTATTGAGTGCATTGGCTTGTGCTAAGAGCTATAGACAAGAATAACACAGGGAATGGGGTGGTTACTCTTGGACATAGGCTGGTGTGAGGACACACTGATTAGGAAACATTTGAGCAAAGAGCTTCGGGAACTCAGAGGGTCCTCCCGGGAATATCTGTGGGAGAATATTAGGGCAGAACAGCACGTGCAGATAGCCTGGGGCACGCACTTGCTTAATGTGCTCAGGGCCAGTGTGACCCCAGCACAGTGAGTAAGGGGAGAGTGGGGTCCAGACGGTGTAGGACCTTGTAGGCCTTTGTGACGGCTTTGCCTTCATGAGTGAAATGGGAAGCCACTGGAGTGTTTTGAGCAGAGGAGTGACGTGGTCTGGCTTTGTTTTGCAGTCAACACCTGAGGTACCCTATCCGGCAGAGGCTGCTGGGTGGGGCCAGGGCACAGCAGAGAGGCCATCCGTGACTTCCACTCGGTGGCCCTTTCTCGCTTAAGGCGACACTAACTCCGTACAGTAGCCCAATGGCATCTTCAGCAAGAACTGGGGCTCAGAGCTGTTAAGCAGTCGGCCCAATGAGGTCAGGATTCGGGTCCAGACCGGGGACCCTAAAGGCAGAGTCCTCTCCTCCCACCCTGTGCGCAAGTAAAAACGTATGTCACTGTCACTACAAAGAATAACGAGTAATGTTTACATCAGGGGCGTAAACGACACAAGAGTCTTCAGTCACTAACCTAAGGCCCCAAAGAGAAAATACGGTTTCATTTCTCCTCTGATTTTTAGTCCTCTGACACAGCTTATTTTTCATGCTGTCTAGATTTCTTTTCGAGGTGGGAGTTCACATTTTGTGTTTTATTATGAACTACAGCTGAATCCGTTTGAATTACACTCATCTGCCGTCTTCCAGAGTTTCACAGATGGGATAGACGGCCTTTGTCTGTTTAAGGCGTTTGCGAATATCCACTTTCCTCTCTAACCTGTCCTGCGGATTCACAAATGCTGGCAGCGGACTGGGGCCCATTAATGGGAAGTGTCCTTGGGCTCTCTTCTCAGGCCCTTGCCATGGCCTCTCAGACTGGATCCAATCTGTACACGTGTGCATGAACAGGACACTTAAGAATTTCGCTTCCATGCGGATGAAGCGGGAGACAATTCACGACCAGAGGGGACAGCGATACTTCAGCTGAAAAGCAGGAACAGCTTGTCCGTTATTTCCCCCAAGCCTTTCATTAGTGCCGGAGAATGCGGGCTTGAGGAGTCTGTCGCTCAACAGCCCTAGATGACTCTTCTCTATTGCTGTTAAGTGATGAGCTCCATTCTCTCTCACTTTCCTTCCAAGTCACCTTGTTGAAGTTTTTTTGTTTTTTGGGGGGTTTTTTTATGTAAAACAGTGACCACAGACCCGCAGCCAGTCTGAGGAGTAGCATTTGGAACAACGCAAGCCACCGGGAGCCGCGTGGGGCCGTGACAGAGGCATGGAAGGAGTGGGGCCATCCGAGCTCAGCTAGGTCTCCTCACTTAGTGTAACCAAGCAGTCAGGTTCGAGGTCGGACAGGATTAAAGCTATCCTGCATACGGGCAGAGAAGAAAAAAAAAGTTTTCAAAATCTCTTATTGTATTTTTTCTTTACCTTTTTTTTTTTTTTTTTAACTGGAGGAAAGGGCAAAACTAGGAGGTAAAACGAGAAGAAATCACAGTATATTCATCCCCAGTCTCAGCAGAGAGAGGGGTCTGTCGCTGAATTTTATTTATTTGTTATTATTTTATTTACTTTTGGGAGAGCGCAAGCAGGGGAGGGGAAGAGAGAGGAGGACAGAGGATCTGAAGCCGGCTCTGTGTGGACAGCGGCCAGCCCGATGTGGGGCTCGAACTCATGGGCCCTGAGATCATGACCTCAGCTGAGGTCAGATGCTCAACCGACTGAGCCACCCAGGGGCCCCCATGCCCCTGAATATTATACCTGTGGAAAGGTTTGTTGGCTAGGGCCAGGGGGCAACGGTGGAATGTTCCCACATCTACCACACTCACCTGAAGGGAAATTGGAGAATTTAGTTTTTATACTTCTTGGGTTGGAGGAGAAATACTGTAAAAGTACACTCAGCCACATGACATGATATGAAATAAAATCACACGATGACCATCCAGGACACTTTCCCACTCCCAATCCAGTGGGCACAAAACTCGTCGAGAATCTCCCTAAAATTCACCTGGTCCCGTGGAAGGGGACTGGACGGTACTTTGCGGCCTTGGGAGGCGCTGTGTGGCTCGGGCGGGGTTTGGGCTGTCACTCAAGTGCTCCGTGGGATTTGGGGATAAGAAGGCACCCTGTTACATTCATGCCCTGGGCTTTTTCTCACTGAACTCTCCCTGCCTGTCGTTAAGGTCCAGCTGAAAAGCGAGGAGTCCAAGACGTTTGCCATGAAGATTCTCAAGAAACGCCACATCGTGGACACCAGACAACAGGAGCACATTCGCTCGGAGAAGCAGATCATGCAGGGGGCTCATTCCGACTTCATAGTGAGGTAAGGACCCTGTCCCCGCGCTCCCCATAGAGACTCAACCACAAAACCCACTGTGGCCCGTGCTTACGTTACACACTTCGTTCTCGCAGCACACGTCATTTTCAATCTGATTTTAAGAAAGTTTTTTTTGCTAGACTTAAAAAAAAAAAAAAAAACCCTGAAGTTTGATTCTATCCTTTTTTTTTTTTTTTTAAAGAGAATCCGATTCTGTGAAAACATAGTTCCCCCAAAGGAGACATCTGAGTTTCTCACACTCCATGTGTGTGCTCTCTGTGACTCCAGAAGCCGGCATCGGCCGTTGGAGTTCGAAAGGCAAAATATCAAGAATCAAACTCTGCTACCTATAATTATTTGAATAGTTTGTAATTTCTTGAAGCTCTTAAAAAATGAAGTGACTGTCCCATCTCTGAATTTTCGGAGCATTAATAACAAGGATAATGGGGGAGTTTTCATATGCGGAAAAACCTGTTCTCGTTAATTTGTCAGTGGCCCTTATTAAAAACAGGGTGAGTGCAAGTGAACAGCATAGGAATTTACTACATATCTATATTTGTAAACTGTATCTACTTTATATCCATGTATACGGTATGTTTATGACCACTAACAGGGCTCAAGTTTCCATGCTTAAAGCGCCCACCAAACTGGGATTAGAGGAACCCCAAGCGGCCATCTTGGTCCATAATCATGTGGATTAATCCATTTATTGCAAAGGACAGACCAGCCCCCTACACTGTGTACATCTCGGGACGCTGTTGCCTCCTTTGCCCTATTTGTACACAGATCTCTCTCATTCTTTTAATAACATTTCAAGCTTGGTAAGTCAAGTATGAGGCTGTAATCTGAGCACTGAAAGCGCTACATTCTTTTCAAAGACAGCCATGTTTATAACCTTTGTTTTCTTGTTTGCGATTCACAGACTGTACAGGACATTCAAGGACAGCAAATATTTGTATATGTTGATGGAAGTGTGCCTAGGTGGAGAGCTCTGGACCATTCTCAGGGATAGGTAGGAATTTTAAGAAATTTCTATCATATCTCTAAAAATATTGAAGTCATATTTACGTGTTACATATGCTTCTATTTCAGAAAATAAGTGTGGGATATGACCCACTATACATATACGCTTTAGTAAATACGAAACCACATTTTAGATTTGTAACTAATGATACAGGCTTAGTCCAGTATGGAAATGGTACCTAGCAAGGTACATGAAACAGGCCTTTTTTTAAACTTGAATATTGGAATCAGTTTACTATATCCTGAGAATTCAATTCATTGCTGTGACTTGAAGGGAATTAAAGTTACGTTCTACTTGCAATCTGGATTAATTACCAGTTTAATTGCTGTGCTCATTGTCCAGATGGGCAGTCTGCCTTTCCTGACATTGAGAAGTTGTTCTCGAGGAACTTTCTTCTCTGACTTTACACTGCTCCTTGGTTCCAAAATTAATAAGTTTCCAGCCATCTGTTTCAGGCTTTAGATAATGTTAGGAAAAAAGTAACCCACTTATAGGCAGTATTTCATTTAAACAATGTGATTTAGATTTACCTATTTTTTGCCCTTTTAGGGCAAGTAAAGTTGGCCAAGTTAGTGCTTGTTTCTTTTAATTATGCAGAATTAATTTTCCATCTCTTATTTATATTACTAGCAAACTAAAAATTTATTCATGTCCTAGAAGATCATTACCAATCCTAAATGATTACTTAAAAAAAAAGACCAAAACTTTCTTTCCTGTGAATGAGGTTTTAATCATTCCCTATGAATGATCAAACATTCAAAAGTCATTCTTGTTCCTTTGAACGTTCACTTGTGACATCTTTTTTCACATTTCTTCCCGTCTCACTCATGTTCTCCTTCACTGGGTAACATAAGCCATGCTATTTTTGACCATATCTTTGTAGATATTCCGGAATAGAACCAATGGGTCTTTAATAAGCTATCTGATTTTAAAGTCTCATTCCTAATTGTGTTCATATGGTAACTTCCTGTATTTGGAAACATTGCCCTTTCAACTCTTATCCTCATTGCCTTCCTTGTGTATGTCTAGTGGATTTCTTTTTACCTTGTCAGTGTCTTATTACATTGATGATATCTTTCTTAAGATAAACAAGCATATAAGGGATCATATCGTATTGGCATAAGGGGATGTGATAAACATCTGCACTAAGCTATTATATCCTAGTGATTACATTATTTTAGTAATGTTTGAGTACAGAACATATGCCGGGCATTGTGATAGAAGCTGGGGATACGATGAGAAAACAGATGTAGTCCCCCTTCTCATAATTTGTAGGCTGTTGCACAAAGTTAACATTCTGATTTATGAGTTAATGTCTAATTCATCCTAATGTGGTTCTACCTGACCTTTCAACCCGCTAATTTATTGGAAATATCTTCCCTGATTTGCTGTAATTAGAATAGAAGATGTACAGGTGGAAGTAAACATGAAAGCAATAATGAGCCATGTAGGGAAAGGAACTATTTTAAGCTTCTATTAACTTGAACCAGGCAAGAAAAACACAAGTCAGTCTCAAGTCCACTAATGGGGCATGAGACACGCATAGGAATCAAATTTCAATATATGTTTTGAAAGAAAATATTTCATGTTTTCTCCCTCTTTCACTTGATTTGCATTTTGTTGGCTCATACATGCCAGCCTGGGCTTCTGAGTAAGATGTATTTTGATGTATCAGGCCAACTCAAGTTGCTAGTAAGCAGTTTACCTTTGGAGGAGTGAATAGAGGGAAAGTATCAGTGGTTGGTCCTTTCTCTACTTCCATCAGCATGCTTTTTTAATTTTTTCAAGTTTGCTTATTTATTTTGAGAGAGGGAGAGAATCCCAAGCAGGCTGCAGACTGTCAGTGTACAGCCCGACGTGGGGCTCTGTCCCACAGACCCATGAGATCATGATCTAAGCCAAAATCAGGAGTTGGATGCTCAGCCGATTGAGTCAGCCAGGCACCCCCAGGATGCTTTTGTTTTTTTAATTTTTTTAGCATTTACTTTTAAGAGAGAGGGAGACAGGATCTGAAGCAGGCCCCAGGTTCTGAGCTGTTACAACAGAGCCTGATGTCAGGGGCTCGAACCCATGAACTGTGAGATCATGACCTGAGCCGAAGTCAGGTGCTTAGCTGACTGAGCCACCAGATGCCCCTAGGATGCTTTTTCATTGGTTCAGTTTCCTTCCCTTTCATCATCCTTGGGATGCACAGTTGGTGAATTCCCCACAATGTACTTAATACTACATGAAGCTATATAAAGAGGCATGACCTGGAGAAGTAAGAGCTACCTGCTTCTTCCTAAAGATGCAGAAGGGCTGAAGCCTCAACATTAAAAGCAGTATAACTATTATATACAAAATCACTTCAGAATCATTGTTGTTTGTCTACCAGTGATTCAGCTCCAATTAATATTGCCACTACCTTTCTCACTATTTGTTTAAATTGAGGCTGAAAGTCCTAAAGGTTAATTGTTAGAAAGAACAACAAAAAACGACAAGAGAAAAAGGAAAATAATTAGGCTATTAGTCACAGCGTACATGAAAATATCCGTAGTCAAAACAAATCCTATTGTTCAATTCATTCAGTTTTCATTTTCTGTCCCAGGAAAACAGCAGCAGGGAGAAGGTATTCTGAAAGCATAAAGGAAAGTATTTGAGTTAAGAAAGGCTTGTGTGACTATTCTTTACTAACAAGGTAATACCTCTAAGCCTCAGGGATTTAGTATAGGAAGTCTCTAACAGCAACAGACCTCCCCCTACTCTCACCTAGTAAGTGACATGACCACTTCCTGCCTCTTTTTTTTTTTTTTCATCAGCATAGTAAAGGAACCCAGAGCAGTTTTTCATTTGTTTTCAAAAACCTAAGAATGAAAATAATCCCATAAAAAATAAAATGATACCATATATAAAACAGGACTGGTTGACTATCAAATATTTATCTTTTATCTTTTTACTTAGCGCAGAAATCTTAATTGTTCCAGTTATTTCTCTGGTTTTATTCTCTATTAGCTATCATGCTTTATCTTCTAGTTTGTGACTTTCTGTTTTCCACAAATTCTGTTCCATTCTTTGGAATATGTTGGTACACAGTAAGTGTTATAAAGAAGGTAAATATAAAGAATTAGCAATCTGTACTACCTTCTTAAAAGTGTAAGTGGTTAATATGACATTAGTATTTATATAGATGTTATATTATGTATTAATATTGGTATTTAATATATAATAATATAATGAAATTTAACATTTCAAGTGTTAATTTTGAAATACATGTAAATAGTTCCAACCCAATATCTTAATTCTTTCAGACACTAGAATTTTCAAATCATGCACATTTCCCTTCTAGTCATGTGTCTTCGCAGATGTGTTTTGTAAGCCCGAGAATAACTTAAATAGCCAATCTCTTTGATTCTAACTATATTGTGGAGGGTAATTATTTAAATTCCATCTGAGATGACATAACGGAGAGTGGAAATCAAAAGCATTTCCAGGGGTCAGGAAGATAGCTGAATCAGGGGAATCCTGAACTCAACTCGTCACAGGAACACACCAAGATAACAGCTGCATTTGTACAGCTAACTCCGAAAACAACCTGAGGACGGTTGGAAGAAGCCTTCCCCAATAATCATGGAGTGGAACCCACATTGGAAAGGGCTGGAAGCACAGAGACACAGTTGGGAACCAAATCTCCTGTGATGGGAAGGATACCCCAAGCGTGGAGAGGCAGGAAGAGACCCCACTGGGAAAATGATGATCCATACGTACCATTCGGCGTTAAAAAACAGTGGGGCTTAACTTGGCCAAGTGTTTAAAATCAGCTGGGCTTAGGTCCAGGTACTTTAATTCCAGAAGAGCCTGAGGGCAACAGAAAATGGAGTCCCCACCCTTAAAGAACGAGCATAATAAATAAGCTGCCGAGACAGCACAGAAAGAGCGATTTGAAAAGTGTAGGGAAGGACATTTATGTACAGAGTGTGCACTGGAGAAGAAGGGATCTTCAGGAGACTTCTCCCCGGAAAAATGTGCTCGCAGACCCTGGTTCTCGTCCCTTTCCAGCCTGGCGAGCCAGACACTTGTGGGAGCCAGTGCTAAGCCCTGCACCAATCTTGCCAGCACGGCAAGGCCCCAGTCCCACATTCCCTTACAGACCCATCCCATTCAACCTGCTCACCTCAGCTGGAATCCATCCGGAGGGACTCCTGTCCTGGGAGAGAAAAGATAATCACACACACCAGCACACCACAGTTCCAATGGCCCAGCCTTTGAGCTGCCAGCACAGGGGAAAAGCCCTGCCCTGTGGTGCACCCACAGCTGTGGGAGAATGACTAAGTGTGGACAGTTTGCCTGACTACTGACGCTGCCCACCTACAAGCCTGTGGCAGTCACATACAGGCCGCTGAACACAGGGACTGAACCTTGCCCCGTGTAAGCACAGAGGGCACGACACGTCATTGCAGATGACTGGACTGAAGGCAGATACGGTTCAGCCACAACAGTAGGGTGCACGCAGCCCACCCGGGAGCCACCCCTGAAGCACCTGCTCCAGGAGACCAGGGGGGCATTGTGCTCCAGGGTACCATGGGAACCCTTCTACACAAGGCCACTAGTGTCATGACCAGGAAGCATCACTGACCTGACACATAGAAACAAACATGGAGAATCAGACAAAATGAGGAAACAGAGAAGTATGTCGCAAATGAAACAGATAAGCAACATGCCTGATAGAAAATACAGAGTAATGGTCCTAAAGATACTCATTGGACTTGGGAAAGACTGGAGGACTCAGTGGAAACCTCAACAAAGAGGAAGAAAATACAAAAAGGAAGAACTCAATGGCTGAAATGAAAAATACACTAGAAAAAATAAACAGATTAGACGAGGCAGGACAGATCAGGGACCTGGAGGAGAGAGTAACAGAAGGCAACCAGCTGAACAGCAAAAAGAAAAAAGAATAATACAAAATGAGAATAGGTTAAGAGAAGTCAGCAACACCATCAAGTGTAATCACATTCACATTATAAGGATCTCCTAAGGAGGAGAGAGAAAAGGGGCACAAAATTTATTTGATGAAATAACAGCTGAAACTGTCCTTGTTTAGGGAAGGAAACAGATACCCAGATCCAGAAAATAAAGAAACCCCACGACAAGATTAACCCAAGGAGGGCCACATAAAAATTAAGACACATAATAATTAAATGGCAAACAGTAGTGATAAAGAGTTTTTAAAGCAGCAGGAGAAAAGAAAACAGTTACATACAAGGGAAACCCTGTAAGACTCTTAGCAGATTTTATAGCAGAAACTTTGTAGGCCAGAGGGAGTGGCATGATATATTCAAAGGGATGAAAAGAAACAAACCTGAAGCCAAGAATATTCTGCCCATGAAGGCTATTATTCAGAACAGAAGGAGAGGTAAAGAGTTTCCCAAACAAAAGATAAAGGAGTTCATTACCACTAAACTGGTCTTGTAAGAAACTTTAAAGTGTCTTTTACAATTTCTTGAAGTGGAAAGTAAAGGCAATAGCTAAAAGTAAGAAAAATTATGAAAGGATAATTTCACAGGTAAAAACATATAGTAAAGGTAGTAGATCAATCACTTATAAAGCCAGTATGGACGTTAAAACAAATAGTGAAGTCAATTATATCTACAAAAACAAGTCAGTGGGGTGTCTGGGTGGCTCAGTCAGTTGAGCATCTGACTTCAGCTCAGGTCATGATCTCGTGGATCATGAGTTCGAGTCCCACATCAGGCTCTGTGCTGACAGCTCAGAGCCTGAAGCCTGCTTCAGTTTCTGTGTCTCCCCCTCTCTCTGCCTCTGTCTCAAACATAAATAAACATTTAAAAAAAATTTTTTTAAACCAGTCAAGGGATACACACAAAATAAAGATGGAAAATATGGCCTCAGGTACATAAAACATGGAAAGGGGAATAAAAACTTAGTGCTTTTAAAATGTGTTCAAACTTAAGAGACCATTAACTTAATAGAGCCTGCTATACACTTAAGATGTTATATATGAACCTAGTGGTAACCACAAATCAAAAACCTTTAATAGGTACACAAAAAAACAGAGACAGAGGAATCCAAGCATAACACTAATGAAAGCCCTCAAGGACAAGGTAAGATGGCAAGAGAAGAAAAAAGGAACAGAGAAGAACTACAAAAACAACCAGAAAAACAACAGATAGCAATAAGTATATACCTATCAATAATTACTTTAAATGTAAATGGACTAAATGTCCCAATCAAATGACACAGGATGATGGGATGGATTAAAAAACAAGACCCATCTATATGCTGCCTCCAAGAGACTCACCTGACTAAAAGACACATACAAGCTGAAAGTGAAGGGATGGAAAAACATGTACCATGCAAATCGAAGTGGAATAAAAAGCCAGGCCACCAATATTCATAGCAGAAAAAAATAGACTTTAAAACACAGACTGTGGCAAGAGACAAAGAAGGGCCCCTCCTCAAGATAAAGGGGTGATAAATTGATAATGATCAATCCAACAAGAGTATATAACAATTATAAATATCTGTGCACCCAACATAAAAGCACCTAAATACAAAAAATAATTTTTAACAGACATACAGGGAGAAATTGACAGCAATATAATAATTGTAGGGGACATTAACACCCTGCTTATATCGATGGAGAAATCATCCAGAAAGAAAATCAACAAGGAAACCATGGCTTTGAATGACCTATTAGACCAGACAGACCTAGCAGATTCATACAGAACATTCCACTCAGAAACAGTATACACATTCTTTTCAAATGCACACGGAACATTGTGCGGGATAAATCACATTAGGCCACAAAACAGGTCTCAATAAATTCAGAGAGATTGAAATATCAAGCATAATTTATGACCACAGTGATATGAAACTGAAAATCAATTGCAAGAAAAAATCTGGAAAGAACAGAAATATATGGAGGCTAAACAATATGCTAATAAACAATGTATTGTTCAACCAAGAAACCAAGAGAGACATCATAAATACATGGAGACATGAAAATGAAAACGCAGTCGTCCAAAATGTTTGGGAGACAGCAAGTGTACTTTTAAGAGGGAAGTTTATAGCAATACAGGTGTACCTTGAGAAATAAAATAATATCAAACAGTCTAAACTTACAGCTAAGGAGCTGAAGAAGAACAAACAAAGCCCAAACCCAATAGAAGGAATGAAATAATAAAGATTAGGGCAGAAATAAATAGAAACTAAAAAAAATAGAACAGATTCATGAAACCAGGGGCTGTTTCTTTGAAAAGATAAAACTGAAAAACCTTTAGCTACACTGACCAAGAAAAAAAGAAGGCACAAAATAGAGGAGAAATAACAACGAACACCATAAAATGCAAAGGATTGTAAGAAAATATTATGAAAAATTATAAGCCAACAATTTGGATGACATAGAATAAATGCTTAGAAATATATAATCTTCCTAAGCTAAATGAGGAAGAGATAGAAAATTTGAACAGACCAGTTGCTAGCAATGAAATTGAATCACTAATCAAAAAACCTTCCAACAATCTGAATTCCAAGACAGGATGGCTTCACAGGTGAATTCTATCAAACATTCAACGAAGAGTTAGTACCTATTCTTCTCCAACCATTCCAAAAATAGGAGAGGAAGGAAAACATCTAAACTCATTCTACAAAACCAACATTACCCTGATTTTAAGACCATTATTAAAACCAAAGATACTACAGAAAACAACGATAGGCCGATATCTCTGATGAACATAGATGCAAAAACCCTCAACAAAATATTAGCAAACTGCATTCAACAATACCTTAAAAAATGATTTACCACGATTAAGTGGGATTTAGTCAAGGGATGCAAGTGTGGTTCAATACTGGCAAATCATCAATGTGATATATCACATTAACAAGAGAAAGGATGGAAAACAAATAATCATTTCAATAGATGCAGAAAAGCATTTCACAAAATACAATATCCGTTCATGATAAAAACTTATGGAGTGAGTCTAGAGGAAACATAGCTCAATATAATAAAGGTCATATATGAAAAACCCACAGGTAACGCCATACTCAATGGGAAAAAAACTAAGAGCTTTTCCTTGAAGATCAAGAACAAGACAAAGATGTCCACTCTCACCACTTTTATTCACACAGTGCTGGAAGTCCTAGTCTCAGATATCCAGACAACAAAAAGGAGTAAAAGCCATACAGGATTGGTTAGGAAAAAGTAAAACTTTCACTAATTGCAGATGACATGATACCATATATAGAAAACTCTAAAGAATCCACCAGAAGAAACTACTAGAGCTGATAAATGAATTCAGTAATATTTCAGGATACAAAATTAATATACCAAAATCTGTTGCATTTCTATACCTAATAAAAAACTAAGAGAGAAATCAAGGAATCAATCCCATTTGTAACCACACCAAAAAAGAATAAAATACCTAGGAAAAAACTTAAGATGATACAAACAAATAAAAAGACAGTTCAAGTTTGTGGATTGGAAGAGTATTGTTAAAATGTCCATACTACCCAAAGCAGGCTATAGATTCATTGCAATCTCTATTAAAATACCAATAGCATTTTTTCACAGAACTCTAATAATCCTAAAATGTGTATGGAACCACAAAAAGACCCCAAATAGCCACAGCAACCCTAAGAAAGAAGAACAAAGCTGGAGGTATCACAATTCCAGATTTCAAGATATACTACAAAGTTGTAGGCATCAAAACAGTATGGTACTGGCATAAAAACAGAATAGAGGGCCCAGAAATAAACTGACACTTACATGGTTAATTAAAAGCAAGAATATACAGCAGGGAAAAGACAATCTCTTCGAAAAATGGTTTTGGGAAAACTGGACAGCTACATGCAAAAGAATGAAACTATACCAACTTTCCAAAATAGATTGAAAACCTAAATGTGAGACCTGAAACCATAAAACTCCCAAAAGAAAACATAGGCAGTATTCTGACATTGGCCTTAGTGACATTTTTCTAGATACATCTCCAGAGACAAGGGAAACAAAAGCAAAAATAAACTATTGGGACTACATCAAAATAAAAAGCTTCTGCGCAGCAAAGGTAGCCATAAACAAAATGAGAAAGCAACCTAGTGAATGGGAGAAGATATTTGCAAATGATATATTCAATAAAGGGTTAATATCCCAAAATACATGAAGAACTCCTATAACCCAACACAAAAAAAACAATCAAATTTTTAAAATGAGCAGAGGACCTGAATATTCATTTTTCCAAAGAAGACATACAGTGGCCAACAGATACATGAAAAGATTCTCAACATCACCCATCATCAGGGAAATGAAAATCAAAACCACCAGGAGATATCACCTCACACCTGTCAGAATGCCTGAAATTAAAAAGACGAGAAATAGCAAGTGTTGGGAGAGGATGTGGTGAAAAAGGAACCCTCATGCACTGTTGGTGGGAATGAACACTGATGCAGCCAGTGCTGAAAGAGTATGAGAGTTCCTCAAAAAATTAGGGGCGCCTGGGTGGCTCAGTCGGTTAAGTGGCCGACTTCGTCTCAGGTCATGATCTCGCGGTCCGTGAGTTCGAGCCCCGCGTCGGGCTCTGTGCTGACAGCTCAGAGCCTGGAGCCTGTTTCAGATTCTGTGTCTCCCTCTCTCTCTGCCCCTCCCCTGTTCACGCTCTGTCTCTCTCTGTCTCAAAAATAAATAAACGTTAAAAAAAAAAAAATTTTTTTTTTTTTAATTAAAAACAGAACTACCCTATGATCCAGTGTTGCAGTCCCTGGGTATTTACCCCCCAAAATGCAAAAGCTCTAATGTGAAAGGATACTTTGACTCCTGTGTTTATTGCAGCATTATTTACAAAGCCAAATTATGGAAGCAGCCCAAGTGTTCATCAGTAGATGAATGGATAAAGAAGATGTGCTGTACATATATCCAATGGAATATTACTCAGCCATAGAAAAAGAATGAGACCTTGCTATTTGCCACCACGTGGATGGAGCTAGAGAGTATTACATGGAGTGAAATAAGCCAGAGAGAGAAAGACAAATCCTATATGATTTCACTGAAATGTGGAATCTTGCAAACAAAACAACAAAACAGATTATTCAAAATATAGAGAAGAAAATGGGGATTTCCAGAGGGGAGGTTAGCGGAGAGATGGGTAAACTAGACAAAGGGCATTAAGAAATACAAACTTCCAGTTATAAAAGGAATCAATCACAGAGATGAAAAGCACAGCACTTGGAACACAGTCCACAATACGATGCTGTTTGGCGCGACCAGTGGTTACGACACTTAACCATGGTGAGCACTGAATAACGTAAAGAATTAATCATTACGTTGTACGCCTGAAACTAATACAATAGTTACACTCACTCATGATTCGCGTTACTAGTCAAGGGAAAAAGGGAACTTACCTCCGATGAGAGATGCTTTGTCTTGGTTGCATGTGGTCATTTCAGGACCTGGTTTATGACAAGTGGATTAAACACGAATTAAAGTTGAGTCTATCCATAAGTATACATAACCCTCTGATGCTCTCCATCAGATTGTTATCTACTGCCATCTAGCTAAAATAAAACAACAGCCCATTCCTAGAGAAAGTATACAGGCCTTTTCCATGCTTGTTTTAATTGAAATGACACGCATGTCAAGGCATAATTTATTATTTTGAAGAGCTATTTAGGGCAGTGATTTATTTCTTCAAGCAACTTTCTGTTGAGAAAACAAGCTTTCATTTTTGTTTTAGATCAAATTTGTGTTGTCATTTTCAATTCTAATGGCAATTTTTCATTTTGAGTCACCCTGATACTGTGCTTTGTGACTGCTTTCCAGCAGTGTATTTCAAAATCCACAAATTACCCACATCAAACGTTTAGCGATGAAGCTGTGTTGTTTCTGGTAAATACTTTGTATGCATACATTATGTTGAGTTATCAGCTAACATGGAAACAGATTTAAGATCATGTTTTCATTTAATTTTGAAAACCAGTTACAAATATGCTTATATATGAGGGAGACTCAAAATAGAGCTTTAAAGGAATGGAAACCAGCTTTGCAGAACCCTCCAAGTTCCAAAATGGCTCAGAATCAGAGAAACCTTGACACGAATAAACAGAGCTGTCGAGAACTCAAGACCCAAAGGTGTAGGTTGGTGGTCAGTTCACTTTATGATGAAAATTGGCAGGCAGTAAGAGAGTCATTTTTGCCTGTGCATTTGTGAGAAGCCTAGACAAAATGAAAAGAACGGAGATTAACATAAGACCCTTCAGAGCTGACTCATGGCAGTTAGCCTTGGCAGTGAGAGGCAGCAAATACTTACGTAACAGTGTTAATTAGGTATTACGGACCCCTCACTCCCATCTCCAGAAGACTTCTGACCTGTCTGTATCATTCAGCTTTCCTAGATTAAGACACAGCAGCTAAAGAAGACTGTTGCAGTTCTCAGTTAGAATGGCTAATATTTATCAGGTACCCACTTGTGTGTCAGGCACTAACTCTAAATATATGCCTCAGTTATTTGTATCCTTTCCACAACTCAATGAGTAGTTTCTATTGCAAGCCCCATTTTGCTCAAGAGAACATGGAGACCGAGGGAGATAGAGTTAGTTGCTCAAAAGTAAGCAAGTGAAACCAAAATTCGAGCCCAGGATTCTTGCTTCCGAGTCCATATTCCTAACTTATAGCTCTCTCTGATGAATGGGAATCTGTATTAGGATTTTTTTTAATCTTCCTGCTAATGGCCGACTTATTCAGAATATGAACATGAATACCTTTCGGCCGAGATTTCGTGAGCAGTTCATCTCTCATGTAAGTGTTCACTTTCCTTACAACATTTACAGTGTATCTGTCCATTTGGTTCCATTGACGAGTGAATATTAAGGAAAACAGATACATTGCTCAGAATCACAACTACAGAAATAACCTCTTCTTCCAACAGCAACCAAGAATTTGTAGGCTTTCAAAACAGCCCACCTGAATCACAGCTAGACAGTCCCATTACGAGGAAGTAATCAATTTTCGTATTAAAACAACACATGCAATGTGAAATATGACAAAGCTCTATTCCCAGTACTGCCTTGTTTTGGCTCAGCCATGGCTTTGCAAAGCTGTCCAGTGAGGAAGGACTGGGGTCATATATGGCACTCAGTACCGTTAATTAGCAAGCACACAGTTGTATCTGCACACGATGCTTACTACTTACTACAAACAACCTCTCCAGTGAAAGAAATCTGTTGCTCTTGACGGACAAGCATACTTATTTCAGGGCAAAGAAAAACGACCTGCCAGGCACTACCCCAACCCCCTTGTCAAGATGCGGAATTACATAGTGTTTGCTCTGCAAAGGTAGTTCCGAGTCCAAAGACAATTGCAACATACAACCTGTTATTTCCCAATATAGATGCACTTCTTCTCAAAGAAACTTTTTCTTGACCTTATAAATTCACAATTCAGACTTTGTTAAAGAGAGACACTAGCATCTTTGTAATTATATTTAAGATTCTAGGGGCGCCTGGGTGGCTCCGTCGGTTAAGCGTGCGACTTCGGCTCAGGTCATCATCTCATGGCTCATGGGTTCGAGCCCCGCGTCGGGCTCTGTGCTGACAGGTCAGAGGCCTGAAGTCTGATTCAGATTCTGTCTCCATCTCTCTGCCCCTCCCCTGCTTCCTCTTTCCCTCTTTCTCAAATATAAAATATTTTTTTTTTTAATTAAAGAATTTCTTGGAAGAAAAAAACAGCTAAAGTATAAAGTTTCTGCTATGGAACCAAGGAGCTAACCTTAGATGCCAATGTTTTTTTCTTCCCTTTATTGTTATTTCATTAAATAAAGAGAGTGAGGACAGAGAGTGTGAGCGTTCTTTGCCAAACGTAAGAATCAAGTTTACTAATCTATATTCCCTTCTGAGTGCCTTTTTCCTTCTAATTATCTCTTTGCCCCATCTTTTCTAGTAAGAAGGCAGTAGTGTGGGACATAGGTGTTATTTCTCTTGCTGGCAAAATTTTGGAAAGCAGAATATTTAGCTTGTGATATATGACTGCAACACAGCATCACAGCTCATTTCCAAAATGGCTCTCTGGAAGCATTAACCTTTTTATTCATGCTCTTATGAACCGTATCTGTATTATTTAGGAAGATTCAAAACCAAGCCCTCTAAAAATAAGTATGACTGAACCGATAAACTTCTGCTTTACCAAACCCAACCCTTGATAGACAGCTCTAAAATAGGATTCGTCTCCTCCCTGTCCACTGCTGTGTCTCGTTAGAGGATAGGGGGGTGCTGGGAAGCTTATAGAAGGAGGTATGAAGCTGAGCTCCTCCTCGGTGCTTACGGGAGGGTAGAGTTAACTATCTCATTTGTCAGGGCAAAGCAGTCCTGGATGTGGTCTTCAAGGGCTTTTGAAAACCCAGGGCAGCACCCATCACATGGCATTTGGCTAGAGGACATTGGCCTCCAGGGTCAAAGTTTGGCACAGGAATATAATGAAATGAGGACAAAATAAATAAAACCCTATCAGAGAAATGAACATCTTGTACACTTTCATTTTCTGTGTCTCAGAGGTTCGTTTGAAGATTCTACGACCAGATTCTACACCGCGTGTGTGGTGGAAGCCTTCGCCTATCTGCATTCCAAAGGAATCATTTACAGGGACCTCAAGCCAGAAAATCTCATCCTGGATCACCGAGGCTACACCAAACTGGTCAGTGCCCTTTACGCACGGCTTCTGCCCCGCGGGTTTAAAACATCTGTTCATAAAGCTGTGTTCATTTCCTAACATTAAAACCTCCCTTTTCCTTTGTAAACGCTGTAACTTTTCTTAAGAGCCTATCTTTGCATTACTGCTTTCAACTCTTCTTTCAAATGAAGCAAAAGGTGTAAGAAATTAAATTGGCTAGGTCTTAATTAATACTGTCTTGGCAGGATGTGTTTAAATGGACTCGGACCTGTGGACACGTGTTCATAGACCTCTAGAAGAGCTTTGTAGACCTTTCTCTTGTCCACTTTCTGCCATTCACAGGGAATGACTACTTACATCATAGAAAACCATGAATCCTTTTAACATTTTAGATTTAAGTACAATCTGAACAGGAAAAAAATGGCTTGCTAGGCAATGTTATTTAGGCCATTTGAATTATAGTGATAGTAATGATCACAATAGTAAAATCTGTCAAGCGCTCTAAAGATTTACTGTAGGAGGGAAGTTCTGTTATAAAACATACAATTTTTGTGGACGTTGAATCTGTCAGTGCCTGACTCTATTTTTTAAACTTTGGGACTTTTTATTCAGCATATGGTTTTCACGGAAATCAAATCAATGGCTGTTCATCGTTTTAGAGAAAAAGGTTTTCTGCATTCGAGGCTCCTCCGTCCAGAAACATTTCTAGAAAAACGAAGGACACATTTGCATTGTATCTCTGTTTATGTGTACTCGGGGCAGGGATGCATTTTGTTACTAGGTTCCTTGAGCAGTCCAGTGGCTTCTCATTGCTAAATGAATTGTCGGCTTCCTAAATCCAGCAGAAATCATGCATATTCTGGAAAATGTGTCAAGTAGGTCCACCTAGACTTCAAAATTTTAAGTAAAGGGGTTATGGCCCGACCTCCGTGGTCAGGAAAGGAGGAAAAAAAGGAAGCTGTTTCTGGAAAGAAAGGTTTACCTGTATTTTTAATGATGTGAGTTTCAGCCTATACTCAGGTTTTAACTTTTCCTACTGACACTGACTTTGCTCAGGGAGGCTTTGTTTGAAACACCGATGACTCCTTTGGGAATATAGGACTGTAGTGATATGCATCTGTTTTTGTTATTATTCCGTGCACTTCAGCTAAGTACCTTACTGCTTTTAAGCTTGAAAATAAGTAAGTGCCTTGAAATAACTTGTTTTTCTCTCTTTGTAAGGTTGATTTTGGCTTTGCAAAGAAAATAGGATTTGGAAAGAAAACATGGACTTTTTGTGGGACTCCAGAGTACGTGGCTCCAGAGATCATCCTGAACAAAGGCCATGACATTTCAGCCGACTACTGGTCACTGGGAATCCTAATGTATGAACTTCTGACTGGCAGGTATGGACATTGGCAGAGAATTGCTGATAAAAATAGATCGGCCAACAGCTGCACGCTCCTGCCTTTGTCACTCTGATTAGACCATCTTAAAGCACATTTCACCATATCTTGGTCCAGCACGTCAAGTAATTATGGAAATGCCCAGGGATTCGTAAAACAAACTCTAAAATGGGTTGGATGAGGGCAGGGAACTCAACGTCAACGTTTGCCCTTATTATTACGAATTCCTTGTACATATGTGAGAATGTGGAAAAACCTAGTGTCTTTCTGTGAGATCTTTGAGCCTAGTTGCTTAGCCAGCAATGAAGCAAGGGAGGTAATAGTGGTATAAAAATATCTAGGGTCAATTATTTATAGAGGTAAGAGGACATGTTGACAAGTATTATACCTAAATGAAACGGGAATAGTTTGCAGGTCTTCTGTGTAATGCTCTTATAGCCATCAGCAAGGAAAAAAAGATCCCCAACAAAAAGAGAAACAAACACCCCACCGTGCCGTGCATGGGGGACAATGAGTAGTAGGGTCATTGTAAACCAGAGTTCAGAAGAAGGCTGGGTAGAGGTCTCAGACATACAGAGCAAGGAAAGGACATCCCATGGCTTCACTAGAAGGGCAATAGGGGGCAAAGACATGGAGAAGTTGTGTGTAGAAAAACTTACTGGGAACCTGAGGGCTGCCTGACTGGCTTTAGCACGAGAGAGAGAGGCCACATAGATGACAAGGGATACAGAGAGAGTTGGGGAAACAGGAACAGAGGGGACCCCCACCCCTAACACCACGAGCTGGAGTGGGGAGGAACGTACAGAGAAACGGTGAGTGGGTGCATCTGCCCCGGGCACAGAACCTTAAGTCATGGCTTAAAAGGGCAACTTCAAATAACAGAACCAGCCCTAGAGCCCTGCCAAGTGGTGGGGACTCCCTGTAGTCCTCAGGAGCTGGCAGGTACCTCTACTTATGTTTCCCCTCCACCTTGGTAGTGCAGAGGAGAGCAGAGCCCAGGCACCATAGCTGACTTTCCACCACAGGGAGCCCCAGCCCCCTGACCCCAGATGTCCCAGCAGTGTGGACACCCTTGGTCAGTGCTCATTATGACTCCAGCCATCTCACCAAGGTAAGACAGGCACAGAATACTCTAGACATGCCCTACTTTGGCTCTCCATGACTTGCCAAGACAACTCAGTGTCAAGTGCCCTGGGACCCCTGGCCCATGCCCACCTCGACTCTAACTGTCCTGCCAGGGGGCCCTCTGCGTGGAGGGTCCCATGACCCCTGGCTTCTACCCACTTCAGCTGTCCTGCCATTGGGGCCTTAGCACAGACAGCCCCAGAACCGCCCCAACAGGGAGGCCCAGGATCCAGAGCCCATGACAGCTACAGCTCTGTAGAGCCAGCCAAAGTCAGCAGGCAAACACGGTCTACACAGGGATGACCATACGGAAGGTCATTCCCTCGAGTTTAGGAGAAGCAGCTGTTCTGTAATTTGTCGAAACAAAGTCGATCGAAATGAGGAGAGAGGGGAATATGGTCCATATGAAAGAACACAAAACTTCAAAAAAGGTAAATGGAGATAAGCATGGGTGAACTCTGTGAGAACTTTAACCAATAGAAAACACCAAGAAAAGAACCAGAGTTGAAGAATACAGTAACTGAAATGTAAAATACACTAAAGGGAGTAAATAGTGGATTAGAAGAGAGAAGAATGGCTCAGTGATCTAGAAGGCAGGGCAAATGGAAAGCACCCCAGCTGAACAGCAAAAACAAAAAAACAAAAAAACAAAAAAAACGGGAATTAAAAAAAATTGAAGCTAAGGAATCTCTTGGACACCAAACAATAATTCCCATTATCTGGGTCCCAGAGACAGAAAAGAGCAGACAACATGTTTGAAGAAATAATAACTCAAAACTTCCCTACCCTAGGAAAGGAAGTAGACCTCCAGTTTCAGGAAACCCTAAGAATTCCAAACAAGATGAACCCATGGCACATATTTATAAATGTCAAAGATTATACACCACCAAGCAAGTTTATCATTCAGATTTGAAGGAGCAATAAAGAGTTTACCAGAAAATCAAAAAAAAAAATGGTTAAGGGGAATTCTTTATTAACCAGAAGAAAATAGTGAAAAAAAACTTCATTAATAAAAGTAAACATACAGTAAAGGGACTAGAGCAATGACTTATAAGGCTAGTATGAAGGTTAAAAGACAAAGTAGTAAAATCAACTACTTGATTTTTATTAATATTAAGGCATTAATATTTATTATTATAATTTTATATTATATAAATATAAAATATATATAAATGTATATTAATTTATATAATTATAATATATAATTATATAAATATATTTTTAAATTTTATTTTATAGATAATATATATTTTATATATTATTATTAATATTAAGGCAACTCATAAAATAAAAAGCTGTAAAATATGACAGTATATACACAAAGTGGTAGGGGAGGGTAAAAATCAAGTTCTTTCAGAATGTGTTTAACTTAAGTAACCATCAACTTAATATAGACTACTATATACTTAGGATGTTGTTATATATGAACCTCATGGTAACCACAAACTAAAATGTATAAAAGATACACATAAAATAAAGACAAAACCGTATGCTGCTTACAAGAGGCAAACTTTAAAGACACATGCAGACTGAAAGTGGGGGGGGGGGGGGAAAGATATCGCATGCAAAAGGAAGCCAAAAAAACAAACAAGACAAAACCAGCTTCAGTAAGAATACTTATGTCTGACAAAATAGACCAAAAAAGACTGTAACAAAGACAAAGAAGAGTGTTACATAGAGATAAAGGGATCTGTCCAACAAGAGGATTTAACAGTTGTAAATACCGATCCACCAACATGGGCGCACCTAAGTACATTAAGCAAGTATGAACATAAAGGGAAAATTGACAGTAAGACAACATAGCAGGGGACATTAACACCCCACTTGTGTCAATGGACCTGTCATCCAGGCAGGAAGTCAGTAAGGAAACAGTGTCTTTGAAAGACACATTAGACTAGATGGGCATAACAGACAGATATGGCCCATTCCATCCAACAGTAGCAGAATACACATTCTTTTCAGAATGAAAAGCACGTGAAACAGTCCCCAGGATAGAGCACAATTTAGGCTACAAGTCTCAATACATTTAAGATTGAAACCATATCAAGCATGTTTTCCAACCACAATGGTATGAAACTACAAATCAGTTACAAAAAAGAAAAAAAACCCAAAAACATAAAGAGGCTAAACAATGTGCTACCAAACGAACAATTTGTCAACGAACAAATCAAAGAGGGAATATTTAAAAATACACAGATACCAGCAGCAACAACAAACATGGAGACAATGTAAACAAAACCATCCAAAATCTTTGGGAAGCAGCAAAAGCAGTTCTAAGAAGGAAATTTGTAGTAGCAGAGGCTTACCTCAAACAGTAAAGAAGTTACAAAAATAACAAAGACAAAGAAGAGAGGAAATAATAAAAATCAGAGAGGAAATAAATGAGAGACCAAAAAAAAAAAAAAAAAAAAAAGAAAAGAATACAAAGGATCAATGAAAGTGAGTATTGTTTTCTTAAAAGAGAAACAATATTGAGAAGACTATATAGCAAGACTCATGAAGGAAAAAAGAGAATCCAAATAATTAATATCAGAAGTGAAAGGAAAGCAACAACCAACAGTACCAAAATGCAAAGGTTATTAGAGAAGGAATACTATAAAAATTATGTGCCACCAAAGTGGACAATCTAAAAGAAATGGATAAATTTCTAGAAATACACAATCATTCAAAACAAAATCAGGAAGAAATAGCAAATCTGAACAAACCTATTACTAGTAACAAAATTGTTTTAAAAACAAACCTATAACTAGTAATCAAGAAAACCCCAATAAACAAAAGCTGAGGAAAAGAGGGCTTCACAGGTGAATCCTACCCAACATTTAAGGAAGAACTGATAGCTAGTCTCCCCAAACTATTACTAATAAAAAGAAACCTTCATTTTATAAGACCAGTATTACACTGATACCAAAACCAAAGACACTACCAAAAAAGAGAACTGCAGGTCGATATACTTGAAGAACCTGGATTTAAAAATTCTCCACAAAATATCAGCAAACCACATTCAATAATACGTTAAAAGGATCACTCACCACGATTAGGTGGGATTTATTCTGGGGATACAAGGGTGGTTCAGTATTCTCAAATCAATCAACATCATAGACCACATTGACAAGAAAAAGGGTAAAGCCCATATGATCATCTTAACAGATGCATAAAAAGGTTTTGACAGAATTCAGCATCTGTATATAATACCCTCAACAAAGCGGGTTTAGAAAGAACATACCTTAACATATTAGAGTCCGTATATGAAAAAACCCCAACTAACATCATACTCAATGGTGAGAAACTGAGAGATCCAGAAACAATACAAGAATTTCCACTATCACCACTGTTATTCAACATAGTACTGGAAGTCATAGCTGAAGCAGTCAGACAAGAAAAGGAAATAAAAGGCATCCAACGTGGTAAGAATTTAAACTGTCACTGTTTGCAGATGGCACAGTACTACACGTAGAAAACCCTAAATACGCCATCAAAAAACCGTTAGAAATAATAAGTGAATTCAGTAACGTTGGAAGACAAAAAATTAATACACAGCAATCTGTTGTCTTTCTATTCACTAATAACAAAGCAGAAGGAGAACTTAAGAAAGCAATTCTATTTACATTGCACCAAAAAATAAAATAAAGTTACTGAAGATAAACTTAACCAAGGAGGTGAAAGACCTGTTCTCCAAAAACTATTAAATTTTGATGAAAGAAATTGGGAGCAAATGGAAACATGGTCTGTGCTCCTGGATTGTAAGAATTCGTATTGTTAAAATGCCCATACTACCCAAATCACTTTACAGATTCAGTGCGATCCCTATCAAAATTCCAATAGCATTATTCACAGAACTAGGACAAATAATACTAAAATCCGTATGAAACCACCAAAGACCCTGAATAGCAGAAGCAATCCTAAGAAAGAAGAACGAAGCACAAAAGTAGACACACAGACCATGGGAGCCGAACAGAGAGTACAGAAGTAAACATTTGCTTATGTGGTCAATTACTCTCCAACAGAGGAAGAATAAGTAATGCTAGGGGGAAATGGACGGCTAGATGTCGTGAAAAAGCTAAAGGATGTGGAAGAGATCATGGCAGGTGACTCTTTTAAGTTTAAACTCAAGGGGTGCCTGGCTGGCTCAGTCTGTGGAGCATACGACTCTTGATTTCTGGGTTGTGAGTTTGAGCCCCACAGTGGGTGTAGAGATTACTTTAAAAAAATATATAATCAAGTTTAAATTCAAGTAGTAGACTAAATCGTCGCATTATGTTGGTTGACAGAGGTGATGGGATCAGTTTCATCTCGTAGGTTGATCGGAGTAGACCTTTTTTGGGAAAGCGGCATAACCCTTTGGCCAGGTAAATATGGGAAGAACCTTCCAGGCAAAACAAACCGCATTCTGAGGTGCGAAGATGCTTGGTATTTCAGACAGCAGACATGGCGTCCTGATCCCAGCGAGTGAGGGGGGTGTTAGCAGGAGATGGAGTCCTATTACTGGCATCCTTGTAGCCGTCTAGTGATTTTGGACTTCATGTTGAGTATAATCAGTGAGTATAATTTCCTGACAGGTGCAGGAAAAGGGCTAGAAAGTGGAAGCCACATCTTGAATGGCCAAGGACAGCAAGACTAACAAGACATGAGAGGAATGGCAGATAAACTTGACCCATATATGGTTTGGCTGGGGGTGGCTGTTTGTATTTTTAATGTTTATTTATTTTTGAGGAAGAGAGTGCACGAGCGAGTGGAGGAGGGGCAGACAGGGAGACACAGAATCTGAAGCAGGCTCCAGGCTCCGAGCTGTCAGCACAGAGCCCAACGCGGGGGGGTGAAGCCGCAAGATCATGGCCTGAGCCAAAGCGGGACACTTAACCCACTGAGCCATCCAGGCACACCCGTATATGGTTTTGCTACATGATTTACTCACAAAGGTTTCCACATGGTTTTGCTATTAATCCAGCTTCGTTCCGTGTTACCACGACTAATATATGTCCCCAAATAAGACTGGTGGAGTTATAACAGTTTAGGATTTCTTATTTAGAAAATACAAGTGATTGTCTTTTCACCTCTCACCTTTGCAGCCCGCCATTCTCAGGCCCAGACCCTATGAAAACCTATAACATCATACTGAGGGGGATTGACATGATAGAATTTCCAAAGAAGATTGTCAAAAATGCTGCTAACTTAATTAAAAAACTATGCAGGTAAGCGTTTGGCCACGTGACCTTTGAAAGGCTCATGATGGGAACACGATTGGATCCCTTACAGTTGTTGTTTTCTTTCCAGGGATAACCCATCAGAAAGACTAGGGAATTTGAAAAATGGCGTCAAAGACATTCAAAAGCACAAGTAAGTGTTCTTCCCCTGACCTTTCTGTGGGAGGGTCCAGAAAGCCCCTCCCCGGGCTGTTCTTTTTAAGCTACTGGCTGTGTGACTGACACAGTTAGCCCATGGGAACACTGGAGGGGACGTTCAGACCAGTTAGCCTTTGGGGACAGCACAGCCGCACGCGACCCTGTGCCATACTAAGTGACCGATTCACTGAATTCGGTTTCTCCCAGCTCATGCTAACGAGCGTTGCTCCCCTCTGGCACCAAGAGGAAATGTGAACTAGATTGATCGATTGAATTCTAGGTGGATTCTAGAATTCTATTCTCTACCAGAATATCAAAAACACAAGTCCTCCACCATATCATGCCTCATTTCCTAGACTAAAACTGGAATATATTTTTCTACCCGCTTCCCAATTAGATGATAAAGTACTGAGTACAGCGTTGTTTTTAAGTGATGGAAGCATCTTAAATTTCAAACCTTACCTAGTTAATTGGATATCTGAGTGCTAATCTAAGACCCAATTGTTGTTTTTTATTAGTCTGTCTGTGTAACACCCACAGGAAATGCACATCTGTGCAAAAAGAACTTATTTACCAAAGTATCTATAAATACCTAAAACACCTGCTAAGAATTTGGTGTAAGCATTTGTTACTGCTGGAAACTTTTAAAAACAAAACAGAAGCAAAAAACTTAGTGTTATCTGCTCCTCATTTTCACAGAAAATCTGAACACAAATACCTTCATTTTTTTAACACTTAACTAAAAATGACATTTTACTAGAAATTATTATGACCCTAGTATTGCATATTCAATGCTTTCTTCTACGAACACAAAAACAGTACCAAGTCAGAGTTAGACCTGACTAATATAGTGATGTGAAAAGGTTAATTAGGCTGCCCAAGGAATCAGTGCAAAGCTGGAAAAATAATTTTCTGTCCTGACTTTCATGCCCTGATTCCATTGCCTTAAAATAAGATGTCCAAGTAGATCATGGGCTAAGTATACCATGACACTTATTAAGTTATAATGATAGTACAGGAACAAGGTCATACAGACATTGTGACGAAATTGCCAGGGGGACAAAGGAGTTATTTGTAACCGATGTTAAATATTTCAACAATTAGATTTTTAAAATATGCATTGTGTAAAACAACTGTAAAAGTTTTCAATGACACAGGATACATTTATGTCACGTTGAAAATGTTCGCCTTTCTGCTTTCCATCCAGTATGGATATTTCCACATCAAATATGTTGCAACGGGGTTTCAGCTAAAGTAAAATCCTTTAACCAGCTCCTTTTTCTCTTCCCTTTCCTAGATGGTTTGAGGGCTTTAACTGGGAAGGCTTAAGAAAAGGCACCTTGACACCTCCTATAATACCAAGTGTAAGTAGACTTCCCAGCGAACACTTGTGTGACAAGGTTTTATCCTGTGATCAGATTAAATAAATTATAGAAGCACCACATTAGAATAGTATCTAAACTGCAACCTTAAAAAGAGGCCAGTTAGGAGATGGTTATTGTATGTGTATTGTATCATTACCTGTTTATTCGTTCTAATTTATCCTTTTATCGGGCTCTAAAAGAAAAGGATTCTCGTTCCTTAACTGTCTTTTCTGAACATATCGGGTTTTCTGTGAAATAGCAGCCCAGTGAGGGTGACTCAGTGTTTGGACTGTATTAACTTGAAATAGATTTCAGTTGATTGCATTTTTACGTATTTCTGCTTAATGCTGCATCTTTATGAAAAGGCACAGACTGCTTTGTGGTCCTGAGCCTTTCAGGTATATGCTTCCTTCCCCTGGGACTAACTCAAGCCTGCTCTTTATTCAGAAGCATTTTCCTACTTCTGAGATTTATTTCTGTGTCAGTGCTTATGCCTATTCGCAAACAAAAACCCTGTTACCGTGGCTCACATAGCAGATTCTAACTGCGTTCTTCAAGTTTTGTTTTTAGAACAAGAGTAGAGAGTAAGCCTGAATTATACTTGCCTACATCTACCAGAGGTTTCCTTTTATGGATATACCCATATATATATTAGTGTATAAGAGGTTCTAAATATTATAGAATATGAGGGAAACTAAAGGATGGATTTTTTACTGCTTTTACTGATGCTCTACAGTTTGGACTTTGCCCAAGAAATTTGCAAGAGTTCTGACCAAGGTCAGAAATGGCTTTTATTCTACTTGAAATAAACACACACAAGACTTAAGATGGTCTACAGGGCTCTACCCAGCCTGATTTCTGCCTGCTTCTCCTATTTCTCAGTCCAGTCCTATCCTCTCTTACACAGCAGCCACATTGGCCCCTTTGGATCACTTCACAGCATGAAGCACTCTCTCTCACCTCGGGACCTTTGCACGTGCTACATCCTCTTTTTTGAACTCACCAATTCTTAGTTTTGAAATAATATTTTTTCGGGGCGCCTGGGTGGCTCAGTCGGTTAAGCGTCCGACTTCAGCTCAGGTCATGATCTCGCGGTCCGTGAGTTCAAGCCCCCCATCGGGCTCTGGTATGATGGCTCAGAGCCTGGAGCCTGCTTCCGATTCTGTGTCTCCCTCTCTCTCTGCTCCTCCCCCGTTCATGCTCTGTCTCTCTCTGTCTCAAAAATAAATAAACGTTAACAAAAAAAAAAGAAATATTTTTTCAAAGAGGCTTTCCATCATCACTCATACTCTCAACTCTTTTTTCTTCCTAACACTAAGCAAGCCTTATAGTCATCTACAGATTTTTGTGATTATTTGTTTTTAGTCCTACAAAGTACTCCCTGCCAGGGTAGGGCAAGAGCAATGTCTTTTTTTATTCACTGCCCTTAGCCCCAGTAAAAAGCACAAAGCCTGCCACCTGGTAGCCATTCAAACAACAGTCACTGATCGGGGAATGAATAAAGAATGCTTTTTAAAAATCTAGTTTGGGATTTTACTAAAAAAAAAAAAAAAAAAAAAAACAAAAATCAAGAAATCCCTTCTCGGTCACCCCCTCTCTCATCTGTAGGTTGCATCACCCACAGACACAAGCAATTTTGACAGTTTCCCTGAGGACAGTGATGAACCACCACCTGATGACAACTCGGGCTGGGACATAGACTTCTAATGTATTTCTCTTACCTGCTTCTGCCTTGCTGAAGTCAGCTTTCTCTGAGACACGGCTGACAGCAAACCTGAGGGACGGAGAGAAGATCAGTGCTCGGGGTCACCATGATGCCTTTGATCGATGCTGCTCCAGTAACTACAGTGGCATTAGGACTTCTTGCTTAGACGACAGTAGTGCTCTTTACATGTTTTCTGTTTGATCCTAACAATAGCAGTTGACATGGTGGTCCTGAAGCAAAGCCCTTCGCCAGTAAAGAGAGGTTTCCTGTCGTTGCAATGATCTTGCTTTGCTCTGACTGTAATTTGAAAGACTGTAAGAAATACTTCAACCTAGAAAAAGAGTCCGTACCTGGCTAGAATGGCCAAGATCAAAAAATAATGTATGGGGTCCGATCGGTTGCCGTGGTACCAAAACGGGGCTCTTCCTTTCCTTCAAGGGAGGCCATGGGATCTATGAGCGCAAGCCGGTGTCTATACCATACGGAAGAGGGCCACGCGTCTATGGGTCACGGCGTTCATGTCAAACCAGTGCTAGAAGTTTCCTGATTTTGTTTCCCAACAGTGCTGATGACGAGGCTGAATGTTACCTTTCCTTTCTGACAGATTTTAAAAATTGATACAATCAAAGCACAACTGCTATGAAGCCTCCCGGCGGGTATATATATGCGTTTTCACGGAGGATTGAAAAAAAAAAAAAAACCTGCATGACATTTGTTTGTTTCTTTTCTTGATAAATTGGCATGACAGAGTGGAAAAAAAAAAAAAGCAATTCACAAACCATTTCATATCGTTTAAAATATCGTGCTTCAAGATGGTCCTGGAAATCAGTGACTAGCAGCCAATTGATTTTTCTTTATTACCTAACATACTCTCAGACTGAGGCTTAAAATAGTCCCTTTTATAAAAATCAACCCTTGGGGTGGGGGGGTGGGGTGGAGAGGGATGAAGATCCATCCAAAAATAAAAATAAACTATATAGGTGCTATGTATATCTTTCATCTGTAAATGTCCGTGTCTGAGCAGACAACACAAATTCTAATCATCACCTGTGTAGCCAGAGACTCAAGCATTTTCACTACATTTACCAATGAAACTCCCGTCAGATTTCACTTACACAACATAGTCTAGGGTTGAGGGGAAAGGTGATTAAAACCCAGTCAACTGGCTTCTTGTCTTAGGCCTGAACCAAAAAGAAGAAGAAGAAAGCACAAAATCATCAAGATTTACCAGATGAGGGACCTTCCTTATGCGAGGTCAGGGAACAGGACCTGGCCAGGTGTTGATTCCCTTTTTGTGAATGAGCCGATGTGAGTTCATGCATGCGTGAGAGTAGAGGAGAACACAGGACCCTGATTTCTTAAGCAGAAGTTTTCATTAAGTAGGATGGAAGTATTGCAATCCTGAAACGTATCTGAAAATACCAGACTGATTTGCTTTTTCATGAGGGGAGAAGAATCAGCAGTTTAAAGTGAATCCTCTGTTGGCAGGCGAGTTGACTACTATGAGCTGTTCTAAGTAGCAGAGACATTTGGAAGCTTTTCCTGGACAAGTAGCGTTAAACCTGCGTAGACAAACGCATAATCTTACAAGCTGTCATCCTGATTTAGAGCTGTGTGTGAATTTGGTACATCAAATTGAAGGTTGCCTTGTTCCAGGAGAGAATTTTCTTTTTTTTTAAGTCAATCAAACGTAGACGGTTCTGCAAAAAACATGTCCACGTCGGTCATTGATTTTTTCATACTAAGACTACTTTAGAATAGGATATCAACATGTAATGATCTAAAAAAACATTTGGGGAATAAAAATTATAAGGGCATATTAAACATAATCAGAGTAACGTTAAACTTTCAAATTAAAACTTTGACCCCCCAAGATGTTACGGTTACTCTTGAGTTTTTCTGGCCTTTGCAAACAATTGCTTAAGATCAATTTATTCCCCAAGATATCCACTTTCTTCTACAGATTTCAGAATATAAAATGTACCAAGCTAAAATCCAGCTGTGAGTGCTACTTCAGAATTTTTATATTGCTTTTAACTGGGCTCGTAAAAGTACATAATTTCAATATCATGGTCCATGTTCAGTGAGTTTTGTTAAAAGAGTGCTTTAGGCATGCTAACGATTTGCTAGATACTAAGTTTATCTCGTCATTATTTAAGAGAATCTGTTCCAGCAGTTTTTCAAATGCCCCAGTAACCCCAGAGGTTAGCCCTTACCGTGGATGTTGAAACTATGGTTCAAGTCTAAGACAACAACGTACGGGTTCTCTGAGGAATGAAGAGAACATTCAGCTCAATGGAACTGTCGGCCGTCTCTCCCACCTGTCGCTCTGTCTTCGTTCATTTCACCTGTGGCGCTGCATTAGGATGTCTAAAGCAATCACTAGCAAATAAAGGTGACCATCTTCCAAAAATTGCTAACAGTCATCTAATCTTAGGCATTGAAATGTAAGGATTTAAATCCTGTCCTAAGACACTAGGGCTAACATTCACTGTCAGCTCCGTAAAGGGCATCTCACTTCATTTCCGAATTTTTCATACCCCTCCATGTTCTTACACTGGAGAACATCTGGCTAAGTTAGAATAGTGCCAACTCGTGTGATCTGTTAACTGACTTTCTTGTTAATACTTTGAGTCTGGGAAATAAGGGCTTTCTGTGCATCCTGACGCACAGGAAAACTGAAAACTGCCAAAGGAAAGGGACATCCCGATATTTGAGATACACTGAATACGCTAGCGAAAATGATTTCTGGAAATTTCCTATCAATGATTTTCATGTTTGTACCTTCTTTGTTACTCACATATGAATCAGATCCATGTGGCATTGAAAACAAATTTATTTTGATGATATTCTTTACAAGTCACGTTTCTTAAAATTACGGGATTTGCATGTGAATCACACATGTGTAACACATGAATTCAACTATTGAATTTTTCCGGTTTCATTTCTAAAGGACTGAGCTAATGGCGAGCTTAGAGAAGTCAGCCACCACACTGAAAATAAGGAAGTTAGAACGGATTCATACAGTAGAGGTGATCTGTGCATTATCCATAACGATGTTTTCTTTCACAATAGGACCACAGACAAATATTTATGTAAATAGATATTTTTGTGTGATATTTTGTGGTACATATACCTTTTTTTTAGTGTTTCACAGCATTATTATTTCATCTTCTTTGTACTGAATAATGTTTTTAGGTCCAAGTAGACTTGAATTAATGTCATAATTGTCAGTATTATTGAAAATTACGTCCACTGTACGGTTTCATCTGTTCCATAGTTTAGGACATGACCTGGCTATCTGGCATTGTTGCAAGTGCCTTAAATTCCTGGCATCCTATTAAAAAACAAATTTGGTGTTATGCTGCATGAGAGAGACAAATCCACCTCAAAATGTTGTCCTTTCTTAGCTTGCTGCGTTTTACAGTTCTTTCTGCTAACAATTTCTAAGCCTTTATTATATAATATTGAATTACAGAAATGATGAAGTTGTTCTCTAATTTCTGTTACATGTACCAGAGCTGTGTATCTGTTACTGAGATACAGCGTCATTTCTGTGAAATGTATAAATGTATGTGCAGGTCAAATTAATCTATGACATACTATCAGTCTGTACACAGGTATTCCTGTTTTGCTAAGCTGTGCAGATCCAGTTAAAAAAAAAAATTAGTGCAGTCAAGTTCTAATGCCTCATTTTATAGACTCCATTCGTAACGACCCAACTCAAAAGAAGATTCAGCAAGTGACACGTCGTTATGAAACCAATGACGAAAACGTACCTTAGCGCACTCCTCAACAAAACAGGATGCTTTCTGAGTTCTTGTATATGCAAATCACGTAGGAGGCAAGTTTGCAACAGACCTGGGAAGATAAACATTGGAAGCGTGTTGTTAGCCCTCCTCCTTATCTGCCCCTGAATTTACAGAACTCTGGGACCCTGACAGTGACTCAGAGGTTTGGGCTTTCCGAGGAAAGGGACATTTCTTTAGGCATCATCTGTCCACTTTATTTCATCGTACGATGTTTTTACAATTGGTCGGTTCTTTTGTATTCTCACAGCTATGGTTATTTGTCCTCTTACAATTTGTTCCACATGAAAGAGTCCTTTGTTAGTCAGAATGCAACCACTGTCATCAAATGGTCAGTGACCACTTGCACTCTTTTGGTGTAGATTAAAAACTTTTTCATAAAATTCACCTGCTTTGATTTGCTCTGTATTTTTCCTGCAGCTGTAGTTGCTGAGTGCCTGTTGTATACTTTATAGAGTTGAAATAAAAAAAAATAATTACTTTTGAACTTCGTTGATGTTTCATTCCAGACAAGATTTCGAGAACACGGTTGACGAATCTTCCTGCAATGGAAATACGCCGCAGCCCTATTTTAGAACGTCACTAAAACAAGAGAAATGTTACTTAGGACCCAGGTGTCCTTCACACCGGCATGTATTATGATCTGATGGAAAGCTAAGCTAGCAGAGCAGTTTAAAGAATTCAGTGGGGATAAGTCAGGTAAGTCAGGCCATCCAGTGTGAACAGAAAGGCAAATGCAGATACGCACACAAGCCCCAACCTCAGTGGTGTTCTGTGTGCCCCTACCCCTACCCCTCCCCCCCCACCCCCACCACACTCTCATTGTTCGGGCTACCCTTGGTCAAACCGTGAACTCGGCAAAACATCAGAAAGGTTAAGTCTTGTACAAGGCTGTGTGCTAAGACTTCTAGGAAAGGCAGCTTCGTGAATCTTTGCAGCCCATCCAGTCATGTCATTTCTTCTGCAAATAGAACTCAACCACAGTTTTCAGTATCCTTCCCTTATATTCTGTGATTTTCATACCCTTGATCTAAGAACGGTCGTCTTTGATCCTGGGAAGTTTTGTTTTGTTTTGTTTTGTTTTCCTTTGGTATTAATTACAGTTTTTGGAGAGGCGTGCAGATCAATACTCATGATGAGCTGAAGCATGTGAGCATGTTGCATTTACACCACTGTCACATCTTGCACAAGTTAACTACAATTGAAGTAAATCACACAATTACCTGTGACAGCAGGAATCGATGATCAATTTGGCTCGAATGTATTGTTGATCACGCAGCTTGATTAAGGGTAGATGTGCAAGCAGAATGTCAAGTCTCAGTTACAGCCCTAAATGTGTAAGGCACATAACACAGAGCAACCTTTTTTTTTTCTGAGATTCCTAGAGTTTTTCTCTTTGTTCCATACTTCTCCTTTCTGACTCAGAAGCCCCATAAACTGAAAGAAAAAAAAAAAACAGTAATGTTTACCTATTCCACCTATGTTTTTTGACCAGGGTGAGTCTATGGGGCAAAAAACAAACCATCCACATGCCCATTGGCGAAGCCAGACGAATTAAGGCTCATGCAATAATAATAATAATAATAATACCACCAAATTAAAAGAAAAAAGAGAAAGCAAGGTCTCGCTAAGAATCCTAAGGGTTGTCACAGATTTCATAGAAATTAATAGGCTCAAGACACATGTTCCAAGCCAGTGTTCTTTTAACATCGATGTCGTGATATGTATCTGGGAAATACGGTGAAAATATTTCCAGCACCACCCATGGTTATTTTGACATAGCCCCAGAATCTATATTTTTAACAAGCACCTTAGCACATTTTGGTGAAAATTTCTGAGGAAGAGAAAGAGGAAAAGAGGATTCGTGGAAAAGCATTTCAGGAATGATAACGTAAAAGACCAAAGAAAAAGTCCATAAGGAGTTATGGACATGTTTCCAGCCACCTGGCCAGGGGACCCCCGCACAGAGCACCCCAGGACGCTCCCGCCCACACAGGTCTTGGTTCCAGTAGCCTGGCCAGGGCTCTCCCTGCACTGGACACCGTGGGACAACCGGCCTGTACCCAGCTCAGCGTCAGCTGTCTCGCCAGGGCATATTTTGCTCAGAGAGCTCGGTGACCACACCAGCCCATGCCCATTTTAAAGTTAGCTGTCCTGCCAGGGCACCCCCTGCATGGAGCACCCAATGACCAACCAGCCTGTGCCCTGCCTCAGCTCTAGCAGCATCTTTGGGGCACCCTGTACATGGAGACTTCTAGAACACCCCAGTTTACATCCACTTCAGCTTCAGCTATCCTGCCAAGATGAACCTCTGTGTGTAGAGCCCCAGGTGCCTACAGCTTGCCCCTACTTTCGTTTCTGGTGTCCTGCCGGGGTACTTTCCGTGCAGAGCAATTCAGAGACCTCCCACTGCCACCTCAGACCCGCCACCCCACACACAGAGCACCCCAGGACACCTTGGCTTGTGCCCGTCTCAGCTTCAGCTGTCCTGGCAGTGTGCCCTCAGTGCCCTGAACAGAGCCTGCGTCCTCATCAGCTTTAGCTACTCTGACAGGGTTCCCAACACATGGAAAGCCTCACGATCTCCAGCCCATGCCAGCCCCAGCTCCAGCCAGCCAGAAAAAGTCACCAAGCACACACAGTCTGTCTAGGGGACAGCCATACACAAGACCATACCCTCAGGCTAAAAAGTACCTGTTCTGCCTAATCCATAGGAACACACACAGGAAGTCAAGCAAGATGGGGACGCAGAGGAACATGCTCCAAAAGAGAGAACAAGAACAAAGCTCAGAAAAAGAAATGAGTGAAACAGAGATAAGCAATAGGCCTGATTTAAAAAAAAATAAATAGGGGCACCTGAGTGGCTCAGTCGGTTAAGCCTCCGACTTCAGCTCAGGTCACTATCTCACAGTCCGTGAGTTCGAGCCCCGCGTCGGGCTCTGGGCTGATGGCTCAGAGCCTGGAGCCTGCTTCCGATTCTGTGTCTCCCTCTCTCTCTCCCCTCCCCCGTTCATGCTCTGTCTCTCTCTGTCTCAAAAATAAATAAACGTTAAAAAAAAAATTAAAAAAAAAAATAAAAATAAATAAAGTAATGATCATAAAGATACTCACTGGACTGGAGAGAAGAGTGGAAGAACTCAGTGAGGCCTTCAATAAATTTATAGAAAATATAAAAAATATCCAATCAGAGTTGAAGAATACAGTAAGCGACATAAATGTTAAAACACACACTAGAGGGAATCAACACATTAGCAGTTGCAGCAGACTGTATCAACAATCTGTAAGAAAGGACGAGAAAAAGCACCCAAGCGAAACAGCAAAAAGTGGTAAGAATTTTAAAAATGAGGATAGGTTAAAGGGCCTCTTGGACAATAGCAAGTGAACAAACATTCACATTATAGGGATCTCAGAAGAAGCAGCAAGAGAGAGAGAAAGGGGTAGAAAACTTCATAGGGGGAAAATGTCCTTCATCTAGGGAAGGAGATGAACATCCAGTCCAAGAATCACCAAGAGTTCCAAACACGGTAAACCAAGGAGGTCCACATCACAACATATAATAATTAAAACGTCAGTGGCTAAAGATAAAGAGGGAATTTTAAAAGCAGCAAGACGGAAATAAAAAGTTACCTACAAGTGAAAACCTCTAAGACTATGAACTAATTTTTCAGTAAAAACCCTGCAGGCCAGAAGGGAGTGGGTGATATATTCAAAATGCTGAAAACATAAAAACTTACAAATGAGAATACCCACCAAGGTTATCATCCAGATTTGAAGAAGAGGTGAAGAGTTTCCTAGATAAACACACATAAAGGAGTTTATCACCACTAAAAAGCATTATAAGAAATGTTAAAGGGACTTCTTTAAGTAGAAAAGAAATGGTCATAATTGGATATAAGGAAATTTTGAATAAAATATAAAATATGATAGCATGTACATAAAATGTGGAAAGGGGGTAAAAAAAAGAAAGAAGTCCTCCCTTTTCTTTTCAGAACGTGTTTGAACTTAAATGACATCAAGTTAATATAGACTGCTATTTACTTAGGATACTATGCCTGAAACTCATGGTAACCAAATCTCAAAACCTAGAAACAATACACACACACAAAAAAAATAAATAAATAAGAGAAAAGAAAAAGAAATAAACCTACAAAAACTCATGAATTATGCAGCACCTGGGTGGCTCTGCTGGTTAAGCATTCGACTTTGACTCAGTTCATGATCTCACTGTACATGGATTCGAGCCCTGCATCGGGCTCTGTGCTGACAGTTCTGAGCCTGGAACCTGCTTCTCATTCTGTGTCTCTCCCTCTCTCTCGGCCCCTCCCCAGCTAACACTCTGTCTCTCTCTCAAAAGTAAAATAAACATTCTAAAAAATTAGAGAAAACTAATTACAAAGAGAGCAGGAAAGGAAGCAAGTAACAGAAAAGAACTACAGGAAACAACAACATGGCAGTAAGTACATACATATCAATAATTAAATGTAAATGGTTTAAATGCTCTAATAAAAAGACACAAGGTGGTGGAATGGGTAAGCAAAACAGACCAGCTATGTGGTGCCTACAAGAGATTCATCTCAGACCTAAAAACACGTACAAACTGAAAGTGAAGGGACGGAAACAATCCATGTAAATGGAAACAACAGCAAAAACAGCCAGTGTACCAATATACATCAGAAAAATTTAGACTTTTTTTAAATTTTTTTTTAATGTTTTTATTTATTTTTGAGACAGAGAGACACAGAGCATGAACGGGGGAGGGTCAGAGAGAGGGAGACACAGAATCTGGAACAGGCTCCAGGCTCCAAGCTGTCAGCACAGAGCCTGACGCGGGGCTCAAACTCACGGACCGTAAGATCATGACCTGAGCTGAAGTTGGAAGCCCAACCGACCGAGCCACCTAGGTGCCCCTAGACTTTTTTTAAAAGTGTATTTATTTTTGGGAGAGAAATAGAGTGGGAGGGAGTGGGGGAGGGGCATGGAGAGAGGGACAGAGAATCCCAAGCAGGATCCATGCTGTCAGCACAGAACCCAATGTGGGACTCAAACCCACAGTGAAATCATGATCTGAGCCGAATTCTTACATTCAACTGACTGAGCCACCCAGGGGCCCGTGGACAAAATAGACATTTAAACAAAGACTATAATAGAAGACAAAGAAGAATATTATATAATGATAAAGGAACAATCCAACAAGAGACCATAATTGTAAACGTCCATGCACTCAGTAAAGAAGCACCTCAATACACAAAACAAATATTAATGAACAAAAGAGAGAGACAGAAATTGGCAGTAATACAACCATAGTAGGGAACTTTAAAACCCCACATCCAGGCAGAAAATCAACAAGGAAGCGCTGTCTTTGACTGACACATTGGGCCAGATGGACACAATAGATATACACAAAACATTTCATCTGAAACAGTAGAATATATATTATTTTCAATTGCACATGGGCTGGTCTTGGGAAGATAGCCGTGTAGGAGGACGCTGGGCTCACCGTGTCCTGCTGATCACTTAGATTCCACCCACACCTGCCTAAATAACCCAGAAAACTGCCAAAAGAATGGCAGAATGGACTCTTTGGAGCCAAGCGTAGACAAGAGGCCCATGGAAGAGGGTAGGAAGGGCGTAGAGGAGGTGTGCGCTACACGCATCGGTGGGAGGGAGCCGGGGAGGTGGAGGGGCAGCCTGCCTAGCAAGGCAGAGCCCCCAAAGTCTGGCTTGCAAAAGCGGAGGGGCTGGAGGGAGTGAGTTCTGACCCCCAGCGGGACTTAACATCTGGAACGTTAAACGTCAGCAGCTCTGCTAGGAGAGCGGGAGGGCGAAAGGATACTGGGAGGGAGAGGTGTTGAGCCCCGGGAAACAGAGCTCAGGTCGACAGGGAACAAAAGCACTGGCCAGCGCCATCTCCCTCTCCCATCCCCCAGCCAAAACCCCTAAGGAAACCACTCCCCATCACGGAACTTGCTTGCACCACCCACACACCCAACGCTGTGCTTCTGCAGATCCATCCCTCCAACGGGTCTGCCTCTCTCCAGGTGCTGCAGGGCCCCTCCCAAAGCGGACCACTGAAGGCAAAGCAAGCTGAGTCTGACCCTCCCGCCCCTGTGCACCTTGTGGATCCACCCCAGGTAATACACCAGATCCCTTCAAAGCAGCACCACAAGCCTGGCAGTGTGCAAGCAGCCCAGACAGGGGCCACACCACTCCACAGTGAGTCCTGCCTCCCGGGACAGGGGAAGATAAGGTACACACCAGCCTGACTGTAGCCCCAGCAGTGGGCTGGGGACAGACATCGGGTCTGACTGTGGTCCCACCCACCAATACAAGTTACTCCAGACAGCACAGGGGAAGTGCCCCGCAGTTCTGTGCCACTCCAGGGACTAACCAAAATGACGAAATGGAAGAACTCTCCTCAAAAGAAACTCCAGGAAGTAGCAAAAGCTAACAAATTGATCAAAAACGATTTAAGCAATATAACAGAAAAAGAACTTAGAATAACAGTAATAAAATTAATCGCTGTGCTTGAAAGAAGCATAGAGAACAGCAGAGAATCTATTGCTACAGAGATCAAGGGACTAAGAAAGAGTGATGAGGAGCTAAAAAATGCTATAAAAGAGGTGCAAAATAAATTGGAGGCAAACACAGCTCAGATTGAAGAGGCAGAGGAGAGGATAGGTGAATTAGAAGCTAAATTATGGAAAAGGAGGAAGCTGAGGAAAAGAGAGATTAAAAAACCCAGGAATATGAGGAGAGAATTGGAGAACTAAGTGATGCAATCAAATGGAACAATATCCGTATCATAGGAATTCCAGAAGTGGAAGAGAGAGAAAGGGGCTGAAGGTGCACTTGAACAAATCATAGCTGAGAACTTCCCTGATCTGGGGAAGGAAAAAGACATTGAAATCCAAGAGGCACAGAAAACTCCCTTCAGACGTAACTTGAATTGATCTTCTGCACAACATATCATAGTGAAACTGGCAAAATACAAGGATAAAGAAAGAATTCTGAAAGCAGCTAGAGATAAATGGGCCTTAACATGCAAAGGTAGACACATACGATTAGGAGCAGACCTATCTACTGAAACTTGGCATGCCAGAAAGGAATGGCAGGAAATCTTAAATGTGATAGACAGAAAAAATATGCAGCCAAGAATTCTTTATCCAACAAGTCTGTCATTCAGAACAGAAGGAGAGATAAAAGTTTTCCCAAACAAACAAAAACTGAAGGAATTCATCACCGCTAAAAACCAGCCCTACAAGAGATCCTAAGGGGGATTCTGTGAGTGAAGTGTTGCAAGGACCAGAGACATCACTACAAGCATGAAACCTACAGACATCACAATGACTATAAACCCATATCTTTCGATAATAACACTGAATGTAAATGGACTAAATGCTCCAACCAAAAGACATAGGGTATCAGAATGGATAAAAAAAAAAACAAGACCCATCTATTTGCTGTCTACAAGAGACTCATTTTAGACCTAAGGACACCTTCAGATTGAAAGTGAGGGGATGGAGAACTACCTATCATGCTACTGGAAGTCAAAAGAAAGCTGGTGTAGCCATATTTATATCAGACAAACTAGACTTTAAATGAAAGGATGTAACAACAGATGAAGAAAGGCATTATATAATAATTATAGGGTCTATCCATCCGGAAGAGCTAACAATTATAAATGTCTATGCACCGAATATGGGAGCCCCCAAATATATAAAACAATTAATTACAAACATAAGCAACCTTAGTGATAAGAATGTGGTAACTGCAGGGGACTTGAATACCCCACTTACAACAATGCATGGATCATCTAAACACAGGATTGATAAAGAAACAAGGGCCCTGAATGTTACATTGGATCAGATGGAATTGACAGATATATTTAGAACTCTGCATCCCAAAGCAACAGAATATACTTTCTTCTCGAGTGCACATGGAACATTCTCCAACATAGATCACATACTGGGTCACAAAACAGCCCTTCACAGGTATAAAAGAAATGAGATCATGCCAGGCACACTTTCAGATCACAATGCTATGAAGCTTGAAATCAACCACAGGAAAAAGTCTGGAAAACCTCCAAAAGCATGGAGGTTGGAGAACACCCTACTAAAGAATGAATGGGCCAACCAAGAAATTAGAGAAGAAATTTAAAAATATATGGAAACAAATGACAATGAAAAGACAACAATCCAAACGCTTTGGGATGCAGCAAAGGCAGTCCTGAGAGGAAAATACATTGCAATCCAGGCCTATCTCAAGAAACAAGAAAAATCTCAAATACAAAATCTAACAGCACACCTAAAGGAAATAGATGCAGAACAGCAAAGGCAGCCTAAACCCAGCAGAAGAAGAGAAATAATGAAGATCAGAGCAGAAATAAACAATATAGAATCTAAAAAAACTGTAGAGCAGATCAGCGAAACCAAGAGTTGGTTTTTTAAAAAAATAAACAAAATTGATAAACCTCTAGCCAGGCTTCTCAAAAAGAAAACGGAGATGACCCAAATGGATAAAATCATGAATGAAAATGGAATTATTACAACCAATCCCTCAGACATACAAGCAATTATCAGGGAATACTATGAAAAATTATATGCCAACAAACTGGACAACCTGGAAGAAATGGACAAATTCCTAAGCACCCACACACTTCCAAAACTCCAACAGGAAGAAATCAAAAACCTGAACAGACCCATAACCAGAGAAGAAATTGAATCAGTTATCAAAAATCTCCCAACAAATAAGAGTCCAGAACGAGATGGCTTCCCTGGGGAATTCTACCAGACATTTAAAGCAGAGATAATACCTATCCTTCTCAAGCTGTTCCAAAAAATTGAAAGGGAAGGAAAACTTCCAGTTTCATTCTATGAAGCCAGCTTTACTTTGAGTCCCAAAGCAGAGACCCAGCAAAAAAAAAGAGAACTACAGGCCAATATCCCTGATGAATATGGATGCAAAAATTCTCAATAAGATAATAGCAAATTGAATTCAACAGCATATAAAAAGAATTATTCACCATGATCAAATGGGATTCATTACTGGGCTGCAGGGTTGGTTCAACATTCACAAATCAATCAATGTGATACATCACAATAATAAAAGAAAAGAACTATATGATCTTATCAATCGATGCAGAAAAAGCATTTGACAAAATTCAGCATCCTTTCTTAGTAAAAACCCTCAAGAAAGTCGGGATAGAAGGATGCCCACTCTCACCACTGTTGTTTAACATAGTGTTGGAAGTTCTAGCATCAGCAATCAGACAACAAAAGGAAATCAAAGGCATTGAAATTGGCAGACATGAAGTCAAGCTTTCATTGTTTGCAGATGACATGATACTATACATGGAAAACCCAATAGACGCCACCAAAAGTCTGCTAGAACTGATCCATGAATTCAGCAAAGTTGCAGGATACAAAATCAATGTACAGAAATCAGTTGCATTCTTATACACGAATAATGAAGCAACAGAAAGAGAAATAAACTGATCCCATTCACAATTGCACCAAGAACCATAAAATACCTAGGAATAAACCTATCCAAAGATGTAAAAGATCTGTATGCTGAAAACTATAGAAAGCTTATGAAGGAAATTGAAGATACAAAGCAATGAAAAAACATTCCATGCTCATGGATCAAAAGAATACATATTGTTAAAATGTCAATACTACCCAAAGCTATCTACACATTCAATGCAATCCCAATCAAAATTGCACCAGCATTCTTCTTGAAGCTGGAACAAGCAATCCTAAAATGTGTATGGAACCACAAAAGACCCCAAATAGCCAAAGTAATTTTGACAAAGACCAAAGCAGGAGGCATCACAATCCCAGACTTTAGCCTCTACTACAAAGCTGTAATCATCAAGAGCATGGTATTGGCACAAAAACAGACATACAGACAAATGGAATAGAATAGAAACCCCAGAATTAGACCCACAAAAGTATGGCTAACCAATCTTTGACAAAGCAGGAAAGAATATCCAATGGAAAAAAGACAGTCTCTTTAACCAATGATGCTGGGAGAACTGACAGCAACATGCACAAGAATGAAACTAGACCACTTTCTTACACCATTCACAAAAATAAACTCAAAATGGATAAAGGACGTGAATGTGAGACAGGAAACCATCAAAACCCTAGAGGGGAAAGCAGGAAAAAACTTCTCTGACCTCAGCTGCAGCAATTTCTTACTAGACACATCTCCAAAGGCAAGGAAGTAAAATCAAAATGAACTATTGGGACCTCATGAAGATAAAAAGCTTCTGCACTGCAAAGGAAACAATCAACAAAACTAAAAGACAACCAATGGAATGGGAAAAGATATTTGCAAATGACATATTGGACAAAGGGCTAATATCCAAAATCTATAAAGAACTCACCAAATTCCACACCCAAAAAACAAATAATCCAGTGAAGAATTGGGCAGAAAACATGAATAGACACTTCTCTAAAGAAGACATCCAGATGGCCAACAGGCACATGAAAAGATGCTCAACGTTGCTCCTCACCAGGGAAATACAAATCAAAACCACACTGAGATACCACCTCACACCAGTCAGAGTGGCTAAAATGAACAAATCAGGAGACTATAGATGCTGGAGAGGATGTGGAGAAATGGGAACTGTGTTGCACTGTTGGTGGGAATGCAAACTGGTGCAGCCACTCTGGAAAACAGTGTGGAGGTTCCTCAAAAAATTAAAAATAGATCTACCCTATGACCCAGCAATAGCACTGCTAGGAATTTACCCAAGGGATACAGGAGTACTGATGCATAGGGGCACTTGTACCCCAATGTTGATAGCACTTTCAACAATAGCCAAACTATGGAAAGAGCCTAAATGTCCATCAACTGATGAATGGATAAAGAAATTGTGGTTTATATACACAATAGAATACTATGTGGCAATGAGAAAGAATGAAATATGGCCTTGTAGCAATGTGAATGGAACTGGAGAGTGTTATGCTAAGTGAAATAAGTCATACGGAGAAAGACAGATACCATATGTTTTAACACTTATGTGGATCCTAAGACACTTAACAGAAGACCATGGTGGAGGGGAAGGGAAAAAAAAGGGTAGAGAGGGAGGGAGCCAAAACATAAGAGACTCCTAAAACTGAGAACTGAGGGTTGATGGGGGTGGGAGGCAGGGGATGGTGGGTATGGGTATTGAAGAGGGCACCCTTTGGGATGAGCACTGGGTATTGTATGGAAACCAATTTGACAATAAATTTCATATTAAAAACAAAACAAATGCACATGGAACATTGTTCAGGATAGATCATAAGTTAGGCTGCAAAATAAGCCTCAGTACATTTAAGAAGATTGAAATAATACCATGCATCTTTTCTGACCACAACAGTATAAAACTAGAAATAAATCATAAGGAAAAAGAATTGAAAATACACAAACACATGGAAGCTAAATAACATGACACTAAACAATGGATGTACCAATGAAGCAATCTAAGGAGAAACAAAAAATTCATGGAGAGAAATGAAAATGAAAACACAACAGTCAAAAGTCTTTGGGGTGCAGCCATAGCCGTTTTAAAAGGGAAGTTTATAGCAATACAGATCTACTTCAAAAAAAAAAAAAAAACAAAAACAAAAACAAGAAACAGCTCAAATAAGCAATCAGACCTTACACCTAAAGAAACTAGGAAAATAAGAACAAAGTCCAAGATGAGTAAAAGGAAGGAAGTAATAAAAATCAGAGCAGAGATTCCAGGGAAGATGGCAGAGTAGGAGCTCACCTCATCCTAAGGATACAACTAGATACCAGCCACATCAGTGTAAATACACCAGAAAACAACCCAAAGACTTGCAGAACAAACTCTCCACAGCTAAATATAGACAAGAGACCACATCAAAGAGGGTAGGGAAGGCAGAGACATGATCAGGAGCTAAAAACATCACAGGACTTCCCAGGGGAGAGAAGGACAACACAGACACAGAAAAGGGAGAAAAACAGGCTCTCAGGGAGCCTGCATGGGAAAGACAAATTTCCATAACATTTGCCTGAACCCGAGGGGCTGAAATGTACTAGTACTTACAAACACCTGGAATATTAAAAATCAGTAGCCTTCTGCAAAAGCCAGGAGGGAGAAGGGGAACTGAATCCCCACTCTTAAAGAGACAAACAGTCCCTCAGAAATAGAGCATAGAAGTAGTAGTTTGAAAAATGCCTGGGGTGTATGGGAGGAAAAATTATTTACTAAGCTCAGAGCATGTGCTGCAGGGGCAGGGATCATTGGGAGACTTCTCCAGGTACAGTGGAGCTGGCAGGCACCATTTCTCTCCCTTACCCCCCAGCATCAACACACTGACACCTGCAGGAAGCAGCACAACACTGCCACCCACCAAACAACTTGTTAACAGCATGCCTCACCCCTTTGTTCTCCTATGGGCACACCCCCTCCAGCCAGGCCGCTGCTCCAGGTCCTTCCACCCACAGTAGACCCACACAACCTTGTTCACAGTGGATATCCCACCCCCAGAAACTTCTGCAGTTCAGTGCTACTGTATCTCTGGCAATATCTGGTCTGACTCAACATGAGACCCAGGTGGCCCCAGGCTGGCCCAATCACAACACAGGGACTCAACTCTGCCAACAACAGGCAGAGAGCCATTGCAGACAACTGGGCTAAAGGCAAAAACAGCTCCGTCACAACAGCAGAGCACACAGCATACATACAGGCGATACCTTGGAAGAACCAGGTTCTGGCAAACAGGGGACATGGCACTGCTGGGCACTGCAGGACCTGTGGGTTGCCACTTCCACAAGCAGGAGATTTAGCTAACTTTCCTAATACAGAGATACATAGAGTCATAGAAAATGAGGACACGGAGGAATATATTCCAAATGAAAGAACAGGACAAAGCTCACAGGAGAGAGCTACATGAAATAGTGAAAAGTAATATGCCTGATAAAGAATTTAAAGTAATGGTCATCAAGATTCTCACTGGACTTGAGAAAAGAGTGGATGACCTCAATGAGACCCTCAAAAAAAAAAAAGAGAGATAGAAAACATAAAGAACCATTCACATTCAGAGATGAGGAACTCAATAACTGAAATCAAAAATAAGCCAGATGAAATAAAGTGTAGGCAAGAAGAAGCAGAAGAATGAATCAGTGACCTGGAGGACAGAAGAATGGAAAGCAATCAGGCTGAACAGGAGAGAGGCAAAAGACAAAAATAAACAATGGAAAGAGAGTCAGGGAACTCAGCGACACCTTCAAGCATAATAAAAATTTCATTACAGGGATCCCAGAAGGATAAAAGAGTAGAAATAGAGCATAAAATTTATTTGAAAAAATAATAGTTGAAAACTTCCCAAATCTGGGGAAAGAAACAGAAATCCAGATTTAGGAAGCATAGAGATACTCCAAGAAAATGAATCCAAGGTAGTCCACACCAAGACACATAGCAATCAAAATGGCAAAAAGTACTGATAAAGAGAGAATTTTACAAGCAGCAAGAGAAAGGAAAACAGTTGCATACAAGAGAAACCCCTTAAGATTCTCAGCAGAATTTTTCATCAGAAACTTTGCAGGCCAGAAGGGAGTGGCATGATATATTCAAAGGACTGAAAGAAAAAATTCTGCAGCCAAGAATACTTTATCCAGTAAGGCTAACATTCAGAATAGAAAGAGAGATAAAGAGTTTCCCAAACAAAGCTGGAGGAATTTATATACACTAAATCAGCCATTAAAAAAAATGTTAAAGGAATGGAAAGGAGAGTGCAAAGCAGAGACCATAAGTAAGAGTAAGATCAGCAGAAACCACAAAAGCAGTATAAATAACTGTATCTATAAAAATCAGTCAAGGAATTCACAAAATAAAAGGATATAAAGTATATACCATATACCTAAAATGTGGGGAGGAAAAGAGGAAAGAATGGGTTCAAACTTAAGTGACCATTGACTTAATATCAATTGCTATATGCAGAAGACGTTATATACAAACCAAATGGTAACCAAAAATCGAGAATCAGCCATAGATATGCAAAAAATACAGAGAAAGGAATCCAAGTACAATACTCAAGAAAGCCAAAAAATGGTCAGAGAAGAGAGTAAGTAAAGAAAGGAACACGAAATAACTACAAAAACAAACATAAAACAAGTAAGAAAATGGCAATAAGTACACACCTATCAATCATTACTTTGAGTGTAAATGGACTAAACACTCCAACCAAAAAACAGGGTGACAGAATGAATACAAAAACAAGACCATCTATATGCTGCCTACGAGACTCATTTCAGACATACTGAAAGAGAAGGGATGGAAAAGCATTTTTCATGCAAATGTTAGTGAACAGAAAGCTAAGATAGCAATACTTATATCAGACAAGAAGATGCAACAATTGTAAATATTTATGCACTCAACATAGAAGGACCCAAACACATAAAGCACCTATTAAAAACAAAAAGGTTTACTTACATCAATCGACAGATCATCCAAACAGAAAATCAACAAGGAAAATGGCTTTGAATGACACATTGGAACAAATGGATCAAACATATATTCAGAACACCCCATCCTAAAACAGCAACATACACATTGTTTTCAAGTTCAGATGGATCATTCTCCCTAATACATCCTATGTTAGCCCACAAAACAATTTTCAACAAATTTTTTTTAAAAAGGAAAAACAGGTTGATTCATACCATGCATCTTTTCCAAACACGATGCTATGAAACCACAAGAAAAAAATCTGGAAAAAACACAAATACAGAAAGAGTAAAAAGCATGCTGGTAAACAATGAATGAGTCAACCAGGAAATCAGAGATGAAATTTAAAAAATCCATTGAGACGAATTAAAACACAATGATCCAAAACCTTTTAGATGCAGTAAAAACAGCTCTAAATTGAAGTTTATTCATTACAGGCCTTCCTCAAGAATAAAATTCTCAAATACACAAACTAACCTTACACCTAAAGGAGCTGGGAAAAGAAGAACAAATAAAATCCAAAAACAGTATAAGGAAGGAAAGAATAAAGATTAGAGCAGAAATAAAAGAAATAGAGACTTAAAACAATATAACAAATCAGTGAAACCAGGAGCTGGTTTTTTGAAATGATCAACAAAATTGATAAACCTGTAGCCAGACAGAGAGAGAGAGAGAGAGAGAGGACTCAAAAAAAAAAAAAAAAAAAAAAAAAAAAAAAAAAAACCCAGAAATGAAAGAGGAAAAATAACAACTGATACCAAAGAAATACAATCATAGGAGAATATTATGAAAAATTGTATGCTTACATGTTAGACAGCCTAGAAAAAAATTGATAAATTCCTAGAAACATTTAACTTTCCCAGAATGAATCTGGAAGAAATAAAAAATTTGAACATATCAATTACCAGCAATGAAATTGAATCAGTAATTTTAACACTCCCAACAAACAAAAGTCCAGGACATGACAGCAACAGAGGTGAATTCTACCAAACATTCAAAGAAGAGTTAATACATATTCTTCTCAAAATACACCAAAAAATAGAAAATAAAGCTTCCTAATTCATTCTATGGAGTCAGCATTACCCAGATACCAAAAACAGATAAAAACTCTACAAAAAAGAGAACTACCAATATCTCTGATGAGCATAGATGCAAACATCCTCAACAAAATATTATCAAACTGCATACAACAAGACATTTAAAAAACCATTCACCACAATGGGGCTTATTCCTCGGATACAAGGGAGATTCAATATCCACAAATCAATGTGATACATCACATCAATAAGAGAAAGGATAAAAACTATATGATCATTTCAATACATGCAGAAAAGCCATTTGAAAAAATACAACATTCACTCATGGTAACACTCAAGAAAATTTACCTTGACATAATAAGGGCCATATATGGAAAACCCATAGTTAATATTAAACTCAATGGTGAAAAACTGAGAACGTTCCCCCTAAGATCAAGAACAAGACAAGGATGTTCACTCTCACCACTTTTATTCAACACGGTACTCAAAGTCCTGGCCACAGCAATCAGACAAGAAAAGGAAATAGCATCCAAATCCAAAAAAGCATCAAAATTGGCAAGGAAGAAGTAAAAATCTCACTGTTTGCAGATTACACATCTACTATATGTAGAAAATCCTAAAGACTCCGTCAAAACCTACCAGAATAAATGAAGTCAGTCAAGTTGCAGGATACAAAAATCAGTATACATTCCATTGCATTTCTTTACACTAATAAAGAGCAGAAAAAGAATTAAGAAAGCACCACCATTCATAATTCCACCTAAAAGGATAAAATATTTAGGAAGAAATTAAGCAAAGAAGTGAAAGACCTGTACTCTGAAAACTACAAAACACTGACGAAGGAAATTGAAGACAACACAGAAAAATGGAAAAACATTCCATACTCATGAATTGGATGAATTAATATTGTTAAAATGTCCATAATAGCCAAGGCAACCTATATATTCAATGCAATTCCTTTCAAATTACCAACAGCATTTTTCACAGAACTAGAAAAAACCCTAAAATTTGTATGCAATCACAAAGGACACCAAATAATCAATTTCCAGTTGAGAAAACTGGACAGCTACATGCAAAAGAATGAAATTGGACCACTTTCTTACACCATATACAAAAATAAATTCAAAATGGATTCTGGACCAAAACATGAGACCTGAAACCATAAAAATCCTAGAAGAAAACACAGGCAGTAATTTCTCTGACATAGGCCATAACAATATTCTTCTAGATAGGTCTCCTAGGGAAAGGGAAACAAAAGCAAAAATAAACTATTGGGACTGCATCAGAATAAAAACCTTTTGCTTAGCAAAAGTAACCATCAACAAAGCCTAAAGGCAATCTATTTAAGGGAGAAGTTATTTGCAAATGATATATCGGATAAGGGGTTAACATTCATAATATATAAAGAACTTCTACAACTCACTATCAGAAGAACAACCCAATTAAAAATAGTCAGAAGACATGAACATACGTTTCTCCAAAGCAGACATCCAGATGGCCAAAACACATGAAAAGATACTCAACATCATTCCTCATCAGAGAAATGCAAATCAAAACCACAGTTAGATATCACCTCGCACCTGTCAGAACGGCTAAAATTAAAATGACAAGAAACAATGAGGATGTTGCTGAGGATATGGAGAAAAAGGAACTCTCATTCACTTTTAGTGGGAATGCAAGCTGACACAGCCACTGTGGGAAACAGCATGGAGGTTCCTCAAAAAATTAAAAAAATAGAATCACCCTATGATCCAGTAATACCACTACTAGGTACTTACCCAAAGAAAATGGAAACTCTAATTCAAAAAGATATAAGCCCCCCTGTTTACTGCAACATTATTTACAACAGTCAAGCGAAGGCAACAACCTAAATGTCCATCAAGAGACAAATGGATAAGGAAGATATGGTGTGTCGGGGGCGAGGGGGTTATATTACTCAACCACACAAAATGATATTTGTGCCATTTGCAACAACATGAATGGACCTACAGAATATTATGCTAAGTGAAATAAGTGAGACCAAGAAAGACAAATACCAAAGGATTTCACTCATATGTGGAATCTTTAAAAAAATGAATAATCAAACAAAAAGCAGAGTTATACCTATTAATACAGACAGCAAATTGATGGTTGCCACAGGGAGGTACGTCAGGTGATGAATAAAATGGGTGAAGGGGAGTTGGAAGGACAGGACTGCAGTTATGGAAGGAATAAGTCACAAGCATGAAAAGCACAGCACAGGGACTATGGTCAGTGGTATTGCGATACTGTTATATGGTGACCGACGGTACTCACACTTGGGATGAGCACAGCATAAAGTACAGACATGTTAAATCACTGTATTATACACCTGAAACTGATGTACCATTGTATGTCAACTGTACTCAAATAAAAAAATAAATTTTCCAGAAGTCCTAGACATCCAAAGCCGATTAAAAACTCTCAAAAATGTCAAATGACATTTATATTCCACCTATATAGATGTCCTTTTTATTTTCCACATTAAAAGACCCTATTAATAATAAACTATTTTTGTTATGGAACACATCCACGTCTGTACTTAAAAAACCAAACAGAAATGTTTATACCCACGCGGGCATCTGGTATATCAGTGCAGGAATAGACATTTCATTTGCATGAGGGCTTTCAGTTACTTGGGAGAAATTATTCCAGTGGCTTCCACTGCTGCTCAGTGGGATTTTTTTTTTTTTAATTTTTTTTTTCAACGTTTTTTATTTATTTTTGGGACAGAGAGAGACAGAGCATGAACGGGGGAGGGGCAGAGAGAGAGGGAGACACAGAATCGGAAGCAAGCTCCAGGCTCCGAGCCATCAGCCCAGAGCCTGACGCGGGGCTCGAACTCACGGACCGCGAGATCGTGACCTGGCTGAAGTCGGACGCTTAACCGACTGCGCCACCCAGGCGCCCCTGCTCAGTGGGATTTTGACTGCAGTTCATCAAGTTTCTATTTCTATCCCTAAAATTCCCTGCTCCATCAAAGCCAGCTTTCGCCTTTCCGCTTGTTTGGGCCATTGAAGGGTGAGTCTGTCACTTCAAGCAGGAAGGTTAAGAGCCAATTTTTGCCTTAAGACATCTTTTCCCTCAATGGCTATGGTGGGCAGTTTTCACCAGTGGCTGCCCTGTCAGCTTCAGGAGCAGAATGAAGGGCTGCTAAGCAGAGCGGGGCCCCTGGCCAACCCACCAAGGCTCCATAGTGGAGTATGCAGTTGTGGGGAACCACCACGGTTTGGGGTTGCGTGTTTTAGCAGCATAACCTTGCCCATTCTGACTGATAACAGCTAGCATGCACAGAAGCAAGCCAAGGCCAGCCCTAGCTTCTGCATGGGATTCTGACAACATAAAAAACTCACTCTCAGGGAGAAGGTAACAGGATGTCTTCAGACTCTTAATGAGGAACAGTAACACTGCAGTAAAGACCTGATAAATTCACTCAAATGTCTAGGTGTGTGTGTGTGTGTGTGTGTGTGTGTGTGTGTGTGTAAACTACCATAAGCCCAACATAGCAAAGATCCATTTTAAGCTGCGAGTAAATGTGTTCAGGATCCAGACTATCTAAAATTGGTACATTAAGTTACTTGGGCCACTTGAGTGAAGACTTTCAGATTTAGAGGCACTAGGGTTAGAGGCATGAGAAACAAAGGAGCCCAAGTGAAAATAATATTAGTCATAGGATTGGGGGGTTAACAATTCCTAGGGAGAGCATGATTCTTCAAGATTCTTGGAAAGAGAGAAGCTCAGAGTTTTAACAATAAAAACAGGTTGAAATAGAACCAAATTACTGGGGTGCCTGGGTGGCTCTGTGAACTAAGCAACCATCTCTTGATTTTGGCTCAGGTCATGATCTCACAATTATGGGATCGAGCCCTGGGTCAGGTTCCACACTGGGTGCGGAGAGTCCTTAAGATTCTTTTTCTCTTTCTCGCTTTCTCTCTCTCTCCCCCCCCTCCCTCCCCATCCCTGTTTCTGCTCTCTCAAAAAAAAGTATCATCTTAACTATAATTATGATAATCATATGTGTATCCCTTTGCTAGGTGCCTCAAATTGCATGAATTTCTAGGGCCTTGATTTCTGTCTCTACAAGGGGCTTATTAAGGTCCCTTTTAAAAACAAAATTCTGCAATTCTAAATTACTTTTCCGAGCGTCCCTTTCCTTATTTTTCAAAAGCAAGGGTTGGCAAACTATAACCCATGGGCTGTATTCAGCCCACACCCTGTTTTTGTAAATAACTAGAACAACACCAACCTCCACTGTCTACAGCTGCTTTCACACTACAGCAGCACATTAGCTGAGTAGGGAGAAAGAAACCGAATGGCAGCGAAAGCCTAAGCCCTTTCCAGAAGAGTTTGAGCACCTGTTGAAAAGGAAGGGCTTACGATGAGTCACTAATATTCAAGTTGGGTTTTCCACAGAACCTCAGGATACAGAAAGATGCCTCTTAGTGCACCAGGATGAAATTGGGAGAGAAATGGTGGGGGGAGACAACATAGATGTTAAAGAAAGAGGACAGGCAGTGAATAAGCTCAATCAGCTCCAAATTTCTGATTCAATCAGAGAAGATCTAAGAGTATCTGCTCCACATATTGCAGACGTATGTGACATTTCATTTAAAAAAAAAAAAACGATCCTACTGGGAGGCGTCTGGGGGACTCAGTCAGTTGAGTGTCCGACTTCGGCTCAGGTCATGATCTCACAGTTCGTGAGTTCGAGCCCCACGTCAGGCTCTGTGCTGACAACTCAGAGCCTGGAGTCTGCTTTGGATTCCTGTCTCCCTCTCTCTCCCTCCTCCCCCACTCACATTCTTTTTCTCTCTCTCAAAAACAAACACTAAAAAAAAACCTATCCTACTGTTCATTTTTAACGTTTGAAAAACCATCAGGCCAGGTTCTATTTGAAGTTCTTTTCATGGGCAAGTTTCTTGATATGTGGTAGCTCATTTCTTAGGAGAAAAAAAATGGAAAATATTCATAGGGGTAGAAGTGGAGACAGTGGTTACATTTGGAGAGAACAGTAGTGACCAAGAGGGAACAAGAGGGGCTCTTCTGGGGTGCCAGGAGTTTAATTTCTTTGTGGACACTCATCAGATTGCATGTTGGTATCATTTACCTCAATTTACTTTAAAAGGAGGTGCAGCACACAACTGAATATATATATATATATATATATATATATATATATATATATATATATATATATATATTTAAAAAAAAAAAATCTCCATTCCTCCAAGCCTCATCCCCCTCCAATCTATTCTCCTTATTTGGGTCCAATTCAGCATTCAAAAAACTGCCAGTTTTATCTCATAATCCTTAACTCCCTTGAATGGCTCCTGGATGACCTAGGATGCAGTCAAACCCCTTAATAAAGTTGGTTCCCAAGTTCTTTTCTTTTTTTTTTTTTTTTAAGTTTGTTTAAGAGAGAGATTGCCTGTGTGCACACGCCTGTGAGTGGAACAAGGGCAAAGAGAGTGGGAGACAATACCAAGCAGGTTCCATGCTGTCAGTGCAGAACCCAAAACGGGGCTCAAACTCATGAACTGCGAGACTGTGACCTGAGCCAAAACCAAGAGTTGGACACTTAACCAACTGAGCCGCTCAAGTGCCCCCAGCTTCCAGCTTCCTTAAAATCAGTGCTAGGTCTCCAACCACTTGTTTGGGGTCCAGCTTCTCACAACCACTGCTGGTCATACACAGAACTGTGTTCTATCTCCCCATTCTTCGATGACTGGCTCAGGTTCTCCTGATCTCGGCACGGGCATAACTACCTTCTGAGAGCCCTCTCTGGGAGCTTGGAAAGACGCAGAGTAAGAGGATCCTGTACTCACCTCCCACGGACACACCGAGGCTGCATCTAAATACAGTGCAGCCCACTCTGAAGGTGCGACCAGCAGAACGATCTCCCTCATCTAAAGCTAAAAAGAAAACGCCGTGCTGAGGAGGGTAGGAGGGGCAGAGTGACAGAGAACCAAATCCCCTTCTGAGGCATATCACAGGCACGCTGTCCCTCCTGAAAAGCGAGGAGATCAAGCCCCACGTCAGCCACCCCTGCCCGGGGGGTCCGCATCAGGAAGACATTATGCCTAGCTTTGAAAATCAGTGAGGTTCACCCCCAAGAGAAGTGGAAGACTTCAGAAAACTGAGGTTCCCCTTCTTCAAAGGGCCAGCACACTGTATTACTCACTCTGAGAGTCAGCATAGAGGCAGCAGCTAAAAAGCACCTGGCTTATACATGAAGGAGATGAACTGATTTTAGAGAGTAGGCACAGCAGAGGGGCAGTGATTTGTAGGAACCTTCTCTGGGAACAGAAGTGCTGACAGAGGCCTTTTTTTTTTTTGTGGATCTTCCTCAGCCTAGCTTGCATGACACTGATAGGAGCCAGTTCTGACTCTCTCCTTCTGCTTTGCCAGCCCTGCTTGTCCCACCTCAACATTCCCTTGTGGACCACCCTGCCCAAACCACCTGCCCTAGCACATTCCTCTCTGAAGCAGCTTCCACCCCGCCACACTGGCAAGCGGCCTCAGTCAAGACCAGCAACCTCCCAGAGCGACTACCTCCCTGCCGCATCCAGCAGGCCGTCCCAGACAAGACTGTTGCCCCTCCAAGGTGATTACTGCCCCGGGGAGGGGAGGGAACCCCACCCACCAACACACCCCAAATGGATGCAGCCAGGCCTCTCGGCCACATACAGCAGGGGCTGACTCCACTCACCAGCATGTTCACAGGAAGTGTAGCCAGACCTCTCACCCAGCCATGCCAGGGGCCAGCCCACCAATGTGCACACAGTAGTTGCAGCTGGTCACTGATGACCGCTGGGCCAAGATCCAGCCCTGCTCACCGGTGCAGCTGAGTCACAACAAGAATGCACGTAGCATGCACAGGTAACACCTCTGGGGCACCTGGATCTGGTGACTAGAGGGGATTGAGCTACTGCGCCCCACAGGACACTTCCTTTTAAATTTTTTTTTTAATGTTTATTTATTTTTGAGAGAGACAGAGACAGAATGCGAGTGGGTTAGGGGCACAGAGACAGAGGGAGACACAGAATCGGAAGCAGTCTCCAGGCTCCGAGCCATCAGCACAGAGCCCGATGCGGGGCTCGAACTCACAGAGTTGTGAGATCGTGACCCGAGCCAAAGTCAGACACTCAACCGACTGAGCCACTCAGGCGCACCCCCCCCCCCGCCCCCACAGGACACTTTCTACATAAGCCTATTATGTTAAAGACCGGAGGCATCACTGACCTACCTAATACATAGAAATAAACACAGAGCATTGGACAAAATGAGGAGAGGGAGGAGTATGTTCCAAACAAAAGAATAAGACAACCTCCCATCACCGCCCACAAAAGAACTACACAAAACAAGATAAGCAATCGACCTGATAAAGATTTCAAAGTAATGCTCATAAAGATGCTCAGTGCACTTGAGAGAAGACAACCAATCAAAGCTGAAGAATACAGCAACTCAAATGAAAACCACGCTTGACAGAATCAAGCAGATTAGAGGATGCAGAGCAATAGATCAGCAATCTGACAGACAGTGTGCTGGAAACCATCTAAGCTGAGTGGCCAAAGAAAAAAGATTTTTAAAAATGAGGATAGGTTAAGAGGTCTTTAGGACAACCTAAGTGTACTAACATTCACATTATATGAGTCCCAAAAAGAGAAGAGAGAAAAGGTCAGAAAAATTTCTTTGAAGATATAATAGCTGAGAACTTTCCTCATCTGGGGGAGGGAACAGACATCCAGATCCAAGAAGCACAAAAACCCTAAATAAATTGAGTCCAAGGATATCCACATCAAGACACATATTAATTAAAGTGGCAAAACTAAAAGAGGGCTCTTAAAATCAGCAAAAGGAATTTGTTACATACAAGAAAAAAAAAAAACATAAGGCTGATAGCAGATATTTCAATAGAAACTTTGCAATCCCAAAGGGACTAACATGATATATTCAAAGTGCTGGAAGGAAAAACTAGAACCAAGAATATTCTACCCAGCAAGGTTATCATTCAGAATTTTGGAAAAATACGTTCCCAAACAAAAGTTAAAGAAATTTATCACCACTAAGTCAACCTGACAAAAAATGGTAAGGGATTTTTTTTTTTTTTTTTTTTTTTTTTTTGGTAAGAGGATTCTTTAAGCAAAAGAGAAAAAGCCATAACTGAAATAAGAATATAATGAAAGGAAAAATTAAATCATTGGTAAAAGCAAACATATAGTAATGGTAATAGATCACTATTAAAGCTAGTATGAAGGTTAGAAGACAAAAGTAGCTTATTAATATCTATGATAATTAGTGATACACAAAAATATAAAGAGAAAGGAATCTAAGCATAACATTAGAGAAAGTCATCAGTCACAAGGGAAGAGAGCAAGACAAGAAAGGAACAAAGAAGAACTACAAAAGCAACCAGAAAACAATTAACAAAATGGCAATCAGTGTATACCTATCAATAATTACTTTAAATGCAAACAGACTCTGAGTTCCAGTGAAAGACATAAGGTGAAAGAATGAATAAAAACAAAAGACTTGGGCACCTAGGTGGCTCAGTTGGTTAAAGGTCCGACTTCAGCTCAGTCATGATCTCACAGTTCGTGAGTTCGAGCTCCGTGTCGGGCTCTGTGCTGACAGCTCAGAGCCTAAAGCCTGCTTTTGATTCTGTGTCTCCCCCTCTCTCTGCCCCCTCACCCACCCCACCCTCCCTCTCTCTCCCTCTGTCTCTCTCTCTCAAAAATAAATAAACATTAAAAGAAATCTTTGAGGCATAGCAAAAGCTATTCTAAAAGGGAGTTTATAGCAAGACAAGTTTATCTCAAGAGACAAGCAAAATCTCAAATAAAAAACCTAACATGTAAAGGAACAAAAACAAAACAAAACAATTTAAAAGGTCAATGAAAGTAAGAGTTGGTTCTTTGAAAAGATTAACAAAATTGATAAACGTTTAGCCAGATTCAGAGAGGACTCAAAAAATAAAATCAGATGAAGAAGCAAAAGTAAAAACCAACACAAATACAAATGATTAGAAGAAAATCGTATGAAAAATTATATGGCAACAAATTGAACAACCTAAAAGAAATGGATAAATTTTTAGAAACATATAACCTCCCAAAACTGATTCAGGAAGAAAGAGAAATTTTGACCAGACTGATAACCAGAAATAAAACTGAATCAGTATTCAAAAAACCCTCAGCAAACAAAAGTCCAGGATTAGGTGACATCACAGATGAATTCTACCAAACATTTAAAGAAGAGCTAATACATACGAACATAGGGGAAGGAAAACAAATATAATACAAAAACAGAGAGGGAGACAAAGCATAAGAGACTTAAATACAGAGAACAAACAGGGTTGCTGGTGGAGTGTTGGGTGGGTGGGGGATGGGCTAAATGGGTGATGGGCATTAAGGAGGACACTTGTTGGGATGAGCACTGGGTGTTCTATGTAAGTGATGAATCACTGAATTCTACTCCTGAAATAATTATTAGGCTATGTGTTAACTAACTTGGACTTAAGTTAAAAAAAAACTTTTATCAACATTAAATAATAATAATAATAATAAAATGTTTGTCTTTAAAAATAAAAAAATAAAAATACAGAAGAGTTAATACAGAGGGCACCTGGGTGGCTCAGTCAGTTAAGCAACTGACTTCAGCTCGGGTCATGATCTCATGGTTCATGAGTTCAAGTCCAACATTGGACTCTGTGCTCATAGCTCAGAGCCTAGAGCCTGCTTCAGGTTTTGAGTCTCCCTCTCTTTCTGCCCCTCTCCTGCTCATGTTCAGTCTCTCTCTCTCTTCCAAAAATAAATAAATATTAAAACTAGTAATAATAAAAATAAAGAAGAGTTAATACCTATTTCTTTCACGCTTAACAAAAAATAGAAGATGAAGGGAAACTTGCAAATTTATTCTATGAGGCCAGCTCCAAATGCACTACAAAAAGAGAGAGAGGGAGAGGGAGGGAGAGAGAGAAACCATAGGCCAATATCTTCAATGAACATAGGTGCAAAAATCCTCAACAAAATATTAACAAACCACATACAACATTTATTTTAAAAGCATTCACCATAATCAAGTAGAATTTATTCCAGACATGCAAAAATGATTCAATATTTAGAAATCACTGTGATACACATTAGTAAACAAAGGATAAAACCATATGATCATCTCAATAGGAAAAGCATTTACAATGTCCATTCGTGATAAAAACACTCAATAAAGTGGGTTTCGAAAGAACATACTTCAACATAATAAAGGCCATATACGAAAAACCCGCAGCTAACATCATAATCAATGGTGAAAAACAGAGTTTTTCCCCTAAGATCAGGAACAAGACAAGGATATCCACTCTCACTTTTATTCAACACAGTACTGGAAGTCCTAGCTGTGGCAACGGGACAAGGAGTAAAAGGCATCTAAATTGGTAAAGAAGTAAAGCTGTTGTTATTGTCAGATGACATGATAATATACACAGAAAACCCTAAAGACTCCACCAAAAAACTATTGGATTTGTTACATAAATTCAGTAGAGTTGCAAGATACAAAATTAATATACAGAAAACAGTTACATTTCTATGCATTAATAACAAAGTTGCAAAAACAGAAATTAAGACAATAACCCTATTTACAGTTATACCAAAAAGAAAAAAATACTTAGAAATAAATTTAACTAAGAGAGTGAAAGACCCGTAGTCTGACAGGTCTATAAGGAATTCATTAAAGAGACTGAAGAAGACACAAACAAATGGAAAGACATTCCATCCTCACAGATGGGGAGAATCAACACCATTAAAATGTCCACACTACACAGAGCAATCAATAGATTTAATGCCTTCCTATCAAAATACCAAAGGCATTTTCTGTAGAACTACCACACATAATCCTAAAATGTGTGTGGAACCACAAAACACCCCAGATAGCCAGAGCACTCTGGAGTAAAAACAAAGCTGGTGGCATCACAATCCCAGATTTCAAACTATACCACAAAGTTGTAGTAATCAAACAGTATGGTACTGGCAGAAAAATAGGCACAAAGATCGACAGAGCGGAACAGAAAGCCCAGAAATAAACTAGCACTTATATGGTCAATTAATCTACAACCAAGGAGGCAAGATTATACAATGAAGAAAAGGAAGCCTTTTAAATAATTGCGTTGAGAAAAACGGGTAATTACACGCAAAAGAATGAAACGAGATGGCTTTCTTACACCATGTACAAAAATGTTCTCAGAATGGATTAAACACCTAAATGTGAGACCTGCAATTATAAAACTGCTAAAATGAAACATAGATAATAATCTCTCAGACATTGGTGTTAGCAAAATTTTTGTAGATCTGTTTCCTCAGGCAAGGGAAACAAAATAAAAAATAAACTATAAGCACTACACCAAAATAAAAAGCTTTTTCACAGCAAAGGAAACCATCAACAAAGCAAAAAGACAAACTACTGAAGGGAAAAGATATGTCCAAATGGTATATATCATAAGGAGTTAATACCCAGAATATATAAAGACCTGATAGAAATCAATAATGGAAAAATAAACAATCCAATTAATAAAATGGGCAGATAACCTGAAAAACATTTTTTTCCAAAGAAGATATACAAATGGTCAGCAGATAAGTATAAAGATGTTCAACCACTAATCATCAGGGATATACAAATTAAAACCTCAATGAGACATCACCTTACATCTGTCAGAATGTCTATTATCAAAAAGACAAGAAAAAAGTTCTGACGAGGATATTGAGAAAAGGGAAACTTAATACACTGTTTGGTGTGAATTTAAAATGGCACAACCCTTATGGAAAATAATATAGAGGTTCTGCAAAAAATCAAAATTAGAAATACCATGTGATCTAGTACAATTCCAATGCTGAATATTTTCTGAAAGAAAACAAAAATCCAATTTTGAAAAAATACGTGCACTCCACTGTTTATTGCAGCATTATTTACAATAGTCAAGAGATGCAAACTACTTAGCTGTTCATCCACGGATGAATAAAGATATGGCATATACACAATGGAATGTTACTGAGCCATTAAATATAATGAGATCTTGCCATTCACAACAACATGGATGGACCGAGAGAGTAGAATGCTAAGTGAATTAAGTCAGACAAGGAGAGACAAATACCATATGATTTTACTTATAAGTGGAATCTAAAAGAACAAAACCAATGAACCAAGAAAGACACACACACACACACACACACACACACACACACACACACACACAAACAGATGTTTAAACACAAAGAATGAATTGGTGGTTGCCAGAGGGGAGGTGGGTAGGGGAATGCATGTAGTAGATCAAGTGGATTAGGAGCTACAAACTTCCAGTTATAAAAATAAACAAGTCACGGAGATGAAGAGTACAGCATGGAAAATACAGTCCATAATATCGTAATAATGTTGTAATGGTGACAGATGGTGACAATACTTCCATGGTAAACATTGAGTAACTGACGGAATTGTGGAATCACCAAGTTGTACACTTTAATATAATATTTTAATTATACTTTAATAAAAATAAATCATTTCCCATAAAAAAGAATATTGAAAAGTAATAATACAATGAAAAATACATTAATATTTTATTGTTATGATCAGTTAGGTATGTTGTAATTATCTTCTCTTCACCTTCTTTGTAAAAGAAGTAAAAGTAAAAGACTTTGTAAAAAAGTCTTCTTTGTAAGACTTCCTAAAGAAGTTTTCCTTTTTTGTGGTCAAATTAGCAATATGTTCCTACATAAATTATAACTTGTGTCTCACCTAATAGGAATTCCCTGTGAAGTCACAAGCTCTTATCTACTAAGGAAAATTCTAAAATTTGCCTTTTATATTAGGTCTTTAATCTCACTGGAATAAATTTTTTAATGGGTGGGACTATGTTTTACTTCTATTTTTCATATAGAAGTACAACTTTTCGGGGCGCCTGGGTGGCTCAGTCGGTTAGGCGTCCGACTTCAGCTCAGGTCACGATCTCACGGTCCGTGAGTTCGAGCCCCGCGTCGGGCTCTGGGCTGATGGCTCAGAGCCCGGAGCCTGCTTCTGATTCTGTGTCTCCCTCTCTCTCTGCCCCTCCCCTGTTCATGCTCTGTCTCTCTCTGTCTCAAAAATAAATAAACGTTAAAAAAAAAAATTAAAAAAAAAAAAGAAGTACAACTTTTCTACATTCTTACCCTCTCAATTTTATTCCATTGGTCTATTTGTCTCTCAGTGGTATTACTGTCTTAACCTAGATTTATAAAAATTCTTTACATCTTATAAGGGCATTCCCCCACCTTTATTAACTGCTTTTAAAACTGCCTTAGGTAGCTATAGTCATTTTTTTCCACATAAATGTTAGAATCAGATTGTCAAGTTTTAAGAAAACCCCTTGTAGGATTTTGATTAGAATTTCTTTGAATTTATAGATTAATTTGGGAGATAAATTATGAATTTATACTAACTTTTCTACCCATAGACATGGACATCTCTTTATTGGTTGCATTTACCAAATGTTCAAAAATATTGTATAATGGAATTCATGCACATCTTTTGTTGCTATTTAAAGGACATCTTTTAAAATATAAATATTTGTTGGGGCGCCTGGATGGCTCCATCGGTTGAGCGTCTGACTTCAGCTCAGGTCATGATCTCGCAGTTCGTGAGTTCAAGTCCTGCATCTGGCTCTGTGCTGAAAGCTTAGAGCCTGGAGCCTGCTTCCAATTCCGTGTCTCCCTCTCTCTCTGCCCCTCCCCTGCTTGTACTCTGTCTCTCTCTCAAAAATAAATAAAGATTAAAAAAATTAAAAAAATATATATATATATATATAAAATACTGTTAACTAACTGGAATTTAAATAAAATTTGTAAAGAAAAAAAGTAAAATAAAATAATATTTGTAAACTCTTGAACTCTTTAATTGGCATAGAAAAATTAAGTTGATTTTTTGGTATATCGCTTTTATGTCCAGCATGCTTGATGAAATCTTACTAATTCACCTGTCTTCTCTTGACTTATTTCTAAGGACAAATCTACCATCTCTGGGGATTATTGTAGAAGATGGTGGCGTAGGAGGACGCTGAGCTCGCCGTGTCTTGCTGGTCGCTTTGATTCCACCCACACCTGCCTAAATAACCCAGAAAACTGCCAGAAGACTAGCAGACCAGACTCTCTGGAGCCAAGCGTAGACAAGAGGCCCACAGAAGACAGTAGGAAGGGCAGAGAGGCAGTTGCGCGCTACACGGACTGGCAGGAGGGAGCCGGGGTGGTGGAGGGGTGGCCCGTCCGGCAAGGCGGAGCCCCCGAGTCTGGCTTGCAAAAGCAGAGGGACCCGACGGAGTGAGTTCTGACAGCCAGCGGGACTTAACATCTGGAATATTATAAGTCAACAACTCTGCTCATAGAGCGAGAGGACAAGAGGACACTGGGAGGGAGAGGTGTTGAGCCCCGGAAGACAGAGCTCAGCTTGGTGGGAACAAAGGCACTGGCCAGTGCCATCTCCCTTGCCCATCCCCCAGCCGAAACACCAAAGGGAACTAGTCCCCATCATGGAACTTGCTTGTGCTGCACAAACACCCAACGCTGTGCTTCTGAGGATCCATCCCTCTAACAGGTCTGCCTCCCTGCTGGTGCCGCAGGGCCCCGCCCTAAGCGGACCACCGAAGGCAAAGTGAACTGAGCCTGCCCCTCCCGCCCCTGTGCACCTTGTGGATCCACCTCGGCTAATATGCCAGATCCCATCAAAGCAGCACCACAAGCCTGGCAGTGTGCACGCAGCCCAGACAGGGGCCACACCGCTCCACAGTGAGTCCTGCCCCCCGGGACAGGGGAAGATAAGGTACACACCAGTCTGACTGTGGTCCCAGCAGTGGGCTGGGGACAGACATCGGGTCTGACTGCAGCCCTGCCCACCAACACAAGTTACTCTGGACAGCACAGGGGAAGTGCCCCGCAGTTCTGCGCCACCCCAGGGACTATCCAAAATGACGAAATGGAAGAACTCTCCTCAAAAGAAACTCCAGGAAGTAGCAAACGCTAACAAATTGACCAAAAACGATTTAAGCAATATAACAGAACAAGAATTTAGAATAATGGTCATAAAATTAATCGCTGGGCTTGAAAAAAGCATAGAGGACAGCAGAGAATCTATTGCTACAGAGATCAAGGGACTAAGAAATAGTCATGAGGAGCTAAAAAATGCTATAAATGAGGTGCAAAATAAAATGGAGGCGACCACAGCTCACATTGAAGAGGCAGAGGAGAGAATAGGTGAATTAGAAGATAAAACTATGGAAAAAGAGGAAGCTGAGAAAAAGAGAGATAAAAAAATCCAGGGGTATGAGGGGAGAATTAGAGAACTAAGTGATGCAGTCAAACAGAACAATATCCGTATCATAGGAATTCCAGAAGTGGAAGAGAGAGAGAGAAAGGGGCTGAAGGCACACTTGAACAAATCATAGCTGAGAACTCCCTGATCTGGGGAAGGAAAAAGGCATTGAAATCCAAGAGGCACTGAGAACTCCCTTCAGACGTAACTTGAATCGACCTTCTGCACGACATATCATAGTGAAACTGGCAAAATACAAGGATAAAGAGAGAATTCTGAAAGCAGCAAGGGATAAACACACTCTAACTTACAAAGGGAGACCCATAAGACTAGTAGCAGACCTATTTACTGAAACTTGGCAGGCCAGAAAGGAATGGCAGGATATCTTCAATGTGATGGACAGAAAAAATATGCAGCCGAGAATCCTTTATCCAGCAAGTCTGCCATTCGGAATAGAAGGAGAAATAAAGGTCTTCCCAAACAAACAAAAACTGAAGGAATTCATCACCACTAAACCAGCCCTACAAGAGATCCTAAGGGGGACTCTGTGAGTGAAATGTTGCAAGGACCAGAGACATCACTACAAGCATGAAACCTACAGATATCACAATGACTCTAAATCCATCTTTTTATAATAACACTGAATGTAAATGCTCCAACCAAAAGACACAGGGTATCAGAATGGATTAAAAAAAAAAAACAAGACCCATCTATTTGCTGTCTACAAGAGACTCATTTTAGACCTGAGGACACCTTCAGATTGAAAGTGAGGGGATGGAGATCTATCATGCTACTGGAAGTCAAAAGAAAGCTGGAGTAGCCATACTTTTATCAGACAAACTAGACTTTAAATGAAAGGCTGTAACAAGAGATGAAGAAGGGCATTATATAACAATTACAGGGTCTATCCATCAGGAAGAGCTAACAATTATAAATGTCTATGCGCCAAATACAGGAGGCCACAAATATATAAAACAGTTAATTGCAAACATAAGCAACCTTATTGATAAGAATGTGGTAACTGCAGGGGACTTGAATACCCCACTTACAACAATGGATAGACCATCTAGACACAGGATCAATAAAGAAACAAGGGCCCTGAGTGATACATTGGATCAGATGGACTTGACAGATATATTTAGAACTCTGCATCCCAAAGCAACAGAATATACTTTCTTCTCGAGTGCACATGGAACATTCTCCAACATAGATCACATACTGGGTCACAAAACAGCCCTTCATAAGTATACAAGAATTGAAATTATACCATGCATACTTTCAGACCACAATGCTGTGAAGCTTGAAATCAACCACAGGAAAAAGTCTGGAAAACCTCCAAAAGCATGGAGGTTGAAGAACACCCTACTAAAGAATGAATGGGTCAACCAGGCAATTAGAGAAGAAATTTAAAAATATATGGAAACAAATGACAATGAAAAGACAACAATCCAAACGCTTTGGGATGCAGCGAAGGCAGTCCTGAGAGGAAAATACATTGCAATCCAGGCCTATCTCAAGAAACAAGAAAAATCCTAAATACAAAATCTAACAGCACACTTAAAGGAAATAGAAGCAGGGCAGCAAAGACACCCCAAACCCAGCAGAAGAAGAGAAATAATAAAGATCAGAGCAGAAATAAACAATATAGAATCTAAAAATAACTGTAGAGCAGATCAATGAAATCAAGAGGTGGTTTTTTGAAAAAATAAACAAAACTGATAAACCTGTAGCCAGGCTTCTCAAAAAGAAAAGGGAGATGACTCAAATAGATAAAATCATGAATGAAAATGGAATTACTACAACCAATCCCTCAGAAATACAAGCAATTATCAAGGAACACTATGAAAAATTATATGCCAACAAACTGGACAACCTGGAAGAAATGGACAAATTCCTAAGTACCCACCCACTTCCAAAACTCCAACAGGAAGAAATCAAAAACTTGAACAGACCCATAACCAGTGAAGAAATTGAATCAGTTATCAAAAATCTCCCAACAAATAAGAGTCCAGGACCAGATGGCTTCCCTGGGAATTCTACCAGACATTTAAAGCAGAGATAATACCTATCCTTCTCAAGCTGTTCCAAAAAATACAAAGGGAAGGAAAACTTCCAGACTCATTCTATGAAGCCAGCATTACTCTGATTCCCAAACCAGACAGAGACCCAGAAAGAAAAGAAAACTACAGGCCAATATCCCTGATGAATATGGATGCAAAAATTCTCAATAAGATACGAGCAAATTGAATTCAACAGCATATAAAAAGAATTATTCACCATGATCAAGTGGGATTCATTCCTGGGCTGCAGGGCTGGTTAAGCATCCGCAAATCAATCAATGGGATACCCCACATTAATAAAAGAAAAGAAAAGAACCATATGATCCTGTCAATCCATGCAGAAAAAGCATTTGACAAAATTCAGCATCCTTTCTTAGTAAAAACCCTCAAGAAACATAAACATCATAAAAGCCATTTATGAAAAGTCCACAGCTAATATCATGGGGAAAAACTGAGAGCTTTCTGCCTGAGGTCAGGAACATGACAGGAATGTCCACTCTCACTGCTGTTGTTTAACATAGTGTTGGAAGTTCTAGCATCAGCTATGAGACAACAAAAGGAAATCAAATGCATCAAAATTGACAACAATGAAGTCAAGCTTTCACTTTTTGCAGATGACATGATACTATACATGGAAAACCCAATAGACGCCACCAAAAGTCTGCTAGAACTGATACATGAATTCAGCAAAGTCGCAGGATACAAAATCAATGAACAGAAATCAGTTGCATTCTTATACATGAATAATGAAGCAACAGAAATTGAAATAAAAAAACTGATCCCATTTACAATTGCACCAAGAACCATAAAATACCTAGGAATAAACCTAACCAAAGATGTAAAAGATCTGTATGCTGAAAACTATAGAAAGCTTATGAAGGATATTGAAGATACAAAGCAATGGAAAAACATTCCATGCTCATGGATCAAAAGAATACATATTGTTAAAATGTCAGTACTACCCAAAGCTATCTACACATTCAATGCAATCCCAATCAAAATTGCACCAGCATTCTTCTTGAAGCTGGAACAAGCAATCCTAAAATGTGTATGGAACCACAAAAGACCCCAAATAGCCAAAGTAATTTTGACAAAGACCAAAGCAGGAGGCATCACAATCCCAGACTTTAGCCTCTACTACAAAGCTGTAATCGTCAAGAGCATGGTATTGGCACAAAAACAGACACATAGACAAATGGAATAGAATAGAAACCCCAGAACTAGACCCACAAAAGTATGGCCAACTAATCTTTGACAAAGCAGGAAAGAATATCCAATGGAAAAAAGACAGTCTCTTTAACAAATGATGCTGAGAGAACTGGACAGCAACATGCAGAAGAATGAAACTAGACCATTTTCTTAAACCATTCACCAAATTAAACTCAAAATGGATAAAGGACGTGAATGTGAGACAGGAAACCATCGAAACCCTAGAGGAGAGAGCAGGAAAAAAGCCTCTCTGACCTCAGCTGCAGCAATTTCTTACTTGACACATCCCCAAAGGCAAGGGAATTAAAAGGAACAATTAACTATTGGGACCTCATGAAGATAAAAAGCTTCTGCACTGCAAAGGAAACAATCAAAAAAATTAAAAGACAACCAATGGAATGGGAAAAGATATTTGCAAATGACATATTGGACAAAGGGCTAGTATCCAAAATCTATAAAGAACTCACCAAACTCCACACCTGAAAAACAAATCCAGTGTGAAGAAATGGGCAGAAAACATGAATAGACACTTCTCTAAAGAAGACATCCAGATGGCCAACAGGCACATGAAAAGATGCTCAATGTCACTTCTTATCAGGGAAATACAAATCAAAACCACACTCAGTTATCACCTCACGCCAATCAGAGGGGCTAAAATGAACAAATCAGGAGACTCTAGATGCTGGTGAGAATGTGAAGAAATGAGAACCCTCTTGCACTGCTGGTGGGAATGCAAACTGGTACAGCCGCTATGGAAAACAGTGTGGATGTTCCTCAAAAAATTAAAAATAGATCTATCCTATGACCCAGCAATAGCACTGCTAGGAATTTACCCAAGGGATACAGGAGTGCTGATGCATAGGGGCACTTGTACCCCAGTGTTTATAACAGGACTTTCAACAATAGCCAAACTACGTAAAGAGCCTAAATGTCCATCAACTGATGAATGGATAAAGAAATTGTGGTTTATATACACAATGGAATACTACGTGGCAATGAGAAAGAATGAAATCTGGCCTTTTGTAGCAACGTGGATGGAACTGGAGAGTGTGATGCTAAGTGAAATAAGTCATACAGAGAAAGACAGATTCCATATGTTTTCACTCTTATGTGGATCCTGAGAAACTTAACAGAAGACCATGGGGGAGGGGAGGGAGCCGAAACATAAGAGACTCTTAAAAACTGAGAATAAACTGAGGGTTGTTGGGGGGTGGGAGGGCGGGGAGGGTGGGTGATGGGCATTGAGGAGGGCACCTGTTGGGATGAGCACTGGGTGTTGCATGGAAGCCAACTTGGCAATAAATTATGTATTAAAAAAATACTATCCTCTCTGAATAACATGGCTTATTTCATTCTCCCTAGTTCCAACAATTAATTTCTTTTCTTGAACTAATGAGCTGGAAAAAAAAACCTGGGTAAATAGAAAATGATGAAATCACAGTTGGCATCCTTGTCTTTTCTAGATTAAAATTTTACCATTAGATTTTTGATACAGATTTTATATATTTCTGATACTAAACCACCTCTGGAGTTAGCTGGGAAGACAATGGAGCATGAGGACTCTAAGCTTGCATCATCCCACGGAAACAACTAGAAAACACTTGTAGCAGCATAAATAACCTAGAAAATGCCTGATAACTGGCAGAACAAGTTCCACAACTAAGGGTAGAGAAGAGGCCACCCTGAAGAAGGTAGGAAGGGCGAAGATGTGGTCCGGGTACAAAACACACTGTGGTACTCCATGATGAGGAGGGAGCCAGTGGTTCAGAGAAGGGTGGAAAAACAGACTTTTGCATCAGGGAGCCCATGAAGGGGGAGGACAGTGTTCTGTAACATTTGCCTCTGAAAGGGGGAGAGGGTGAATTTCTTGAGTTCTTACAACCATAGATCTAACCTATGACAGGTTGGAGATTTTCTGGGGCCAAAGCCTCGGATTTTAAAAATTAGTGGGCTGGTCTCTGGGAGAGCCTTGAGGGTGTTAGGAAAAGGAACACCCCCACCTTCTTAAACAGACAACACAACAAACGGTCCTTGTAGATAGAGCTTAAAGCCAGCAGCGGGGGCAGTTGGGGGTGGGAGTGATGTGCTGATCTCACCATGAGCCCAGAAAGACAAGAATCACAGGAATTACCCTCCAGGAACAAAGCAATGGGCAGACAGCATAAACAATGGTCACCTGTTGGAACCAGCGTGGTGCCACCACTTGTCACCTAACTTGCTTGCACCAAACTCCCTCCCCGCCAAAAAAAAAAAAGACTAGCGAACACCCTGCCAACAACACATCTGACATGTGCATTTTGAGGGACCTCAGTGGTGGCAGGAGCAGGTCTCATTTTATAATAGACCACTGCACACCTTGTTAGAATGTGCCCCACCTGACCAGGGACCACTGTCCATAACAGGACAATAGACCCTCTGCAGACAACTGGACTGAAGGAAAAAGACCAAGAGCCAGCAGCTGAGCAGACACAAGAGACATAGGAGATACTTCCTGATGCCCCACGTCCTAAGGAACAGGGGACACTGAACTGCAGGGCACGACAGGACTTCTTCTTCATAAGGCTATTACCAATAAGAGGAGGAAAAGCAGTTGACTTTCCTAACACACAGAAAAGCAGACACCGTTTAGACAAAATGAGGAGACAGAGTCATATCTCTCAAATGAAAAAACAATAAACCATAGTAAGAGACCAGAGAGAAAAGGATATAAGTAATACGCCTGTTAGAGAATTTAAAGCAATGATCATAAAATCACTCACTGGACTTGAGAAAAGAGTGGAGGATACCAGCCAGACCTTTAACAGGGAGATTAACAAGAACCAATCAAAGATCAAAAACACAATAAATTAAATTAAAAATACACTAGATGGAATAAATAGGCAAGGTGAAGCAAAGGCACAAATTAACAATCTGGCCAAGTAATGGCAAGTAAACGAGCTGAACAAAGGAGAGCAAAGTACGTTAGGCAAATAGAGAATAGCCTTAGGGAACTCAGTGACTCCATCAAACATAATAACATTCACATTACAGGGACGTCAGAAGAAGAAGAGAGAGAAAAGGGAGCAAAAATTTATTTGAAAAAATAATAGCTGAAAACTTCTCGAATCTGGGAAAAGAAACAGGTATCCAGATGAGGAAGCACAGAGATCACCCCAAAAGTTCAACTCAATGAGTCCACACCAAGACACATAGTAATTAAAATGGCAAAAAAGTAGTAAGAAAAAAATAATTTGAAGCAGCAAGAGAAAAGAAAACAGTTACAATCAAGAGAAACCCCATAAGGCTCCCAGCAGATTTTTCAGCAGAAAATTTGCAAACCAGATGAGAGTGGCAGGATATATTCAAAGTGTTGAAAGGGAAAAATCTGCAGCCATGAACACTCTATCCAGCAAAGGTATCATTCAGAATAGAAGGAGAGATAAAGAGTTTCTAGAATACACAAAAACTAAAACAGATCATGACCGCTAAACCAGCACTACAAGAAATACTAAAGGGGACTCTTTGAGTGGAAAGAAAAGACCATAAGACAAAGTATGAAAAGTAAAAAACACAGAGATAGTACAATAAATACTTCTGTAACTATCAGTCAAGGGTTTCATAAAATAAAAAGATATAAAATATGACACCACAACCTAAGATGTTGTGGGGGGAGAAGAGTAAAGGATGGGTTTAAACTTAAGCAACCATCAACTTAATATAGACTGCTATATGCGGTAGATGTTACATACAAACCTAACTGTAACCGCAAATCAAAAATCGGGAATAGACATGCAAAAAATAAGGAGAAAAGAATCCAAGCATATCGCTAAAGAAAGCCAACAGACTGTGAGACAAGACAGCGAGTGAAGGAACAGAGAAGAACTATAAAAACAACCACAAGAGAAGTAACAAAATGGTAATACATACACACCTCTCAATAATTACTTTGAATGTAAATGGACTAAACATTCCAATCAAAAGACATAGGGTGACAGAATAGATTTAAAAAAAAAATGAGAACCACCTATAGATTATGCACATAGCCATTTGTCCCTAAAAGAGGTGAACTGTTCAGTTATCAAGCTGGCAAAAATTGTACTTAAGGTATAAGAAAATGACCTTTCTATTTAGCAACATTTTACTATTTCGTTTTGAGGGATATTGAGCTTTGTATATAATGTTCACCTTAGCAAGTGGCAATTATGTAAATGTCTATTGTATATGTCTGTCACTCTTATTCTAAACAGAAATTACCGATAAAAGGAAAGCAGGCAAAAAAAAAAAAAAAATCCTAGAAACATATAACCTCCAAAAACTAAAGCAGGAAGAAATAGAAACTTTGACCAGACCATTTCTTAGCACCAATGTAATTGAATCAGTAATCAAAAAACTACCAACAAACATAAGTCCAGGACCAGACAACTTAAGATGAATTCTACCTGTTCTTCTCAAACTATTTCAAGAAAATAGGAGAAGGAAAACTTCCAAATTCAATCTATGAGGCCAGCGTTACCCTGATACCAAAACCAGATGAAGACACCACAAAAAAAAGAGAACCACAGGCCAATATCTCTCATGAATACAGATGCAAAATTCCTCAACAAAATATTAGCAAACCATATCTAACAATATATTTAAAAAATCATATACCATGATCAAGTGGGATTTATTCCCAGGATGTAAAGGTGGTTCAATATTTGCAAAATCATCAATGTGATATGTCACGTCCGTAAGAGAAAGGATAAGAACCATATGACCATTCCAATAGATGCAAAAAAGGATTTCACGAAGTACAACATCTATTCATAATAACCCTCTGCACACTAGGTCTAGAGGGAATATACCTCAAAATAGTAAGGCCATATATGAAAAAACCACAGTAAAGGTCATCCTAAATAGGGAAAAACTGAGAGCTTTTCCCCTAAGGTCAGGAATAAGACAAGGATGTCCCCCCTCACCACTTTTATTCAACACAGTGCTCGAATTAGACAACATAAAGAAATAAAAGGCATCCAAACTGGTAAGTAGTAAAGCTCTCACTATTTGCAGATGACACGATATTACATATAGAAAATCCTCAATGCTCCACTGAAAAAACTACTACAATAGATGAATTCAGTAAAGCTTCAGGATACAAAATCAATATACAGAAATCTGTTGCATCCTTATACAACGCAAATGAAGCAGCAGAAAGTGAAATTAAGAAAACAGTCCTAAGATTCACTGATGAATGGATAAAGAAGTTGTGGTTTATATACACAATGGAATACTACGTGGCAATGAGAAAGAATGAAATCTGGCCTTTTGTAGCAACGTGGATGGAACTGGAGAGTGTTATGCTAAGTGAAATAAGTCATACAGAGAAAGACAGATACTGTATGTTTTCACTCTTATGTGGATCCTGAGAAACTTAACAGAAGACCATGGGGGAGGGGAAGAAACAAAAAAAAAAAAAAAAGAGAGAGAGAGAGAGAGAGAGAGAGAGTCTAACCATAAGAGACTCTTAAAAACTGAGAATAAACTGAGGGTTGATGGGGGGTGGGAGGCAGGGGAAAGTGGGTGGTGGTCATTGAGGAGAGCACCTGTTGGGATGAGCACTGGGTGTTGTATGGAAACCAATTTGACAATAAATTTCATATTAAAATAATAAAATAAAATAAAAATACAAAACAAAACAAAACGAAAACAGTCCTTTTACAATGGCACCAAAAACAAGAAAATATCTAGAAATAAACCTAACTAAAGAGGCCAAAGACTTGCACTCTGAAAACTACACAACAAGACAACATACACAAAAAATGGAAAGGAATTCCATGCTCCTGGGTTGAAAGAACAAATATTATTAAAATGTCTATCCCACCCAAAGCAGTCTACAGATACACTGCAAGCCCTCTCAAAATACAGCCGTTTTCACAGAGCTATAACGATTCTTAAATTTGTATGAACCACAAAGGACCCTGAAAAGCCAAAGGAGCCTTGAAAAAGGAAAAGAGCCAGAGATATAAAAATTCCCGATTTTCAGTTATATTACAAAGTGGTAGTAAGTAAAACAGTATGGTACTGGCATAAAAAAAAGACACATAGATCAATGGAATAGAATAGAAAACCTGGAAATAAACCCACATTATTAAGTCAATTAATCTTTGACAAAGCAGGAATGAATATACAAAGGGAAAAAAGTCTCTTCAACAAATGGTGCTGGGCAAACTGGACAGCAATATGCAGAAAAATGAAACTGGACCACTTTTTCACACCATCCACAAAAATAAACTCAAAATGGATTAAAATGTGAGACCTAAAACCATAAAACTCCTAGAAGAAAGCACAGGCAGTAATGTCTGACATAGGCCATAGTCACATCTTTCTAGATACGACTCCTAAGGCAAGGGAAATAAAAGCAAAAACAAACTATTGAGACTACGTCAAGATAAGAAGCTTCCGCACCATGAAGGAAACAACCAAAAAAACTAAAACGCAACTTACTGAATGGGAGAAGGTACTTGGCAATGACATATCTGATAAAGGGTTATTATCCAAAATATGTAAAGAATTTATAAAACTCAACACCCAAAAAGCCACAATGAGATGTCACCCCACACCTTTCAGAATGGCTAAAATCAAAAACACAAGAAACAACAGGTGTTGGCCAGAATGTGGGGCAAAAGAATCCCTCATGCATTATTAGTGGGATGCAGTCAGTGGAAAACAGTATGGAGGTTCTTTGAAAAAAAATTAAATTAAAAAGTTGAATTACTATATGATCCAGTAGCACACTACTGGTTATTTACCCCCAAAATACAAAAACACTGATTTGAAGTAATACGTGCATCCCTATGTTTATAGCAGCATTGCCATTGGCCAAACTATGGAAGCAGCCTAAATGTCTATTGATAGATGAATAAAGATGTGAGATATACATGATATATATACACATATGTATGATATATATAATATATATACACAGACACATGTGTATACACACACACACACACACACACACACACAGTGGAATGTTATTCAACCATAAAAAAGAAAATCTTGCCATTTGTGACAACACGAATAGAGCTAGCAAGTATTCTGCTGAGCAAAATAAGTCAGAGAAAGACAAATACCATATGATTTCACTGGTGTGTGGAATTTAAGAAACAAAACAAGTGAGCAAGAGAGAGAAACAAAGAAACAGACTCTTAAGGAGAGAGAACAAACTGATTGCTACCAGAGGGTGGGTGGAGATGGGTGAAGTAGGTGATGGGGATTAAAGAGTACATTTACCATGAAAAAACAAGCAATAAACACCTGTGCTTCCTTGGCTTGCATATATCTTTGCTATGACATGCATTTTGAATACCTAGGTTAGTTTTGATTTACCAATGTTATATTTCAGATATTTGTTCCTATAACCTCGAGAGTAGCCTGTAATTTCTTTGTGTCATTTGTTGCACAGCCTAAGAAGTTTGGTCAAGCCATGGGGCGCCTGGGTGGCTCAGTGGGTTAAGTGTCTGACTCTTGATCTCAGCTCAGGTCATGATCTCCTGATTCGTGGGATCGAGCCCTGCATTGGGCTCTGTGCTGACAGTGTGGGGCCTGCTTGGGATTTTTTCTCCCTCCCTCTCTCTCTGCCCCTCACCCTGCTCACTCTCTTTCTCAAAACAAACTTAAAAAAATTTTTTTAAATAAATACGAAGTTTGGTCAAATCTCTTCCAGAGAATAAAAATACATGCATATATATCTGAGTTCATTAATAATCAGTCACTAGAAGTTTAAGAATGAAAAGCACCCATCTGCACCTATCAATCTGCAAATTAAAATTATAAAATAATAAATGTTGGTTAAAATGTATAGCAATGTAAAATTCTTACATAGTGCTCGTACAAATGTGAATTATTACAGCAACTCTGAAGAACAGTTGTGTGATATTTAATAAAGTTGAAAATGTTCATATTCTACAACTCAATACTTGATATATTTTTTTTAGAAAAATACTCCACACATGCTCATACAGAGATCCATGTAAGCATTTTGAAATAGCAAAAAATTTAGAAATTGAAATATTCATCATGTGGGTAATGAACTATTAAATCCGATAAACAGTGGAATATTATACTGACGGGAAAAATAAATGCATTGGCTAAATTTAATATAGATGAATCTCGCAAACAATGCTTCATGAAAAAGTTGCATAAGAACACAGTCTGAAAACATTTGTATATTTTTTTTTCTTAAAGTTAAATAATTTTCATTTCTGGGGAAATAAGAAGTTAGGTTATTTGGACTGACCCTCTTAGTAACAACAAAAAATGTTATGCTGAATAAATTATATGTATTTTATATATATATGTATTATAATACATAAAATTATATGCATTAAATATACATATACATATAATTTTGTTCTTAAATGTCTCAAAAAGTTGACAACAGACTAAGAAAAAACTAAGTCAAAATCTAAGAGAAGTAGGAAACATGAGAAGTGAATGGATTACTGAAGGTGTGTTTGCCTTGAGAAAACAGTCTGGTGAAGGTGAACTTTGGTTTAAAGACCACCTGGGACCAGGGATAGAGAAGTCACGTGATTCAGTATGGTGGAAATACTCCATAATGTGAGCTTGCTTCCCACCTGCTTGTTTCATGGACTCACATTTTTCCCTTGAACTTAACCTCAGTGGGAGTATTTACAGATACCAGCAGACAGGAAAAATCAGGGCTGGGTTTAAACTGAAGCTGAAAGCCGTTTTTGTTTAATGAATACAATTTGTACAAGGGCAAGAGTAGTTTAAGAGTAGGTCATATATCAGGTTTAATGACAGATTGATTAGTAAAAACCTAGTAGACCGTGATGCAACTCCATTTGTTAAATCGTGGCTGAATTAACACCCATACGTTTGCTATGGATACAAGAGTTAAGCAAAAAAACAGTTAAGCATCTGTAAGAATCAACTGGCTAGAGGATATTTGCAATAATGAATATGCTCTAGTATCTGCACATTGCGTGCTGTGTATCCTTTAGATCAGTAAAGTTTTGCAATATACATAAATTATACATATAATGTATATGCATGTGCATATATGTTTATGCAGTTTTATGCATTTTTTTAGTGCTGGTTCTTACCATTTACCAGCATCCCACGTAGGCAGGCAATTTTACAAGCATTCCTGGTGACTTTTTTTGTTGTTTGATTTTGTTTAAAATATTTATTTATTTTTAGGAGAGTGCAAGGGAGGGAGGGGCAGAGAGAAGAGGACAGAGGATCCAAAGCAGGCCCCATGTGGGGCTCGAACTCACAAACCACAAGATCATGACCTGAGCCGAAATCAGACGCTCAGGTGCCCTTCCTGGTGACCTTTTGATCAGTAAGCCTGAGCAAGGGCAATCTTCCCCAAACCTGGTCCTGCACCAAAATCATGTAGAACATTAAAAAATAATAATAAATATTCCTGGGCCCCGCAACAAATACACAAAATGGGAACCAGGACCACGGCTCTGCGAAGATGTGTACCTATGTGTAACGTTGTTGCCAAGGGTGGGGAAATGTAAGCCTAACGTTCCAAAGTTCGGGAAAACACTATATTTGGAATTAACTTTTAACCAGGGGCAGAAAGTAAGGAGTTTGGAGTTTGGGAGGTGACAGAGCAGGTTGGTGGGGACTGATGAGTTAGTGGTGGAATTTTTCAAAGTGTAGCCTAAGGGTGATCTGGCTTACACTCAACCAACGGAGAATGTTAACACTGGGAGCCCCCCAAACACCCGCCCCCCCAAGCCTATGCGATCAATCAAAAGAGTCAGGAGGGAGGTCTGGGAATCTGCATTGTAACATGCATCCTTAGGGGGGTTTTCTTCTGTTTATTCTTAAACAATAGTTTAAGAATCCCAGAACTGCAGAGTTCTTAATAGTCTTTTTCAGGAAAATAAACACTTTTTATTGACTGATACTTGCCTTGCCTACAAAAACAGCAAAGAATTCTATTATTTTCTCTCTCTTTTCTTACACACTTGCCAGTAAAAGGTCCATTTATTTATTTACTTATTTACTTACTTGTTTTTCTAGCCTCCATGCATTAATGAAACCATCCCAAGGTAATTTTCCTAACAAATTTAGGACTTTGCCTAGAATCAAGGACTGTAACAACGAAGCAGTCTGCAAGCTTTAGACCCTTAGACACCACAGCTGTAACACAGTCCCTTTCTAAAATTACTAGCAAATTATAATAGTAAATCATAGTAACAGAAGGGGGTAGGGGATGAACTGGATAGAAAGTTAATTAGCCCTTAGATTCTCTTCCTGACACTCTCATACCTTCTAAGTGTGTGGCTTAGTGGAATTTACAAAGCTATTGGTACTTGCAAAATGCACTGTTAAACACAGAGCTCACTTTACTATGTCTCTTGTAAATAGAATCAGCCGGACAGAAGTAATATTGTGAAAAGAAAATGGAAATACTGGTGGAGAATACAGCTCCATCAAAAAAGGTGGACAGGGTCCAATCAAAACAATTTTGAAAAACTTTGAGGTTCATTTGTTTCTTTAAAATCATTCTGATAAATTTTACATCATAATACTGAAATAATCATATGTAACTTTACACTTAGCATCTAACTTATAGATAAGAATTTAGTATATAAAAATATTTATTAAATTGAATGTTCAGAAATAGTATTCTCACACATCTTCCAGAAATCTTTATTTTTTAAAAGAAATACTAATTACAGATAAATGTTTTTTTGTTTTTTTTTATACCCCCTGCCAGGACATGTCTTTAAGAAAAATTAGCTGTAAGAAAAACTTTGGGAGTAGTTTAGAATGATTAACTGTAAAATAATAACAATGCTTAGCTACTACTAATAATTATAATAGATACATACGTCATCTCTACTTGGATGTTATTTTCTGTTTTTTTTAACCTGTGCATTATATCAGCTCTAAAGAAATACAAGTATTAAATAGTGTGTTATAACTATGATTTTACATACAACTACAGGTGTTATGTCTTTTATGAACAGGGAAATATGAAATGATAAATATTTTCTCAAATAGATGAATAATATTCTCTTATATTTTTACTCTCCGTGAATACTTACACATGTAGGGTCTTGTCTAAGATGTGATTGGCCTAGAATTTCCCAGTAATGTATTTCTAACACCCTGGAGCCTTTCAACTTCGATGGGGGGAGAACTACATACGCATAAAGGGAGGACCTACATCCTGGGTCCCGGTTCTCATTTTAATTGTAATTTATGAAGAAATAAATTCTTCTGCGAGCAAGGCATTGTGTAGAAGGCTAAGTAGAACAAGAGAATATTCACCCTGGACGAGGCTGTAACGTAGCGAGCCGCAGAGGCGCACAACACAAGACAAGTGAACCTGGAGAATGAAGCTTCTGGAGAGCATGCTATGGGATGCTACTCCTCCGCGGGATGCTACTCCTCGGGCGTCTTCCCCAGGACGCACTTCCGCGGGAGCGCCACCAGGGGGCAGCAGAAGAGCGGGATTGGCTCACCGGCGCCCGCGGTCCCCCGGGCTCTCCGCGTCCCCGCGGTGGCCTTCCCCCTCACCCTCGCTGACGGAGCCCCCGGGACCCTGCCCCTAACTGCACGGGAACCACACACCGAACCCACGCAGCCATCCAGTGTGAGGCTCTGCGCCCCCGCGAGTCGCCGCGGCCGCGCCAGCGTGCTGAGCACGAGAGATGCTCAAAGCCGTCCAGGCTCAAGTCTGATTAGGACGGGGGTCCCCGGGCCCTTTGATCTGCGCTCTTCAAAATGAGTCCCTAAACCGGCTTCGTTCCCCAGCACGGCGCTGGCGTGAGCAGCCTGCGGGCACACATGCATGTGCGGGGGACTCGGGGCTCCCTCCGAGCTGCCTCGGAGCTGGGCCTCCCGCTGGGTGCCCTCGGAGTTGGGCCTCCCTCTGAGCTGGGGCCCCCCTGCTAGGGCTCCCGCTGGCCTTGCACGTGGCACACGGGGAGCTCCAGGGTCCCTCTGGTTTTGTGACCCAAGAATGGTGGAGAGCCCTGCGCGCATCAGGCGTCCCTCCTCTTGCCAGCCAGGAGGTCGGGGTCCTGCTGCTGGCCTGCATCCCGGGTCCCTCCCGCCCACGCTGAGACGGGGTCTTGGGACACAGAATGCTTTCCAGGCCCCGCTTCCTATATTCCACCTGAGGGTCCCCTTGACGCTCCCCAAGCGTGAGATTCGGTGACGGGTGGGGAAATTCATTCGGCTCCAAAACAGGACAGTGTTGTGAAGGCAAAGAACTTTCTCACGCTCTCTGGCTTGCTCTCCGTGTAGGTGAGTGTGAGGGTCGTACTCAAGGTTAACCGGGGTGAACTGCTCCCGTCACTCATGTTCGCCGTTTGGACTGTTCCGTATTCGCGGCATTTTCTCCATGAACGTCGGACAAAATTTAGAAATGTTTGTGTAGATCACCATCTTTGAAAGAAAAAAAAAAAAAATCCCCTGGTTCAGGTATTCACCTATCTTCAGAGACGTCAAACTCTGAAAAAAACTTACATGTTTTCTTCAAAATCAAAATACAGCATAGATGTCCTTGACGAGGCCTCTTACAGGATATTCTTATTTAATCAGAATGCGAAAGGCCTCCTCCTGGCAGTGTTTTTTCTTGTTTTTAAGCGAGAGACGGGCTTGCCTAGTCAGAAGGAGCCTCTCCACCGCCCCCCTCATGTCATTTTATAACTGAAAGACCAACACCAACACTGGAATTAAATGGCTTGACCGAGCCCCCCGGATTCACCAGGCAGCTGCAGGCGTCACAGAAGCCCCCAGTGCACAGCGCCGGACTCCTGACACCCCAACAAGATACCTTTTTTGCGTTCTGTACGCGGTGAGCCTTGGAGAGGATAGGAACTCAGACATGAAGGAAAATGGTATTTCTCTAGATCCGGAGTCTGTTTTAAAAAGGATCCTGCATCCTGCTTTCTGCTGCCATTGGCCAGTCTTTATGGTTGTAAATGTCAAATCCTTCAGCAGGATGCTAGGGTGGCCGTTTTGCAATCTCTGTAACCACACCACAGACCTTTTTCAGTGTCAGGACGTCAGGAAAGATCTTCTCTGGTTTTTCATTAAAAGTTTCTGGGTTCTGGGCTCTATTGTCAGCTAGGTTGTTAATGTCTTGCTCCTGTAAAACACATCTTCTGAGCTGGGATGGAAAGCGACCTGCGGGCCTGATTTTTCTGGGTGGGCCATCTCCACTGACCACATCAACGTAACTGTTGTCAAATCTCACCTTCTCTTTGCACTGAGGAGTGCAGAAAAGCCTAATCCAGTCTCTGGGGTGGGGTGGGGGGGGGGTCCTAACATGGGCCTGGTCTAAAACCCCTTTAACGTCATGAATAGCATTAACACCAAAATCTTTTAAAGGCCGATAAGAAAGTCATAACTTTTTTTCCCCCTAAACTCGGGAATGAGGAATTCCTTCTAAATTTAGGATCGGTACCAACAAAAGTGTTGACAACATTCACCACAAGCAATGACATTTATTTAATGTTTTCCTGGTAAAGTAAAATTTAATGGTAAGAATGGAAGAGAGAAGGGAAGGAGGGAAGGAGACAGGGAGCGAATTCAATATGCAGCAATCACAGAAGCAGCTCACAGAAAGATGGAAAACTCGGCGGCCAATAGCATGGTGTTTTTGCAGTGTATCTGTCCGTCCTTCTGGCTCAGACGACGAGGTGGAAATGCCACACTTGTAACGCAAGGGATCACACGTACCATCTTGCCATTGGTGACTTCGGAGGTTTAATTCCACATTGGTAAACACATTCTACTTATTCAAAAAATCTTGGGCCACCCGGGCGGCTCAGTGAGTTGAGTGTCCGACTTCGGCTCAGGTCATGATCTCGCGGTCTATGAGTTCATGGCCGCATCGGGCTCTGTGCTGACAGCTCGGAGCCTGGAGCCTGCTTTGGATTCTGTGTCTCCCTCTCTCTCTGCCCCTCCCCCGCTCATGCTCTCTCTCCCCCTCCCTCTCTCTCTCTCTCTCTCAAAAATAAACATTAAAAAAAATTTTTTTAAATCTTGCACAAAATGTTAAACCTATTGCATTAATTATGGAAATATTGAAAAGATGAAATAGAAGGCAGGGGTCCCTAAAGAATGAAATGACCTTTTCCTGTCTTCCCGATGACCTTGTAGGTGACCAAATAGAACCTGTTCTGGAAAAATCTTTACCCCCGTTCCCATATAATCACTTTTGTTTCTCCAACTACTCACAGACCGAAGGCTTCCGAGGACAAGGAGAGTGCCTTTAATAGTTTGGGGGTGTATTCTCCAAGGTAGTAGGATAGCATTTTGCATACAGTGGGCATTCACTGAATGTTAATTGGCTGCTGATGGAACCGTGAACCTCCCTTTACCCCCTTACCCATCCTGTTCTTTTGTGGCCAGGGAGCAAACTCAATCACGGAAGGGGTTTTCAGATGGAAACTCCATTGAAAAAAGTAAATTTTCCCATTGGGAATGAAGAGTTGGCTTTACACATCCTGGGTTCTCTCTAAATTTACTTGAAAAAAAAAAAAGTAAATGATGCCATTGGGAAGGGAGAGTAGGCTTGCCACGTACTGGGTTTCTCTTCTGTGTAACTTGTGAGCTTACCACCCCTCCCCCGACTCAATTACTTGAAGATAGAGAACTTGAGCACTCAACTTTGATTGAGCAGCACCAAGTACCCTGCTTAGCACATGGTAGAAATTCACATATTCACCAACTTATTAGCTTTCGGATCAGGAGGACAGGAGCAGCATGGTAAGTAAGGAAGGAGACAGACCCCCCCCCCCTTAAAAATCCTCTAGCTCAAGTAGATTCTGTCCAAGCTCCATCGATATTAAACCGCAATAGACATACATATCCAGGGATTGAGACTGAATTTCTAAACACGCCTTTTTGTTAAGGGTTCTCTTTTGTTGTTAATTTAACTGGTGCTCTTGTTTCTGAGCCAGACAATAGTTTCATTTGTGAATCCAAGCTCTTAATGAACTAGCTTTGTGAAATGCATACCACGTCTTTCAAAGAGAAGAAGAGAGATTGGTCAGAAGTGTGGCACAGCACGTTTTTAGAAATATTTACGTAGGACAACAGGACTAAGAAGGATTTTCACCCTCCCCAAGGTCAGGGGATTCTTTCTCCACATCTCAGCATCGTAAGAAGTTAAGACAGAGTAGAGATTTTCTACTACACCAAGGTGCTCGACATCTCAATTACTGACATTAGTATCAATGTTTTGCAAGTGACAATATGGCGCCTAAAGTCCCCTACAGCCTTACCCTGTTATTTTATAATACCTCTCCATCCATATCAACTTCATGTCAACTGAAGATACGGCCCTTTCTGCCTAAGAGAGACCTGACTTACTGCTTATTCTCCATAAAAGGTATACAGACTCGATTCTTAGGCTCGTTAAAAAAAAAAAGAAAAATACAACGAATATAAACAGCTTCCCCTTTGTTTCCAAATTCCAGTTTGTGCCAAAAACTTCTAACGTTGTAGCCAAGCCTAGATCATTGTACGTGTCCATAACAAAATCTTTTTAAAAATATGTGGGATTTGGTCCATATTAGAATTTCAAGAAGCAATTACCAATAAACCAGAGGAAATTTCACGGGATAGATGGAATTTGGGATGGGAGGGATATCGGTTTAATTAGAGGCATTAGTAAAGGGTTGTTTGGAAGATGCTCTTAATATGACCTCTGAAACCCAAGCAATGAGAACACAGACCATTACAGACTTTTTTTTTTTAACCCCTCCCCCTCTTAACTTTGGGATTACACCTACTTCAAGGCTCTCACCGGCTGTACTTGGTGGAGATGGGGGGGTCATGAATATAGGTCAGTGTGTGTGGAGTAAGAAATACCTTAGAGGTTAGGGTGCACAAAATTAGGATGTCCTAATCTTGCTCGTTCGACAGCGATTATTCAATCATCTCTTCCTTTCATTAACTTGCATAACAGGTGTCCATTTTCTGACACTGATAACATCAACCTACTATAAAAATAGTGGGGGCACTTTATTTTTTATTACTACTATGATGATAATAGTCTCCTGAATGTTTGTATCATTGCATCCGCACCCCCCAAAGAGCAATAACCCGGAGGGTACCCCAATGCCAGCGCACCAAGCTTCCAACAGGTTTTTGTTTAATAAATGGTTTTCGAATGTGTAAGCAGCACAATATTCTTCCACCCTGGCGGCTCTTCGTTATTTTTGAACCCTGATCCACACGACGGCCGACTCAGTTCGGGTTCACTTTTCCCCTTCCCGCAGCTCGTCTTATCTCCCTTGGCGGGGTACCCGTCTGGTCCCGGCTTGTCCGACCTGGGAGCAGACACGGGCCTTCCCGGGCTCCGCGACCCGGAGTACTAATGAGGAAGTCGGGCGCTGAGCCCCGAGGCTGTCTTATCTGCCCGGGTCAACCACCACCGAGAAGGGCGGGCGGCGAAGGACCACCGAGCCAGCCCCCGGGCTCTGACCGTTGGCGCTCTGGCCACTTTGATGTCGCGCGCCTGCCTAATCAAGTTCATCTCCTGGCCGCGGCTGCTCGCATCCAGAGAGAAGCATTCAACAGTCTGATTATCGGACACTTCCCTCCACCCCGATCTCATTTCCAAGCGCGTCTCTCGCCTCCCTCTCTAAACTTCCCATCAAAAGAGAATTAGTCCCTCTTCCTCCTTACCCGCGTTTGATGTGCAAATTTCCTGCTCTTTGCACATTTTTCTCGCGGTGGCGGCGGGAGGAGGGGAGGGGAGGGCTGGGGTGGGGGGCTGGGGTGGAAGGAAGGGGTCGAAGCGAACCAACTTAAACCGAGGGACTCACTGGCAATGAGTAAAGCGGGGCTCTGGAAGGTTAATCAGCAGCCGGCGGCGGCTACCTGGCCCTGTCGCGGGGCCCTTTGGGTAGAGCCCCCGCGTCACCGGAGGGGCTGAGTTTAACACCGAACGTGTTTAAGGCGCTCGAAGTGGCCTGGGGGAGCACCACCGTTGCGCTCTCTGAAGCGCTTCCGATCCCGACAGCACCACCCCGGCCGCCAGGGGAGGGCGCGGGGGGCCCCGGGTCCCTCCCTCCGCCCGCGTCCGCTCCAGTCGTCTGCGCCCCGAAGCGAGCTGAGCCAGGGGACCGGCCGCGCCGGGGAGGGCGGGGTGGGGACTGCCGAGCCATCCCCCCCCCCCCCCCCCCGTGTACACACACACCCTCCGGCCCCTCCCAGCGCTTTGAAATCCCATCCCTGCTTTGTCGTCTCCCCCGAGGGGCCGGGATGCTCAAGCCCGCGGTATAAAGGCAGCCGCGGCGGCGGTGGCGGCGCAGACCTGCACCCGCAGTGGGGACTCGGGGACCGCGGGAGGCTCTCGGGGCGCTGACCGCAGCCGTGCGCCGCGGCTTCCAGGCCCCCACCCCCACCCCCTGCACAGTGCCACCGGTTCCCGCCGTCCCTGCCCGCCCTCCCCGGAGCCCCTCCGCGATGCCGGCCCTGGGCGCAGCGGGAGCCACGCGGGTCTTGGTCGCCCTGGCAGCGGCGGCCCTTTGCGGTCACCTCCAGCTGGGAGTGAGCGCCACCTTGAACTCGGTCCTCGTCAACTCCAACGCCATCAAGAACCTGCCCCCGGCGCTGGGCGGCGCTGCCGGGCACCCGGGCTCGGCGGTCAGCGCGGCCCCGGGGATCCCGTACGAGGGCGGGAACAAGTACCAGACCGTTGACAACTACCAGGTGAGCGGGGGCTCGGGGAGCGGGCACGCTGCGACCCCGCAGGGGCTGGGGTCGGTGGGTGGGTGGGGTGAGGTGGGGTGGGGGGTCCCAGGTGGGGCGGCGCGCGCCGCGGCTTTGGAGAGGCGCGCGCGGAGGCACGGGTCCTCGGACGCGCAGGTGCCTCACTCCCGCCCCCCCCCCCGCCCCCGCAGCCGTACCCCTGCTCTGAGGACGAGGAGTGCGGCACCGAGGAGTACTGCGCCAGCCCCCCCCGCGGGCCCGGCGCCGGCGCGCAGATCTGTCTCGCCTGCAGGAAGCGCAGAAAGCGTTGCATGCGTCACGCTATGTGCTGCCCGGGAAACTACTGCAAAAACGGTGAGTCCCCAAGTCCCTCCTGGACCAGCGTCTCGAAGCGGGCCGCCTGAGGAAGGGAGGCAAACGCTCCCGGCTTGGCTAACGCGACGGCGCCACCTGCGAGTGGGTTTGCCTGGAGGTGGCCCTGACGAGCTGCGAGGGCGTAATGGGTGGGGGGGGAGGGGAGAGCGGAGGTCTCGGGGTGCCTCGTCCTCACCCGCGCCCCTTGCCCGTTTAGCACGACTCCTCACCTCCGAGGGAACCCTTCCGTGAAAACGTGTCTAGAGAGCGCCCTGACGTCCCCAGGGACAGAAGATGGGGCCCCCTGGACACGCTCACCGTGCCCTGGGGGACCGGCCTGGGCGTTCAGCACCCTGTCCATTTTCTTAACAGGGTCTCTCATGGCTCTGCCACACCGGCTTCCCTCTGGCGACCCCGTTAACACTGGTATCAGGCCGGAGACAGGGGTTTCTCTGGGCTGGCCCCCCCCTTAAGGGGGATCTTGGTACCCAACCACGCCTGGCGCTGCCCCCCCCCACGCCTGCCTCCACCTCCTGCTACCTTAAAATCAGTCCTCCTCCCCCCAGCACAGATGCACTGAAACTTAATGTCTGAAAGGGATAGGCTCCTATACTCAAAGAAGTCTCCAGAAATAAACCTAAGGGTGGCGACCCTCTGCAGGACCCAGTAATACTCAGGGATGAACTAAGCGAGTCTCTGTAATAGAGAAATTATACAGGGAAATAACTAGTGGGTGAGATCGTCACCTTCCAGGGAGCTCGTGTTGCCTTAGTGTAACCTGGTCCTATATGGGTCCGGCCAGCCTCAGGGCAGAGAAGTTATTTTTAAGGACAAGTTTGTAAGTGGCTAATTTTATTTTCTACCCCAAGGGGGATATTAAAACGGGCAGAAATCTCCCTGCCACCACCACAGTTGGTAGAAAAGTATTTCAGGCGGCTATATCAGGGCTGTTGCTTGCGAGAGCACAGTAGGCACATCGATGCTTCCGTCCATCTGGGGGCGTTAACCCTAAGGAGGGAGCGTGGCTTGTGTTTCAAGTCATGTCACGCAACGAGGCATCCCAAGCTGGTGCAGGCAGAACGGGCTCTCAAAGCTGTGGGTGATTAACTCCCGGCTGTGATGTGTTACTGTCGTCTCCTGCTCCCGTAGGGATATGTATGCCTTCTGATCACAGTCCTTTCCACCGAGGAGAAATCGAGGAAACCATTATCGAAAGCATTGGTAACGATCACAGCACCCTGGATGGGTATTCCCGAAGAACTACACTGCCCTCGAAACTGTATCATACCAAAGGTAAAGCCAGTTCACCTTCCTTCTTTGTCAGCACCTCCCAGGTGCCCTCAGGCTTTCCTCCGTGAAATGACGCAGGCTTAGTAGTGACCGTGTCCTTTTCTGCTGTCTCCCGCTTTCCAGGACAAGAAGGTTCCGTCTGTCTCCGATCGTCAGACTGTGCCACGGGGCTGTGTTGTGCCCGACACTTCTGGTCCAAGATCTGTAAACCTGTCCTCAAAGAGGGTCAAGTGTGCACAAAGCACAGGAGAAAGGGCTCCCACGGGCTGGAGATATTCCAGCGATGTTACTGCGGAGATGGCCTGTCTTGCCGGATGCAGAAAGATCACCAACAAGCCAGTAACTCTTCAAGACTTCACACCTGTCAGAGACACTGAGCCAGCCGTCCAAACACAGCGGACTCCTTTTATAGAATATATGCGATGAAAACCTTTCGTGACTTTGGTCAGCTCAGTCCTAAAGGATGTACAAATCCTGTGGTTATGATCAAGCATTCCAATAATACCTTCTGAAAACCTGGAGTGTAAGAGCTTTGTTTCTTTATGGAACTCGCCTGTCGTTGATTGCAGTAAATTACTGTGTTGTAAATGCTCAGGGTGGCACTTACCTGTAAATGCGACAAGACTTAATTATTTTTCTAAAGGTGCTGCATTGTCCATTGTTTCTCCCGTTATGTAAATTTTTGTACACATTGATTATCTTGACTGATGTTCTATATTGAATTGAAATAAATAACTTCAGCTTCTACTTGCTAAATGTATAACCCTTTCCCTTTTAATTCTAGACTCCAGAATGCAAGAAGCTTTCGGAATGGCCAACAATAGGCATCTAAACTTAATCATGGACATACTCGCTTATTTTCTGAAATGTACTATCTCAGTGCTTAGATTATGTTTCTCTCTAGGCTGTGATAGTGCTTGAAATAAAATTTGACATTTAATACCGTGAAATGTTACAAGTACAAATACATTTTGGCATTGTGATTTTTAAAAGGGTGTGTGTGGGCATGTGCACTACGGGGACAGAAAGGTAACATGTTTAAAGATGATCAGAGGAAGATATTGTCTAAATGTCCTACAGTAATGGTCAATTCTATATTAAAGAAACATGGTCTCCATTGACAAATTCAAATCACCATGCTATAATCATGAAATTGAATCTGACGTTACTACTTTCAAGAATAGTTTCTGGGGCACCTTGATGGCTCAGTCAGTTAAGCGTCTCTTGATCTCAGCTCAGGTCATTATCTCATGGTTCGCGAGTTCGAGTCCCACATTGGGCTCTGTGCTGACAGCTCAGAGCCTGGAGCCTGCTTAGGATTCTGGGTCTTTCTCTCGTTGCCCCTCCCCTACTCATGTGCTTTCTCTCGCTCTCAAATATAAACACTAAAAAATAGTTTCCAAATAGTTAATTACTACTGAGGAGTAAAAGGAAATCTCCCACAAAATACCAAAGAAAGTACTTGATGGTTGGCAGGAATGGTGTGTGTGTGTAAATACAGTTGATACATATTTGCAGATTTTGTACGAAATTAGTAAATTTGAAGCATCTTAACTACTACTTCATGCCAGGAGGACTTGTTCTAATTAGTAAAAACTGAGAATCCTCTCTTATGCCCTGATTTCCTGGTCTTACTAGGTGAGGTAAATATTTCCATTTTTACACCCCTGAAACCGGCTCTAAGAGGATATAGAGATCGATTGTTGAGAAGAAAAGTCACAGAAATGAGATCTAAACTGGCTTTGCATTTCTCCTTGCCCGCTTTGGTACCGGCCACTCTGATCCAGGGGGAGGGGAGAGGAGCCTGTCCCCGCTTAGACTTGTTCTGTAATATTCTCATCTATACCTAGACCACCAAATGCTGGGGTGAAGGCACTCCCAAGGACAATCATTGATCAATTGTCCCAAAAGTTTCTTACCTAACACAGACCTCCTAGGAGGCTGGTTGCTTTTGTATTCCTGGGAGTGGTTCAATTTCAAGGGGCTCCGCCAAGGAGACCTGAGGTGGGTTCCCTCTTCGGGGACAAGCCAACTGGCAGGCTGTCTGTTACAACCCTTTTGTCTCCAGATTCCAGCCTCCTCACCCTGGAGAGACATTGTCTATATGTGCTGTTGGCTCAAGTGCCAGGAAGGCCAGTTCTGAGGCCCAGGGTCTCCAATGGAGGAGCCACAACAGGATACCCTTTCCTCAAAAACAAAGCAGGGTCTGTTCCAAGAGGGGAAAGGAGCAAGCATTTAAAGGGCCTTGTTAGGACACCCCTTCCTCTCTCCAGGAGCCCAGGTAGATGTCTGTCCATCTCAGCTCATCAATGTTCCCTCTGCCCCTTGCTCCCATTTGGGATGGGGGAGCGGGGGGTGGAGGGGAGATCAGGAGAACCCAACCCAGCAGGGATGCCCCCTCTTTCTATATGAGAGGGAGGGGCTGGGAGGGGATTTCCATCAAAAAGAAGTTCTGCGTATTTGTGAAGGTGCAAAAAACATCAAGGAAACTGTAGATCCTTCATTAGCTACTAATGGCGACTGGGACATGGAACCCAGACACCACAAAGGTAGAAGCAGATCATTCAAAGAGTAGTCAACATTTTAGACAGCGATTGCTACCATTTATGATTTTACTTCCAAACAAGTTTTTCAAGTGTTTATTTTGAGGGAGGGGACGGCAGCCAGAGGAAAGAGTCCCAAGCAGACTCTGCGTTGTCAGTGCAGAGCCCAGCTCCGGGCTGGACCTCACCAACCATGACCCGAACCAAGATGAAGAGTCAGAGGCTTAACCGACTGAGCCGCCCAGGCGCCCCTCATTTCTTCGAATGGAAAACACAAGGGTCTGGGGATGCGTTCACAGGGCACTTTATCTAATGGGAGCATCCTCTACACATGGCCCTGTGTTTTGCTCTTTTTACTTTACGCGTCTTGAAGATCATTCTAGGCTTCTCTCCACGTGCGCATCGTTCCCATCGCAGTAACCGTATGATACGTTGGGATGGCTGTACCGTAATTTATCTAGTCGTCATGGAGACCTTTTCATTCTTTTCCCGGTGGTTCTGCTGTAGCTAATATGCTGCAAGCACACAATTTGTGTGCGTGTGTTCTTGTGCTGGTACGATCATAGGATAAAGCAAGTTGTAGGGTAAGTTCCGAGTTGTAGGATAAAATTTTTGAAGCGAAATCTGAAATCAAGCTTGTTTTCTATAGCTGAGGGGAGGCATGGGCATGTCAAGATGCCTGCTTATCACTGATCGAGTGAGGATTAAACTCTTGCTAAATTGTACCAAAGGAGGAAGAGGGAAATACAGGCTTATCCCAACAATTTCACAGTAATCTCTGGCATTCAGCTAAAGGTAGACTTGCTCTAATTCCTTTCATTTTAAAGTAATTATTAAATAAAATCCCAAGCAAGTCTTTTCTTCATCCCTTTTTTTCTTGTTTTACTTTACGAGCTTGATTTTCCCATTTTGTTTAACCCAAAATCTATTGATAGAGCAAGAACAAGGATGTACGGTTTAGAGGAAATGCCACACATTTGCAGCCCAAATAGGATTATTCAGAATTCAGCACATCACAACACCGTATGGATTTTTCCCATGGCAAATCAAAGCGTGCTAACCAAGTCCTGGGAGGAGTAACGTAATTGTACAATTACCAGTTTTATTAGTGTCAGTATTTCTAATTGCACAAACTAATACTCATTGCCACTCATGAAAATTTCACGTGAAATCATTACATTTTCCTTCATTGTTGAACTAACTTTATCATGCTACCAACTTTTTTAAATGGTTTTAATGAGAAATGGACAGTGTTACCAGTAGGCTTATAAAATGTGTCCTACGGAGTTCTGGATTGCCATTTTCCCAACTTTCAAAGTACTAATCTGAGGGGCTCCTGGGTGGCTCAGTGGGTTAAGCATCCGACTTGGGCACAGGCCGTGATTTCCCAGTTCGTGAGTTGGGCTCCATGCTGAGCACAGAGAGAAGGTTTCGCTCTCTTCCTCTGTCTCTCTGTCCCTACCCCAGTCTCTTTCTCCCTCTCAAAAATCAATAAACATTAAAAAAAGAAACAGTATCTGGAGTCAGACAGAGCAGGATGGAATCATGACTTCCTTGTTCCTAACTGCATGGTGTTGGACAAAGATGTATCACCTCATGGATAATGTGGAGACAACTCCAACATAGAGTATAGGTAGGAGGATAATGCATGCATTATCAATACTTAGCATTATATCTAGCTCAAAGTACTCCATTTTAGGTCTTCATTATTAGATGATAAAACCTGTATATTATAGGACACTACTATAGAGAGTATATACAGTGATACCTGATATATATTCATACAGCTGGAAAAGTTAGCCTGTAGGTCCTCATAAAACTCTTTCAGGACAGTGATATGTGAACCATCTTCAAGGTCTTTTTATTTCAAGAAAGAGAAACCATTGAAACCAGAAAAAGTAACAGGAGGCATGGGTTGGAGTGATACCTCTCCCAAAAACAAAAACAAAAAATAAACAAATCAGCATAGAAGCCATTCTGCAGACTGGCTTCGTTCACTTGCTAACGATTTCTGCTCTACTGTAATTTGCACAGGCCTGTGGCTCCTCATCCTGGCATGCACTCTGTCCTTGTTATAAGTGGTTTTTTAGCTCAGGTCAGCTTAGCAAACTGCTTTGTCTCTCAGACTTAGACCCTGATTCTTCCCCTATGGTTCTGACTGGCTCAGCTTTGATTAGGGGTCCAACTCTGGTCCAGTTGGCTAGCTTGCCCACCCTGATCCTAAAAATCTAACCTGCCAACTATATCCAGTCCACCACTGACAAGAACTTTGATAGTTCTACAAGAATGAGTGTAGGAACAGGTATCACAGGTCATGTTCACCACATACTACTTCTGAAGGATGAGAAGGAATTCACAAAGAAGAAAGATACTGAAGACAGAGGAAGCGATGTGAGCCAAATTATAACGCTATGAAAATAAAAATACACCCTGTAAAGGGGCACTAATTCACTCTGGTTATAGTGTTGGTATCTGGGAGGAAGACCGCTCCGATGTTTGTGATCTAGGAAAACAAAACAAAACAAAACAATAAAAACTCTCCATTTTCAGCAACAGCTACCATGTTGGGTAGTCATGGAAGTTTCAGACAATCTGTTTGAGACACAATTTGTCTCAAAAGACTACTAGTTTGTCCTCGAAAGACAGGTTTGTTTTGTTTTGCCAAAAGTTATAAAGTAAGGAGAACATTACTTCATTTCCGTTAAGAGTGGTCATATTAGGTGGAGTTGGGAGTTTGAAAAATTATGTTTCCTAGGATTCTGTTTTCGACTGATGTAATTAATGAACAGCTTTCACAAATCCTAGGTTTTTGCCCAAGGTATAATTAAAATAATGGGACCAAAAGTAAGATAAACTAAAATAACGTGACACGGTCTGTAAATAGTAATAAGTGTAAACTTGCATTGGAAGGCCAGGAGCAACCAACCCCTGCCATTAGAAACTATTAAATAAATTCTGCAGTAAAAAGTAAAGTCAGCTGAAGACATGAAACATGGCAAGGCATGATCTCTCCGCAATACATTTCACAATATTTCATACTAACTTTATCCTCATGAGCAGAAGTGACTTTTACGAAGAGTTCTATTATTAAAGTGTTTCATAATCTGTGACACTCTGAAGTTTAAATTAAAAGCAGGCAATGATACTTAGTCTTGACTACACCAAATAAAAGGCTTTCACACAACAAAGGAAACCAACAAAGCAAAAAGGAAATCTACCGAATGGGAGAAGATATTAGCAGAGGATATACCCAGCAAGGGGTTAATATTCAAAACGTATTAAGAATTTTTACGACTCAACACCAAAAAACCCCGAATAATCCAGTTAAAAATGAATAGAAGCCTGAATAAATATTTCTCCCAAGAGGGCATAGGTGGCCAACAGACAGGTGAAGAGATAATATCACTCATCATCAGGGAAACAAAAAAAAACACCTCACAACTGTCAGAATGCTAGTCTAAAAAAAATGGGGTGCCTCGGTGGCACAGTCAGGTAAGCGTCCGACACTCGATTTCCGCTCAGGTCATGTTCTCGTGGTTCGTAGGATCAAGTCCTGCGTCAGGCTCCGTGCTGGCAGTGTTGATGCAAATGCAGAGAAAAAGGAGCCCTCCCACACTGTTGGCAGGAATGTCCATTGGTGCAGCCACAGTGGAAGAAGGTATGGAAGTTCCTCAAAAAGTTCAACATAGAAATACAAGCCAGTAATTCAGGTGCTAGATGTTTACCCCAAGAAAATGAAAACACATTCAAAAAGGCCCATGTACACCTGTGTGTAATGCAGCATCGTTTACAATAGCCAAATAAGGAAGGAACTGAAGGGTCCATCAAGAGAGAAATGGATAAAGAAGGGGCATATACGTGTACGTACGTGTATACACACACACACACACACACACAGGAATATTACTCAGCCATAATAAAAGGAGATCTTGCCATTTGCAACAACACGGATGGACCTCGAGTGTTATGCTAAGTAAGTCAGAGAAAGACAAAATACTGCATGCTTTCACTTACACGTGGAGTCTAGAAAAACACATGAACCAACAAAAACCAGACTCTTAAATACAGAACAAATTGGTGGTTGCCAGAGGGAAGGAGGGGGGTGGAGATTGTGACATAGGTGGAGATTCAGAAGGACAAACTTCTAGCTACGGCAAAAAGGAGTCACGGAGAGGCAAAGTATGGCACAGGGAATACAGTCAGGAAGATCGTAATGATGTTGTATGGGGGCCACACTTACGGCGAGCGTCGGGTAACCAATAGAGTTGTCGAGTCACTCTGCTGTACCCCTGGAACAACTGTACCACTGGGTCAGCTATGATAATAAATTTGAAAGAAAATACTTAGTCTCAGCATAGGTGCAGAAAACTAGACACTCTCACACACACTGCTAGGAGGAACCACAGTGAGAGCTACCTTCCTGAAAGGAAATCTGGCAGGGGTTTCAAAACCATGAGAACTCTGATCCAGCAACTTCTAGAAATTTACTCTCAGAATCACGGATGCCTACAGAAGTCTGTCTACGGTGACATTATATTGGCAAAACTTAAAAATGAACTAGAGGTCCTGTAAGAGAATGGTTTACGTAGTTTGTAACAGGTCCTTAAAATATTCTGCAATCATTAAAGTGATCCAGAGAAATAATCCTTATGTACCCATGTTAGCACCTTTGAAAAAAGCAAAAAGCAGATTACAGAACATACGCAGTAGGATCGGAGTTATTTGTAATAACACCAAATAGTTAAGTCTAGAGGACCATATCTGGAAGGTGGCATTATAGCAACTATTGAGTCTCTTTTCATTATTTTCCATTTTCCTGGGGCAATCAGGCAAGGTAGGACTGAAGCTGACATTTCCTTGTGAACTTTTCTACACGTGAAAGCAAGGACCTTGATATAGCTCGTTCTGAGGAGCAAAATTACGAGCAGCACAGTTATTCCTTCATTTCCCACAAACTATAGAAAAGCCAAACATCCCTCCTCTGCTGACCAAACTGTTTTCCATTCAAGCAATACGGACTGGGAGAACGAAATCTGGTACAGGGAGGCCCCACACCAATTGTTTGTTGAATGAAGAAATTAAAGGAAAAATAAGAATACTTGTGAAAATTTCAGTAAGATTACAAATGTACTTAAAAAAATACTTTAAAGTATCCAGAAGGAAGAATAGGAAGTAGGCAAAAGAAATCATCACTGCCCATTATAATTGATCAACTTCCCCCCCTCCTTATTCTGTACTGTGAGATCTTTCATATGGTACAAAAGTCACGCACATACGTAAACCCATAGCAGGACATGTTACTGAGACAGCTTTGTTCCTGAGAAAAAGCTCCCCCTCCTTGTGAGCAGACACTCAGACAGGGTGGCTTCCGGTTTTAGGAGCAGGGGGACTGAGTTTTATAGCTAATTTAAAGGAGAAGCTAGAGACAAGGAAGAGGACGGACGTTCTTTATTCAGGGAGCTCGGCACATTTCGGAGTTTTATCGCCAGTCTCGATTATCTTCCTCATCAAGCAGCTCCAAGCGCTGCTAGGTTCAAACACTCAAGTGGCTATTACAGAAAATGTTTGAGGACAGAAAGTGAGAACTTCCCCATTTCTAAGACGGAGCTCCCTTTCCAGCAAAATTCAGAAACTGGCCAATAACTTTCTTAGATGAACACTTCATTTGACAACTTTCTCCTTGTTCACACCACCTCTCTCCCTTCAAGGAACCCTATTCCTACTTTCCTGGTTTCTTCCTTCCCTTACTCTTTTCATAAAGCTCGCACTGGTTTTCTCTTTTTAATTCTAGGGGCACCTGGGTGGCAGAGTTGATTAGGCGTCCCCCTGTTGATTTCAGCTCAGTTTTGATCACACGGGTCCTGGATCGAGCCCCAAGTAGGGCTCCATGCTGACCCTAGAGCCTACGTGGCATTCTCTCTCCTTTCTCTCAAAATAAAAAAAAAAATAATAAATTGAATTCTGATTCCCTAATATTTTGCAGCTGTAGTCTCCCACCCTGTCCCTTTCAACCTCAAGGCTGAAACGGTTAGCTATTCACCAAACCAGGTTTCCCTCCCTCCTAAGAACGTTCCCAGCCTCCCTTGCAGTCAGGTGCAGCCACATAACTGGTTTTTGTGCAACTGAAGAGGACACCACCCGTGTCTTCTCACCCCTAAATCCAATGCGAGTGCGTGTGGATATTGGAGCTGATGGCAGAGCCATAGGAGATGCAGACGTGGAACTTGTGACACACGAACATGTTATAGCTGCCACATCTGAAGAAAAGAACCACACGCACATCGGTACATTGAACTCTTCTTGAATTCTCCTGGAGGCGGCTCTGGAATGGGAGGTTCTGGAGTGGGAGGCTATGGCAGAGTTGGAGTGGGTCATCGGGGAGGTCGTGGGTCTGTCGGAACAACGGGAATGGGTAACATTTACAGTGGAGGACATGGCACCTTGATGGCTTGGGTGGCTATGGCCGTGGAGGTGGAGGCAGTGGAGGTTACTCTGGGCAAGGTGGCTTGAGTGGAGGGGGATGGCGTGGGGTGGATGGACACAGAACCACCGACACACAAGTCCTGACGAAGCGTCTGGTCTACTGGGCTTCCTTACAGATTTAACTTCTCTCGTATTTTAACCATTTTATAATGACTGAAGGAAGGTGTTTTCAAAACATCGGGTAAAGCAACAGATTGCGATGGGAAAATCTGTACTCTGTAGGTTTTCGTTGTTGCACACTTGGACTTAAAAATAAGTTTTTATATTCAAACCACACACACACCCCCTCTGCACTAGCTTCTCCGGGACAACAAGGACAGCCTTGCAGGTTGAGCCTCTTCCAGCCGGGTTTCTAAGTGGTAACATCAGATTCCCCCTGCCCCCTCCCGCCTCTTCTCGGAGCCAGAAATAAACTTTAATTGTGATAAGCCCCGGGGATTTAGGGGGTTTTGTTTTACTTTAACTAACGCACACCTCAAGCTTTATCTTCCTCCTTCCTTGCCTTTGTTCTCTTCCCAGATCCTCCCTTTTCCCCTACCCTTGGTCGGGTAAACACTATGGGCACAGAGCTGTGGGGTGGGAGTCAATCCACACGGTTAGCGTTTGTATGAAAAGGTCAGAGCATGCATCGCTGTGTTGGACTAGCTGGAGGGATTCAAGAAGGTTTTACTTTCCATACCTGGGGCCGTCACAAGTGACACCTGTTCCCACGTAAGCAATACAACTGGCAAGAAGGGACCAGGACAGCAGCAATTGCTCAGAACACCTTTCAGGTACCAGGGACTCATTCAGGTGAAGCCACATAGGCTTCTTCATTCCAGTCTCACCTCTCCCCGAGGTAAGGGTGTTTATTACTCCCGCATTACAGTTGAGGAAACCGCGGCAAAGAAAGCTCAAGGTGTTCACCGGAGGTCGTGGCATGACTAAGCGACAGAGCCAGGATCTGAAACCAGGAAATCTGCTCCAACGTCGAGGCTCTTCACCACCACTAATAGGGCTGGTTATTCGACCATCTGAAACCTCTGTAGCTCTCTCAAGTCGTTTCACAGTTACATTAAGAATAGGCCAGGGGCACCTGGGTGGCTCAGTCGGGTAAGCATCCGACTCCTGATTTTGGCTCACGGTTCGTGAGTTCGAGCCCGGCACGGGGCTCTATGCTGACAGTGCAGAGCCTGCTTGGGATTCTCTCTCTGCCCCATGCCCACTCATTCTTGGTCTCTTAAAATAAGTAAACTTAAAAAAAAACAAAAAAAAACAAAAAACAGGCCAAAGGTTTATCTGGTGACTTGGGAAAATGCAGTATCCAGTTTCTGCATTGAGACAGTTTTTATGAAATTCCATTAAACACATATTGGAAATGTAATGCTCTGGTGTTGAACAAAAGGAGGTAAATACTAGATAAATAAAACTGAAAGTAAACCCTTTTAAAGTGAAAAGTAGTGTAAGCTCTTTCTTGGCTAGGGAGTTTTAAGGAATTAAAAAGTTTAAAGTCACGGTCAGATTCGTATGCTATTTCCCTCCTACAGGAGGATGCTTTCTGCACCATAATATATTAAACTACGCTAGGATAAAATCCTCACATTTAAGGCCAGTTGCCAAGTCACCTATACACAATGTGTACCGGGTTTCCAATGTTTTTGCATTGTGATTAGATTGCCTTTAAGCCCAGCCTTCAAAACTTAAGCCCTGTGTAGTGGTAACTATACAGATGGTTACCGTTTACTATTTATTAACAATTGAGGCTGGAGTTGTTTCAGCTTCTCGAAGAAAACTATCTAGTGTAATTATGATCATGGATTCATCCTAAGAGCTAGAAATAGCTCAGACACACATAAGATACTGAAACTCGGGATTTAAGGGACGGTTTTCCTTAGAGCACAAAATGGATGATAGACTCACAACTCTGAGGTAGAACTTGGAGTCAAGGTTGAATCCGCACATGGTTTTAGGTCTTAGGATAGTGCCGGGCACAAAGTAAGGACTAGCCTACTAAGTGGTTATCCTGCCACATCTATGCATAGACTCCAGTGTGGAGGGGTTTTCAGTGCGTCCTTGTGTGAAGAGAATTTCAGACCTCTTGTTCATTCAGGATGCTGTCGTCACATTACAATGGTGTCGTGTCTTCTGCCATCAAGAAGACTTTTCCGTGTCAATTTATGTTCAAGAGGTCAAGGTGTTCAGTTTTAGTCCTACAGATACTCCTGAGTACATTTCAAAAGGGATGAGAATTTTAGAGCTTTCTTAGGTAAGCCGTCCTCAACTCAGCTCACCTTCTCTCACACCTGAGGGAACTTTCAACTTTCAAGATGTCGTCAGTCAAAATCTCTTAGGATTGGCCTACCCATCTGTCTCTCTTAAAGGTCTTCCACTGATACTGGAATGGATTCTAATTTTGGAACCTGCTGCTCTACATCCCCTTAATCAAAATGCTTCACTCCCAGCAGAAGAGCTAGATAGAGGGTACGTGGAAAGAAACCAACCACTGGTTGGATATTCCTACATCAATACTTGAGCCTTGAGTGAATAGATAATTCCAGGTGATTCTGTCAATGACCCCAGCAGGACATGGAAATGTTCACTGTATCCACAAAACAGGGAGACAAGGAGATGCTGAGAGGCGAAAGAGGGTCCTTAAGCTCTTACAGCTGCAAGGTGGCAGAGAAGGGTGGAGATCAGGGTGCCTGTGGCCCCAAAGCCCACTTGATGTCAATGGTGACAAAAATGGTAACTTTTTTTTCAGGCGTGCGAGTAAACTTTATACATTTGCAGATACTTCTTGGTGAAAACTCGTTTTACTCAGTTTTAAACTCAGACGAACTCCAGCATTTCACAGGAGACCTCCCCATTCTCCTGATGACGATTTTGTCTCTGTCTCGGCTTCTAAAGGGAGGCCTTCCCAGACCTGTCACTTATTAGGAGTTAGACGGCTCACGTGCTCTCCCAAGTTCTTTTTCATAGCTCTTATTCCAATGCTAATGAGCTATCTTGGTCTTTATTAAAATGGCGGTCTTTCCCATTCAACTGTAAGCTTCAGGAGTACAAAAGTCTTCTTCTTCTTTCTAGCCACAGAACTCCATCCTAGGCTTGCTGTGTAAGATGTGCTCATTAAGGACTACACCCATCAGTAAACTCCCCTGCTGTTTTCCCTTGAATGGATATGCCTTTATGTTATTCACAATATACCTAAGTATACCACAATGTTCAGTAACTACATTACTCCCCCCCCCCCCCCCACACACACAAGACTATTCAAGTGCATTAAAAAAAGATTTTTTTAATTACCCAATTACAAAGAATTAGGTAGTAAAATTAACTCAATTAAAATTCAGACAAAAATTACTTCCGGATTTACATAGGTTATTGTTGATTTAGTTACATAAATACAATTTTAAATCAAAAAAGGAATAATCACAAAGCATTAAAAATATGTCTTCATGTCCTCTGTTGTTCAATAATCCTATGCATTTTACTATTTCTTCTATATAATGATTAGATGGTTTTAAGACCTTGATGGATGGATGGACTTTTCCAAACTTTTGTAAAAAGAAATTTTACTCTAAGTTGTAATTCACATTCATTGAGACAAAGTAGCCACAGAGAACTCTAGTCTTATGTGTTTCATAGGTTGACCATAAAATAGCTACTGTCGTTATTAGAGAATATCCCTTTCCTGAAGGGATATGGAAGGAGATTTTCAGCACCTGGATTGAAATCCAGGCAATACCCCAACTAACTAAAGTTCTGTGGATGCCATTAATCAGTGGTTCCAAATTTTGCTTTCACAGTGGGATCCCCTGGGGAGCTTCAAACACTACCAACACCTGTGACCCATCCCAAGGGATTATGATGGCTCAGTCTAGGGTGTGGTATCAGCTTTAGAATCACCTGTCAAATTCCAATGGGAACAAGTCTGGAAACCATTAATTTCTGTCTACTTCAGGCAAAGTAGCAGTATTGATGTTTCCACCTCAGTCTTGAGATGGAATATGGAAGGCCATATTGACTCTGAAACTCTAATTTAGACCTTAACTTTCCTGGGCTTGCCTGCAAAGGATTGCAGCTTGGGGAATGCTTAGGGCATTTCTTGAGTTGGTAATCTTTCATGACCTATGTGTCAAGACCCAAGACTGAGACTAATTCCAATAGAAGTTTGGGTAGTAAGTTTACCACTGAATGGCAAAGTTGAAAAAAAGAAAATATGGATATTTTTAATCCCTCCCATCTCTAACCCCCCAAATGCATAGCTGAATTGAGCAGGATGAATTATGACCATTAGTTGAAAGTCAGGGTTTAAAAGGAGTTTAACATGATGCGATTCATCAACTGAAGAGAACAGTCCTAGGAGGCTCTAGTGAAGTACCAGTTAAAGGATTTTGTAATCGAGAAATTGATGGTCTGAGAGGAAATGCACACACTATTAGCATGATTAGTATTTCTGTGCAAACTTCACAAAATTTTCTTCCCAGAGCATGGAATGCAATTCACCACTCAGTGGGCTAGAGACCATAGAGACTTAATAGGAAAAAAAAAAAAAAAAAAGAAAAATCAGTGACATGAAGAGCTGGTTTTTTAAAAGGTAAACAAAATCGACAAACCTTTCATCTCCCCAAAGACGACTCGAACAAGATCAGAAATGAAAGAGGCGAGGTCACAACTGATACCACAGAAATACAAAGGATCACAAGAGATGAGGACAGAAAAGGTGGCAACAATCAATTATCAGGGAAATGCAATTCAAAACCATAATGAGATACCATCTCATACCTGTCAGAATGGCCATTATCAACCGACAAGAAATAACAAGGGTTGATGAGAACCCAGAGAAAAGGGAACCCTCGTGCACAGTTGGCGGGAATGCAAACAGGTGCGGCCACTGTGGAAAACACTACAGAGATTTCTCAAAGAAATTAAAAATAGAGCTACCCTATCATCCAGCAATTCCCCTTAAGGGGATTTATCTGAAGAAAAGTGAACACACTAACCCACAAGTATATATGCACCCCATGTTTGTAGCACATGTATGATGGCCAAGCTATGGAAGCAAGTTAAGGGTCCATCAGTAGCGCAGGGGATAAAGAAAACGCACATGGTCGAATATAATTCAGCCATAAAAAAGAATGAAACCTCGCCATTTGTGGAAATTTGAACGAACCTTGAGGACATTATGCCAAGTGAAGTGAGACCAATACCGTAGGACCTCACTTATATGTGGAGTCTTAAGCACAACAACAGAAGACAAACCAAAAAAAGAGCTTATGGATCCAGAGAGCGGATTAGTGGGGGGGGAAGGTGTGTGTGACTATAGTCAATAATGCTGACTGTATATCTGAAAGTTGCTAAGAAAGTGGTTCTTAGAAATTTTCATCACTTGGACAAAAACTTAACTGTCTATGGTAACCATCTACGGTGATGGATGTTAACCAGACCTGCGTTTGATCATCTTGGAATATATACAAATATAGAATCATTATGTTGGACACCTGAAACTCATGGTATGTCAATTACACCTCAATTAAAAAAAGAAAATGGGAAAGGACCAGGTGGGAAAGAAAGAAGACTTTCATCAGCTTAACTCGAGGCTTCATAATTGTAATTATGGTGGCCACTGATTGATTCTATTAAAATGTTTCTTGGATGATGACAGGCTGCTTTTTTCAGCTAGATTAATCTGGATTAACCTCATAAGAGATCTGAACACAGATAACGAGAATAAGTATGTGTTCTCACAGTTTCTTAAACCAAACCAAAGTAACTATCGTCTATGTTTGACCCCTAACAGCCAGGACACCAAATGTAGATTAAAGACTTTTTTAAAAACAAACAAGCTTCAAAACTAGACCTCCTTTTCAGCAGGATTTTAAAACAAGGAGTCCAAACTCCTCTTGCGTCCCACTTGAGAGAGGTCTCAACCCCCAAAAAAGGGCCCTTAACCCACACAAAGTATTCCTGACGCCCAATTTTTTATAGTGACTCCGGAAAGCTGGTAGTGCGATCTCTACGCGAACACATTGTCCCAGTGCCAGGATACCAAGCCCAGGGGGGAGACGGAGAAAGGGAGAAACAACCGGACACTTTCACTCAGGGTCAGTCGGATGCAGAAGTAGGAAGCTAGGACCTAGACCTGTTCGCTAACGTTCTTCGCCACCCCCAGCCTGAATTGTTGCAAGTAGCTGGTATAGAAAACCCACCCACAGAAGGAAATAAGCTCCTACCAGGAAGCACCAAGCGCCCTGGTCATGTTCCACTCCAGACCAAACCCCAGCCAGGCGGTTAAAGGAGCCGAGTTCATGTGGCCAGACCCAAGGTGACAGATGGGGAGGACAGCCCGAGGATGGCAGGAGACTTACCCATGTCCCTGCAGTGAGGAGGTTGTACATCTAGGGGGCCTGAGGCTGGTCTCCGGATTCCAGGTCAGAACACGGAAGGCCAGGGGAGGAAGAGGAAGAGGGACTGGAAAAGCCACGCCAAGCGTGGCCAACCCTCTTCCTTCCCAAGCCACAGGTCTTTCCACTCCCGGATTTTATCCCCACACCATTTAAATGCATCTTGGTGACTCCTTAAGCCAGGTCAGGTGGTTGCCTATTAGAGTGGAAAGTGAGAACATATGGTTGTGTTGGCCATTCTCCGGGCCTCTGAAGCGAGGCGGCCCCCTCCACTTCTAGGAAAGGCAGGGGTGACCCCATCTTGACAAAAAGCAGCTCCCTCCATGCGATTCAGGTGAGCTCACCTTCCTAGGCTGATCCCCAGTCCCTTACTCCCCTCTGCAACAACTCGGCAATAAAACAAACAGAAACCGAACAAAACACCAAACCCACCTGAAGGGACATTTAAAAGCCATCGAACTTTTGAAAAGCTTGCGGTCTGAATAAAAATGGCTGGAATCTGTTCTAGTGGTGAATTTAAACCTCTCCTGTGGCCCTAAGCCTTTCTAAGTCTATTTCTTAAAAGAAGAGGAAGGAGCAGCAACAAGGACATCTATTCCTTGACCGTGAAAACCTTGCTCCACGGCTGCCGGGGACACACCTGCTGTAGAAGGCACAGAGAGCATGTAGAAAGTTGTGCAAGTACCAAAGAAAACCAACAAACCTGCTTAGACTGCTCTCTAGTGCCTTCAGATTCTTTGGACTCTAGTCCCTAAATAATTGAACCTTGATCTCATTTGAGGCGAGGAAAACACACACAGGTGTTCTAACTTCTAATTATTTCATTCCCAGGGAAAGACACAGGTGTCAAAATCTTAAGAGTGTGGTTCTTCATTTAGTACACTAAATCTTGGGTGGTTTTTTTCCCCCCCATTAAACAAAACACCAACTGTCCTGTTAATCCAAAGTGATGTCTATGGTACCTTCTCTGGCTGTTCTGATTCGAAAGCCTTTAATGTTCTTCGGAGTCTGGTTCTCTTAGTTGCCAATCGGATCCCCTGGGTGGCTCTAAAAAATGACCGACGTGCAGGTCCCACACACGGAGATTCTGATGTAATTGGTATGGGGTGAATCCCGGGCATTGGGAGTTTTTACATCTCCCCAGGTGATTGCGATATGCTGCAAAGTTCACGACTGTTCTAGGAATTTGATACTGTTTCCTTTTTCCGATGCTGACCCTTCCCATCTCTGACCTAGCACGCATGAATATTGGTTGATTCCGCTTTTCACTGAGAGCACACGGTAGGAGGGAATTGCCAACCTAGTCAGCCAGGGGAATGTGTTCTATCAATGTATTGCATTTACTTTTTTTGCGGACCGGCCTTGGGGCGTACACAATGGAAATATGGCAGGATATGTATTTACCGTAGAGCACAGTAGATGCCAGAATAGTAGGTGGCAGCTGCTGCTGAAAACCGATTCTCAAAAATGAAATGTTGGGGCGCGTGGGTGGCACAGTTGGTTAAGCGTCCGACTTCGGCTCAGGTCATGTTCTCACAGTCTGTGAGTTCCAGCCCTGTAGCCCCTGGAGCCTGCTTCAGATTCTGTCTCCCTCTCTTTCTGCCCCCAGCTTGCTCTCTCTCTCTCTCTCTCTCTCTCTCTCTTTTTTCAAAATAAATAAATAAACTTAAAAAAAATAAAGTATGGTGCATAGTGTCATGTAACTATATTAATTCAGGTTTTACTGATTCACACTGTAATTCTGAATGATCTAGATAGATAGTTCTTACGGCATTTGAAGTGACCTTTTAGTTTGTTGGATCTTTCTTTCTGTCTTTTCTTTCTTTTTAAGATTTTGAGTATTCTCTACACCCAACGTGGGGCTCAAACCTACAACCCCAAGATCAAGAGTCCCACGCTGCCTTGACCCAGCAGCCAGGAGCCTCTAGTTTGCAGGATTTCTTAAAGCAAGAACAATTCAGACTAAAATCCCTGTTTTCAAATGGTTTTAAGACAATGAGAGTTCTGGGCCGAGCTATGTTTTTAGGGTAGTTATTGGATAAACACCATTTCGCAATAAAAACTGAAATGAACGAAAGAAAATTTAACAGGCAGCGATAATATTCCCACGAAACGTAGTGTCTTCAGAGTTTCAGGCTTTGTTACGTTCCGCGTATCTACCACAGACATTTCACCAATTGTTGCTGTAAGCAAAATTTCTCTTTCTGATGATACATTTTTGTATAGAACTGGCTTTTCCATGGATTAAGCTTTTTATTGATACGCTTCATTCTATTTATTAATACTTACATCTTAGTTTATAGGAGACTACTGTTGAAAAATCAAGAGGAGGGGCACATGGGTGGCTCAGTCGGTTGGGCGTCCGACTTCAGCTCAGGTCATGCTCTCGCGGACTGTGAGTTCGAGCCCCGTGTCGGGCTCTGTGCTGACAGCTCAGAGCCTGGAGCCTGCTTTGGATTCTGTGTACCCCCTCTCTCCCTGCCCTCCCCTGCTCACACTCTGTCTTTCTCTCCTTCAAAAATAAATGAACATTAAAAAAAAAAAAGAAAAAAGAAAAATCAAGAGGAAAACACAGTTGTTAAAAATGTCCCATAAGCAGACCCCTCCCCCAGTTCCTAAACTTAGTGAGGCTTTGCTGTATTTTAAAATCTGCTTACTTTTGGAATCTGTTGCTTATTTTTTTCATCTCCTTTTCTTTTTAATTCAGAGGAAAGATGGGAATATGACTTTGCTGTAAAAAAAAAAAAAAAAATTGAAACACAAATAGATTAAAAATCGTCTTTCATGATTTCCTTCCCGTCTCCTAAACTCCTTCTCTTGCCTAGCTGGAACTATTGAGTGTTTCTGTCCTTGTATAAATGAGACAGTCCTATCCTAATTGGCTTTGATCTCTTTTTTTGTCCACTAAATGTGTCTGGGAGCATATTCAAAATGAAATGTATGGATGTTTGCCACATTCTTCTATGAAGGTTTTGTACTATTCTATAGCACGTATGTTGCTAGGTTGTTAGTCATTTTCTTCTTGATCGACGTAGGCTTCCGATACTGCATTCTTGCAAACACTGAACAATTTGTTCAGCATTTGGTAGATGTCGCTACTTGCCTCCCTATAGGTTCTACCATATTCTATCCCTATATCAATGTTTGCATGCAGACTCAACTAACTCCTTGAATCTTTCCTAGTGGTAGACACTACCTCGTTCTAATTTTTAACAAACAAATGGGTAAAAATAGCTCACATGTTGTTTTCATTTGCTCACTGTTTATTAATAAAGTTAACTTTATTTGGAATATTTATTACCCACTCATATTCCTTTGCTGTCTTTGTTATCAAACTGAGCTCTCTAATCTCTTTTATGGCTAATGGTCACCACACTAGTTTTCTGATTAAGCCCAATTTCCTTGGCAGAAGTTTCAAATTTCTACCGGGAACCAGGCATGGCCACTTACTAGAGCATCAGATTATCTGACAATATTCATATTGACCTCACAGCCCTACTAATGAGGTGAGTTTTCCCCCAAGAGGGCAACCTGCGTCCAAATTACCCCGGTCCTTACTTAAAATGTAAACTTGGAGAACATGAAATCTGCATTTTCAATAACTCTTCTGGAAAATTCTTATGAACAGTAAATGCATATGGAATTGATTAGATATGTTTTGGATTTCTACTCATTTTTTTAAAAGTGGAGAATATGGGGGCGCCTGGGTGGCTCAGTCGGTTGAGCGTCCGACTTCAGCTCAGGTCACGATCTCGCGGTCCGTGAGTTCGAGCCCCGCGTCGGGCTCTGGGCTGATGGCTCAGAGCCTGGAGCCTGTTTCAGATTCTGTGTCTCCCTTTCTCTCTGCCCCTCCCCTGTTCATGCTCTGTCTCCCTCTGTCTCAAAAATAAATAAAAAAACGTTAAAAAAATTAAAAAAAAAAAAATAAAAGTGGAGAATATGTTGCATTAAAGAAGCCATAAATCCTTAAATTTCCAGGAGAAAAAGAAGACACAGATATTAAATCCACTGACACTTGCAAGATCTCTCCAAGTGGCAAACAAGTTAGACACAAAAATTTGCTTCTTAAAATGTTCTAATAACTTGCTTGCTGTGAGAGCTGATCAACTCTGTGTTCCCAAAATAAATAGAAACATTCTAATCTCACAGACAATCTCAAAAAAAAGAAAGAAAGAAAAGAAAAAGAAAAAATTGTCTGTGTGGCTTGCTAATTGCTAGCAGAATTCACATCTCTGGAGAGAGGTCCTGGGAATGTAAGAAGGGGCACTGAGACCTGATTCCAAGCCTGTGACAGGGAAGGGAGGGCTGGGGACATCTGCCCAGGAGGCATGTCAGTGAGGAACAGGAGCCAGAGGGAGAGGATGGGGAGGGACCAACAACCATCATTCAAAACTAAAGAAAACCAAACAAAAGCCCGGGGGGGGGGGGGTGGGGGGGGGTGGGGGCCGAAGTGGTAAGGAAAACACACTCGGAACAAATCGAGCAGAACACGTCTTGTAATTCATGGTAAATGGACAGTTTCCAGGTAAACACTGTCTAATTGGAGCCTTTCATTGCAATTGATTATTGTGATTTTCTTTTATTAACGTCTTAGTAACTTCTGACATTAATTTGCATTTCTGTGCCATTTCTTGCCTCATAGTTTTGTATTAACCATTGACAATTGTGAGTCCTATAATTACAGATTTTTTCACTTGATTAATTATCCTAGAAATTAAACTCAGGAAATTGGAAAGGGGGGACAAGATTTTGAAACAGTGTTAGCTTCTGATCAGTGATTTATTGTCACTGCTGTCATAATCTCACGGTCCTCATCATTTCTTAGCCCTTAGACTTTATTGTTTTGTTATTATTATTTTTTTTAATTTTAGAGAGAGATGGCGTGAGTGGAAGCAGAGGAGGGGCAGAGGGAGAGAGAGAAAAGAAAGAGAATCTTAAGCAGGCTCCTCACTCAGCGTAGAATCGGACGCGGGGTGTGAGGTTACAACCCTGGGATCATGACCTGAGCCGAGATCAAGAGTCAGCGGCTCAACCCACTGAGCCACCCAGGCGTCCATTAATAGCCCTTAACTTTAATATGGATTTTGCCCTGACCTGGTACAAGGTGATAAAGGCCCTGAATGTATTAGATAGAAAACATATGCCACCTGATTGTATTGGATGAAGTATCAAGTCACCAACTTCAAGGCATTATATAGACTCATAAGGAGGCTTTCATTGCTATGATTGGTTTTTTTAATAACTGACACTGATATTGTTATACAAATGTGCTGATACTTATATCTCTTGTATCTTTAAGCCTGCCTGGGCTCTTCCCACAGGAGGAAACAACAGGTCCCGGGTCAGGAGATAGAATGCAAAAAACAGGTGATACAATGTTGCTGTGAACACTACTGGAGAAAAAAACAAAAACAAAAAAAGAGTTGATAATATCTCCAGCTTGTTTGAAGAAACCCACAATGAAACACTCATGCTGCTCCGTGAAGAGGTCTTGTGGGAGAGGCCACAAGGTGCACAGCAACTGAAGCCAGAGCCTAGAGGCAACTTCATGCATTTACTGCCTCACAGCTAAAGGAGGATCGCCAGAACATTTATTGATTCTGTTGCCGTAGGTGTGAATCTCAATGATGTAAGTATGTTTAGTGATAACCTTGAACTTCTAATTATAGACTCTAATCTTGATTGTTATTTGGCCTTCACTATTAAGTTTATAAAATAAATGCTGCCAAATTGCCTTCCAATGCTTCTGAGTTAAAAGCATTTTAATGGGTGCTGCGTACTCTTGGATTTAAAGGCTAAGCCAGAACGAGCTCTCCTAAAAATTGTTAATTACCACTATAATTTATACTTTATAAAATCTGCTGCTAACTCCTAGATTGTTGTGAGAGATCATTCTCTTGATCTAAAACCAAAGAGAGGGTTTATGGATAACCTTTTGTTCTGTAATAAAGGAAACCTTTTGGGTCTACTCCATTTCACTAAAGAAGAATAAAAATCGGAACTTCGAGAAACACGCTACAGTGCTAAGGTGCTTGGAGAATCCTACGTGGTGTAGCAGAAAGGACATGGCCTTCGTTATTACAGACCTGGGTTCGACTCTTGGCTCGAAGTGTGGTTCCTGTCGCCTCCTTTCAGTAGGAGGGGAGAAACCCACCTTGCAAGCCTTGTGTGGAGTATGTGGAGATGCGATAGAGAACACGAGAGCAGCGAGCATGGTCCTTGCTAGTGGCTAATGTTTATCAGGCCTTAACGTAGGTGCCGTACTAGGGGTTTTCAGGGGAATTAGCTCTTCCATACTAAGCTGCCAATGCGCGTATTATGATTGTTGTGTTCATTTTGGGTAACTTCCCCAAGATCAGATAACTAGTCAGTGGCCGACAGAAGCAGCTAGAGTTTGAGACTCCAGGCTTTTCTCTTTGGATCAAGTATTTGATGGGGGCCATTTCAGGCTCTGGACGGGAATCGGAATCCAGCTCTAACACAGACTAGTTCCAGACCTTAAGCAAGTTACACAAGTTCCCTGTCATTTCCCTCATCCTTACATCAAGAATAATAGTACCTACCACACAAGAATGTTACAGAGTTTAGTTCACCTGTGATAACCCTGAATAGGGAGTAAGAACATAGTAAGGACTCAATAAATGTTCTCTGGATGTAATACGTGATTTTTTAAATGTTAATCTAAAAAGAAGCATTGATCACTTTTCTTATAGCTCTGTGGGATTTTATATATATAGATAAATATATGTACATATGTTTATGTTATATAATATATATTATATATATATATATAGAATAATATATATTTTCTGAAATCAGCTCCAAAATGTTGCTAATGTTCCAAGTCAACAAATACATACAAATTTCCCCTATTTGAAAACATTCACCTTGACTCTGTACTTTCCTTCCAACTTTTTTATTTTGGAAAGGTTGAGAGAATACCACCACGAATATCTTTAACCTAGATTCATAACTGTAAACATTCTACCATTTGATTTCTCCCGTCCTATTGTATATGTAGCGGAAGTATTTCAAGGTAAATTGCAAGATATTGTGGCATTTTGGCCCCTAAATACTTCAGCAGGTATTTCCCCAGAATGAGAACATGCTCCTTCTGACATAGGCTCCAGAATAGCAAAGCCAATACATTTAACCTAGGTAAAAAATATGACCTGATATGCAGTCTGTAGTCAGATTTTCTTAGCTGCCCTCCCTCCCCCCCCCCCCAAATGCCCTTTATCGCTTTTACTTTTAATCCTAGGTCTGATAAAAAAAAATTATGTATTTCACTTGGTTACCATGTCTCTGTCATCTCTCTCTTTTTAAAATTTTTTTATGTTTTTATTTTATTTTTGAGACAGAGAGAGACAGAATGCAAGTGGGGGGAGGGGCAGAGAGAGAGGGAGACAACAGAATCCAAAGCAGGCTCCAAGCTCGAAGCCATCAGCACAGAGCCCGACCTGGGGCTTGAACCCATGAACCGTGAGATCACGGCCTGAGTCAAAATCAACAGTTAGAAACTCAACCAACTAAGCCACCCAAGTGCCCCTGTTATTTTGTTTTTAATAATAGGAAGGGAACCTACCTAAAAGTCTCAGTCTGGCCACAATATGTAATGTGATTGTAAGAAATAAGGCAGCTTATACGTACATGATTGTAACGGCATTATTCCTATGAGACCAAAGGTGGAAACAACCTCTCTCTCCCTACCCCTCCCCTGCTCATGCTGTCTCCGTATCTCTCAAAAATAAATAAATAAATAAATAAATAAATAAATAAATAAACTTTTAAAAAATCTAAAAAAAAAAAAAAAAAAAAAAGGCAGTAGTTCTCAAACTTCAGCATGCAGAAGAATAACTCGGCGAGCATGTGGGGACTTTGGATTCTCAGAGACCATTCCCAGAGATTCTGATGCGGTAGGCATGGGGTAGAGCCCAGAAATCTGCATTTGTTTTCTAAGCACCCTAAACATTGCTGATGCCGGGGAAGCCAGGCTTATCATAGCTTCACTGTGTTGTAGGACGTTAGTGATGGAGAAAGTGTCTTGCCTGTAAAAGCTCACAGGGATGAGAGAAAGTTGATAGCAGAAAAACTTAAAACAACATTTGTATATAAGAAAAAGTGTGTGGTCGGGGCACCTGGGTGGCTCAGTCGGTTAAGCCTCCGACTTCAGCTCAGGTCACGATCTCGCTGTCCGTGAGTTCGAGCCCCGCGTGGAGCTCTGGGCTGATGGCTCAGAGCCTGGAGCCTGCTTCGGATTCTGTGTCTCCCTCTCTCTCTGCCGCTCCCCCTCTCATGCTCTGTCTCGCTCTGTCTCAGAAATAAATAAACATTAAAAAATTTTTTTAAATAATTTGAGAAGTGGCTTAGAGTGTAAAATTATAATTATTACTGACGGCTACATTCAAAACATCTCTCTGGCAATGAATAACTAGCATATGTTAGCCACTTTTAAAACCCAGTTTATTTATTAAGTAAAACAATAGTTGTAACATGACCCAACACATAGCGTTGTTCTGACGATTAAAAAAGAAAATCCACAGGAGGGGTAGAAGTCAGGGGCTGGAACACAGCAGACAAGGAAGGAATATTTGTTAATATTCCATGATGATGATGGTGTTATCCGGAGATCTTCCTTCTGAAAAGATGGACGCTTCTCCTAGCTTATGGTTGTTCCTCTCTGGAAAGTACTAGGGCAGAGAATCTTCATTCGTATGTGTTCTACTTGTATATTTGGGGAAACAGAGTTTTAGACATGGAATGTCTAAATTTCCCTAGAATGGCTTGCAAACTAAAACTTAGCACCTGCAGAATGTCATGGGCACTAAGTTCCTGTAAGTAGCAAGCTTCGATAACTTCTTAAGATAGATGCCCACGCTCCTGACACTATCCAAAGGAATCCCATTCAGACGTGGAGTCCCAGGACTCCAGCTGGATTATCTGTAGGGTAAACAGAAGGAAGTCGTAACCTGAAAAGGTTACTACACAAGCAGCCCATGCCCGTGGTTCCTTCTGTTCAGTACAGCCGTGCTGGTAGGTTTTTATTTTCTCACCGAGGACTGCACTACTCTTAAATAAACATGATTATAGCCTAGAAGAGCTGCAGACTGCTTCAGATGCTAAAAATAAAATAGTTAAAACGGAGAGACTTCAATTAGATGCGGGCTGCTCGACAATTTAACTTCCAATTGTCTTGTGGTTATTCCACAACTAGGAATTGACCATATTCCGTTTAAAGGAGATTGAAGGGCTCAGGAAAAAATAAGAAATGAAGTGCAATTTTTTTCTTCCCAAATCCCGATCTCTAAGAAAAATGCAATCTTAAGTCACGTCTTACGGTTTTCTCTTTGCAAAATGGCTTCCCCTTCTGCCAGTCATGGCGATGAAAGCAAACTCATTATGCTCATTATTAATGGCGTCTCAACCAAAACATTCGCCTTCCCATTGAGAATGACAGAGGGAAACGGTTGTTAGCAAAATAAAATAAAATGCTGTTCTTTTTCTTAGTTCCGACTTCATCTGTGAAAAATTCTCAGTGCCATACGCATTAATCTGATAATTTTCTAACTTCTTTTATAACTTTTGAGGCATGCTGTTACTTTATAAAGTAAAACAAACTCTGACTATTTGTGTTTCTTTTGGCTTGTGGTATTGAATCGAAAAGAAGCAATGAGTCATGTGATAATTTAGTGTGAAGGCAAGTAGGTCATTTTTCACATTATGGTGGCGAAAAGCTATTTGAAAAGCATTCGTGTGAACGGTATAGAATAAACATACATGTGTAAGAAAAATGTAATATATGTTTACAGTCTTGCTACCCCCAGACCTAAATCCATACTTATGTAAACTTATACAACATTTAAATATTGTTAGCAGCCCAACCCCAAGTACACTGAATAAAGTCTAGATTATTGGGTGAAGTTGATTAAACTCAGATTAAAGGGTGAAATGAGATTTAAAGATGTAAAGGGACCAGGCCAGTTCTCACCATGGCTTCCGTGACATATTTAAAGACTGGATCTTCTCAATTTATTTGTATGGATGTTCCCCTCTCCCCACCCCTTATTTACCTGCTACCTTTGGGTAGTTTCATATTTGCACTTTGAACCACCAACTACCCACTGATGATGCCAATATCTGTGTGTGTGTGTGTGTGTGTGTGTGTGTGTGCAAAGAGAGAGAGAGAACCCCAATGTTACCCTAACCTATGGAATCTGTTCATCTGGCTGCTGACCGGACACCTCTCTCCACCTCAAGACCCATCCAAACTGAACCTGAAACGTAATTGTCCAAACTCCTCTTCTTCCTATTTTGCTTTTCCGATGGTGGCATCCCATTGAGTCACAAATCAAAACCTTGGGATTTAATCAGTACTCTTTTAAAAGCCTTCCTTCTACATCCCTCCAATCCATTCCCTACCGAATTTAACACTGAAACTATAATCTTTATTTCCACTGCGGTAGTTCAGGCCTTTGTCATCTTTCTTTGGATTATTAAAATAACCACCTAACCATTTCCTGTAAAATGTAGATTTAGGTCTAGTATAAAAAGATTAACATACAAGATCTTTTCTTTTTTTTTTTTAATGTTTATTTATTTTAGAGAAAGAGAGAGAGAGACAGAGAGAGACAGAGAGAGAATGAGCAGGGGAGGGGCAGAGAGAGAGGGAGACAGAATCCGAAGCAGGCTCCAGGCTCTGAGCTGTTAGCACAGAGCCCCATGCGGGGCTTAACCCACAAACCGTGAGATCATGACTTGAGCCGAAGTCAGACGCTTAACTGACTGAGCCACCCAGGTGCTCTTTTCTTTATTGGTCCATCTTTCTCCAGCCTAATCTTCAACCCCACTCATTCCTCTGTTGCATTTTATTCTCCAAAATACTGGAAAGTTCTACTGCACCAAACTCTTTCAAGTTCCTCTGTCTTCTCTCATATTCTTTTGTCAACCTGGAGTGCATTTTCTCCATTGGTTGCCTAGGTAATTCTCCTGTTTGCCTTTTAAAACCATACTCAGATTTCATACCATTTGAGGAGTCTTTTCTGAGTCAGACAGAATTAATCACTTTCTTTGTTCCAATTATATATTGCCATGTAACAAACACCCCCCCCCCCAAAAAAAAAACATAGTGCCTTAAAATGATGACCATTTTATTACATTTCATGATTTTGTGGGTCAGGAATTTGGGCAGGGCTCAACTGGCTGGTTCTTCACATGACACATGGTTACTTGGTGATATTCAGCTGGTGGCTGGGCAGGCTCGAGGATCCAACATGACTGCACACACAGGTCGGGCAGCTTATTAGGGGTGGCTGAAAGGCAGGGCTCAGACCGACCCCTTTTTCCCTGTGTGGTCTCAACAGCTGTCCATGTGAAGTCTCCAGCATGGCAACAGAGGCTCTTACATGGCACCATAGAGTTCCCAGAGACCAAGGCAGAAAGCCGTCAGTATTCTTCAAACTAGGCTCAGAACAATATAAGGAGACTGGTATTCCTCAAACTAGGCTCGGAACAATATAAGGAGACTTCCTTTGTACTCAAAGTGGTCACAGTCCAGCCCCGATTTAAGGGAAGGGGTCAGTTCAATGGGAGGAGTGTCAAAGAATTTATGACCAATTTAAATCATGTCCTAAACTTTACATAGATACTGTGCATGTGTTTCTGTTAATACTGTATGGAAATCTCTTAGTTTACACGTCAGCTCGTTGAAGGACAGAGCTCTGCCTTACTCATGCCTGTATTCCCAGCACCCATAAATGTGCACAGTCTTGCTGCATTAACCATGTCGCTGTTCCTCTCTCAGTTGGGTTATCAGGCTGCCTCAGGAGGCTCCAGGACAATAGTGGGGCTGGGCCGTCTTTGTTAAACCCCTGGGCCCGCTTTTTCCAATGCTGCACACCAAAGAGGGCTCTTTTATTCCTTCTTTTGTGAATTGTTTTCCTCTAAATGTCTCTGTTAAGGACCATAACCAGTGATGTTTTTCCCATTCACTTCTGCTCGGTGAGTCCAGAGTGAGATACTGAAAACAAGATGAGAGATTTAGCGATTCTCTGACTTTTGTTACTGACAAGCAAAATGGAGTCGAGAATCCGCAGAGAGTGGGCTTGGGGTGAAGTTTCTAAACAAGAACGGGTGAGTGAGTAGTTAGCTTTAAAAGAAAACACAGGGGCGCCTGGGTGGCTCAGTCGGTTAAGCGTCCGACTTCAGCTCAGGTCACGATCTCGCGGTCCGTGAGTTCGAGCCCCGCGTCGGGCTCTGGGCTGATGGCTCAGAGCTTGGAGCCTGCTTCCGATTCTGTCTCCCTCTCTCTCTGCCCCTCCCCCATTCATGCTCTGTCTCTCTCTGTCTCAAAAATGAATAAACGTTAAAAAAAAATTTAAAAAAAATAAAAGAAAACACATTTTATAACTATTTCAGTTATTTCAGAATAGTTTTGGAGGATACATTTGCTGATCCATCGTCATGGATGGTGTATTGGTGTGATTGTGCTTGGTGGCGTTAAGTATGGCTTAGATGGATGTTCCTTTACTTGCATGTTTACTCCTATTGCTGCTCGGATCACTTGCCCTCTGCTTCTCATCCATGAAACGAAGAGGTTAAATATATTCTATTCCAAGGGGTGACTGTAGATTTTACATTTCTATGGACAATTGTAGACAATACTCTCAAGTCTTAGGAGACGTTTCTAAAATAATCAAGGATGCTTTTAATTATGGATCAAACGATGCTCTTATCTGATTCATTGGAGCACAAAGATACGTTTTAGTCCTGAAAACTGGAGAGTCCTTCTTACCAGGCCTGGTTTCTAATTTCCCAAACTCGATTGATCATAAATTTTACCTTTCGTTAAAATATAAATTCACAAGGAAATCTTCAGAGAGAGGGACCCAAGAATCACCTTAGGGTGATTGTTATACCAGGCAATTTTGGGAAACACTTCATATACCCATGGCCCCTAAGTTGATCTAAAAGAGAATTTCTAAATTTTTAGATAAAGAATTGCCCTTAAAATACTTCTCACAAGGAGAGGGGTGCCTGGGTGGCTCAGTTGGTTGAGCGTCCAACTTCGGCTCAGGTCGCGATCTCACTGTTTGTGCATTCGAGCCCCGCGTCCGGTTCTGTGCTGACAGCTCAGAGCCTGGAGCCTGCTTCAGATTCTGTGTCTCCCTCTCTCTCTCTCTCTGCCCCTCCTCTGCTCACACTTGTCTCTCTCTGTCTCTCAAAAATAAATAAAAGTTTAAAAAAAATTTCTCACAAGGAGAATCGGGCTGAGTTGAAGAATTCATCAAATGTATATTTCTCTTGTGAGGATCCAAAGCATATTGACAGGGGCAGAAGAAGTCATCTCTACCCCCACTGCACAGATCAGTTAAGCTTAGGCCCCATTTTTTGTTTTCATTGTTTTTAGTTGAGGCTCCATGAAAAGACTGATCGATAAGGGGAACCATCATGAACCCATCATGTCCTTCTATATTCTACATAGATGTCTTATATCTACTTATGCGATTGCTACTTGCTGACTTCTGCGTAGGTCTCAATTGCTCTAGAATTCAGACTCAGCATATGTTGGGAAACACCGACAATCTGGGAGAAAAGTTGTGCTGATCACAGTGAGGAGGAGTCCTAAGTTTGGTTTTGTTACTTCGGTTGGACTTAAGAAGGTGATTGAATGTATATGATTCAATTAAACATAGTTTCGAAAAGCTGTGCATCCTTTTTCATTAAATAAATGAATTTGATTTATTAATGAAAGCTTTCAGAGCATATCCATATAGTTCACACTTTCAGTGCCTATTTATTTTAATAATGCATCAAAGCAAAGGGTTAACCACAGTCTTTTTTTTTTTTTAATTCTCTTTTATATCCTATAAGAAGCATCTTGGTATAATTCAAGACAGAATCCTTTTTGAAAAACAAAAGGAAGGCTGCTCACTTCCCTTTTCCCGTCACATCAGAAGTCAGTAAGTGCAAATCATTTTCTTCTAGACAATAAAATCGGTGCGTGTTGCCGTCAGAAAAATGTGTTACGGAGTGAGATGGCCAACAATAAAATGTCAGTTAAAAAAAAGAATCCCAAAGAGTGGTGAGCATTATATAGCTTACTTGCTATGAGCTATGGAACAGGTTTTGGGCTCAGACACCTGGATTCAAAGCCTGCTCCAATTCACCTGCTACGAGAATCTAGTCAGGTTACCTCATTTCTGTACCTCAGCTGCCGTGTCTATAAAATGGGCCAGATAAAACCTCTATCCATCTCAGGAGAATTAAGGGAGTCATTGCCCACACAACATTGGAATATCCTAAGTAGCCAAGAGTTGTCCATGGTTATGATTATTGACAAAGCAGATACAGCCGAAACCATTGCATTCACATTGCTATTTTTACCCTTTCTACCATAAAGATTCATCTGAACTTGGAGATCTCATCTTCAAAACACTGTTAATGTATTTGCTTCTAACATAAGAGGTCAGTCTCTCACCGAACGCAAATGGAACATTCCTGAAAATTTCTTGGCAATTGGCAATATGTGGTTCCCTAAAGGTTCCTGTTGTCATGCTCTATATCAGGCCCACATCCAATTTAGGAATTGATGTTATATAACCTTTTTAAGATGATTTTTCCAAGGATGGTGACAAGGATTGGCAAAAAAGCGGAACCGAGATGAGCACAAGAGTGCACGTTGGGAGACCCAAACACGGGGGCTGTGGTTAAGCCACTCATCCGTTCTGTGAATGCAGCATGCCCACGGCATACCACTTTGGACTGCACTAATTCTGGTATTAATGCTATAATTCCCTCCCACTCCAGTCTGTGTCTCATCAAATGCCAAATGACGATGTTTTCATTTTTAAAAATCCATCCCACACATACCTACTGCTTATTTCATGTTGGGTCTCATCGGGGCCCCATTTTCTCTGTGGGGTTCAAGGAGCTTTTGGGTTGGTGAACAGGAACACATCCACATGCTGGGAGAGTGGTACCTCACGAAGTCTCCAAGTACAGCAGATCCTGGGGCACGTGGGTGGTTCAGTCAGTTAAGCCTCCAACTTCAGCTCAGGTCATGATGTGATGGTTCATGAGTTCGAGCCCCGCATCGTGCTCTGTGCTGACAGCTCAGAGCCTGGAGCCTGCTTCGGATTCTGTGTTGCCCTCTCTCTTTGTCCCTCCCTTGCTCATTCTCTCTCTCTCTCTCTCTCTCTCTCTCAATTTCTCAAAAATAAATAAACAAGTCCAGAAGACCCTGTGCATGGGACTCCTCCAGACCTCCCCCTATGCACCTCTTCCTTGGATTGTAAATTTGTGTTCTTTAATATCCTTTGTAATAAACTGGTAATCTGGAAAGTAAACTGTTTTCCTGAGTTCTGTGAGCTCCTCTAGTAAATTAATCCAACCCAAGGGAGCAGTTGTGAGAACCTTTGGTTTATAGCCAGTGAGTCAGAGGCACAGGTAACAACCTAGATTTTTGATTGGTGACTCGAATGGTGTCAGGTCCTGTGGGACCTGATACTAATTCCAGCTAGATTGTGTCAGACCCGAACAACCGTAAGACACTCAGCTGGTGTTACAGAATTGCTAAGTGTGGGAAAACCAAAACGCCAAAAGACTCACACGTCTGGAGTACAGAGGATTCTGTGAATAGCAAGTAAAGGAAAATGAGGGTGTTTTTATTCTTCTCTGGTAGAGAGTTTGATGGCAAAAAAGATTCATTACCGTTTGAACTATTTCGAGTCTCTTCCTCCCCTCTCTGCCTCATTCCACACCTCTTACCGGTTCGGTCTCCGTGAAGCAGGGGTACAAGGCTTCAGTTTGACTTTCCAGTCGGATACCTAATTTTCCCCGGCGGACAGCTCACCATTGTAGTCCAAATAGTCTGACCGCTCACCGTTTTCCAAAAAGACGTTGAGTTCTTCTCATCCATTACCCTTGCTCTAGCTCTTCGCGTGGATCTCTGATGCATGCCTCACCTCATTTTGTGTTCATAAGATATCACAAATGTCCATCTTCTGGTATTCAAAGCCTGACTGAGTTCCCATATCCCAAGGATCTCTCCTCACTTGAGCCGACGTAACACTTTGTTCACAGTCCTGCCCTCCCTGTATCGTTTCTTTAACGCAAAGAACACAGGTTTTAGGGCGGGATAAACCTCAATCCACTTACCAAGCTGCCATAGGCCAGTACCCTAACCTCACAGAATCATAGACTCACCTGTAAAATGGGGAGGAAGGTAAGACACATACTCTCCTTGTAGGATAATCGTGAGGATGAAACGTACCCAAGTTATAAACAGCCCGATCCTGAACCAGCACAAGGATGAATGATGACTATTACTACTGCTCGCATGGTGTGAAATAAAATATAGACAGCAATTACATAAAAGGCAGGCCTTCCATATGGTAAATAATTGTGGACTTGGATTCCAAGACTAGGAAAATCATCACTTGGAATCTGTTCTTCTATCAGTAGGTAGGCCACCTGCCACTGCACTAAGAAGGACCACATTGTGCCGTCTTCGAGGTTCCTCCGCACCAATAACCAAGGAGATGTCTGTTCCTACCAACCTACCACAGTAACAAATTTAAAAGTAGCTGAAAAATCAGAGCAGGAAATAAGTACCCTAAGCTTGCCAACTGTCAGCAAAATGCTAACCTGCTTGAATATTTTCTTGGCTTCTGTTTTAAAAACATGAGGGCTGAGGTACTAAAATGTGTGATCCCGAACTAAACATAGTAAGACACAAATAACAGTGTAAATGTTTGGGTTATGTAACCCAACCCACTTTGGTGGATGGAACTCGGGGAAACAGACGGTGATGTCCGTGACTGTTTGATCGTCGACACATCCTGTTTTACGAACGTGTAATGGGGCCGTATAAAGGGTGCTCTCGTTAGGAAAGTTTGAGCTGTGTGTTACGTGTGGCTCAGAAACGGATACTCACGTGATAAGTGACACGGAACTCAGGAGAGACCATATTCTTCAGCTTGGGCTCATTACCAGCAAAACTCATGCTTCAACCATTGTTTCCACAGGGCTTACCATGAGCAATTCAAACCCTAGACAGTCCACAAACAGAAGAGAGAATTTGGGGATGAAAGAGCAAATAGGAAGAGGCGTCCATTTGAGTTCACAATGGTGCTGAACCCGAAAAGAACTGGAAAAATTCCACCAGATATTTACCTAGTAATTCTTGCCTCCCACGTCAGAAACGCTTCCATCTTTAATTGCTGAGTGGAAATGTTTCCTCTGGAACCTTCTATGCTACCACCTCTCTTTCTTCGCGGCCTCCAAGTTCAGGAGGAAGACTGTGCTCTACCTAGGTCAAGCGTTCGGCGTTGGTCATTCTCAGTAGCTGAGGCGGGTTTGGGTTGCGATATATTTCAGGAAATCATTCATTACGGTATATTCGGTGTATTGTAATTAGCAATCTTTTGTGGAAACTATATCTAGGCGCCACAGAATGCAAGTCGACTCTTCCTTCTTCTTCCTTGCTTAAAATTTTTTTTTCTCTCATTTATAAAATGGGGATGATAACAGCAAACTGCTTTGAGAATTTTTGAGGGGATTAAATGGGAAAATTCACGCACAGTTCCTGGTACCTAATAAGCACCCTAGACAGTATAGTAATCATTTTAAGGTAGTGCCTCCTTAATTATGCCATTCAGCAAGTATTTCTTAAACCTCTGTTTTGCACAAGGCCTAGACACGAAAAGACCGTCATTGTTGCCCTCAAGATGCTCTCATGCTGGAAAGTGTAGTGTGATTTCTTACAAAACAAGACCCAAATCAGTAGACCCTGGGAGAGCTTTGAGGAGATGACCTCATTCAATGTCTCGGGAGAGGGTGTCAGGAAAGGCTGTGCAGAGGAGGCAACCGGTCTTGAAGCGGTTGGTTGTTAAGAAAGAAGGTAGAAGGAAAGCATTGAAAGGGCCCAGAGATCAGAGAAAGGCTAGCGTGTCTGAGAAATTGGAGGGGACGCTGCAAAACAGTTTAGAATGTGTGGACACAAGGAGACAGAAGACTGCAAGAGACAAGGCTGGCCATGTGCCAGGGCCAAGAGCTTTGCGTGCCAGGGTTACAAGGTTGAATTTCATCCTGAAGGAAATTGGTAGGCGCAGAACATTTTAAGGGAGGGCTGGGGAATGACAGGATTAAGTCCACATTTTTAAAAGCTTACTGGCAGAAGCCAGGATGGATTAGAGAAGATTATACAAAAGAAAGGGAGCCCCTTCCAGCAGGCCACAGTGAGCGAGGTAAGCTTGGCGGGGAGAGTGGAAAGGAAGGTTCAGAATGAGTGTTTTGTGCTAATCCTTTGTTTTTCACCCCACCGAAATGCTCTTATTTAGGTTTGATTTTTCTCTATTTAGAATCTTTAAAAGGTTGACCAAGATTACACATTTCTGAAATTCGCTTTTATTTGCGAATAAATGCTTTGTCTTCTTGGTGAGAACCTGCAAAACCGTGTCAGTGACTCTGAAGAGCTGTCTGAGTAGTTGGGTTAAAAACAAAAACAAAACAAGCAAACAAACAAAAACCAAAAAACAAAACGTGAACAAACAAAAATGATCAGGGTAAATGACTACACTGTATTTTCTGCACGCTTTATACCATTCATATTGACCAGCAGATTCAATGCTTCAGGAGCAGCAAAAGCAAAACCTGCCAGTGACTGCCAACAAACCAAGCAGCCTCTGCACAGCGAAGGAAACAGTCAACAGAACGAAAAGGCAGCCAACGGAGCGGGAGGGAATATTTGCAAGCCACATAGCTGAAAGACGTTGATATCCAAAATATATAAAGAACTCATACAATTTAATAGCAAAAAAAAAAAAAAAGCACATTTAAAAAATGGGTGAAGGAACTGAAGAGGCATTTTTCCAAGAAGGCATGCAATTAGCCTACATGAAAAGTGCTCCCCATCCGTCATCATCAGAAAAATGCAAACCAAAACCACAAGGAGCTATCGCCCCACACCTGTTAGGATGGCTCTTATCAAAAATAGAAGAAATAACAAACGTTGGCAAGGATGTGGAGAAAAGGGAACCCTTGTGTACTGTTGGTGGGAAGGTAAATTGGTGTCGCCGTTATGAAAAATAGTCTGGAGATTCCTCATAAAGTTAAAAAAATACCAGAATGACCACAGCAGTTCCACAGCTGGGTATATATCTGAAGGAAATGAGAACATTTTCTCAGGGCACCTGGGTGGCTCAGTTGGTTAAGCCTCCGACTTCAGCTCAGGTCACGATCTCACGGTTTGTGAGTTCAAGCCCTGCGTTGGGCTCTGTGCCGACAGCTCAGAGTCTGGAGCCTGCTTCGGATTCTGTGTCTCCCTCTGTCTCTGCCCCTCCTTGTGCTGTCTCTCTCTTTCAAAAATTGAATAAACGTTAACAATAATAATAATAATAAAAAGAACAATTTCTCAAAGAGAGATCTGCACCCCCACATTCACTGCAGTTATAGTCACAATAGTCAAGCCATGGAAACAACCTCAGTGTCTGTTAACAGATGAGTGGATAAAGAACATGTGATGCATATACATGGAATATTATTCATCCATAAAACAGAGGATAGTCCTGCCCATTGGGACAACATGGCATGAAACTTGAGGGCATTATGCTAAGTGAAATAAGTCAGCGAAAGACACATCCTGCGTGACCTCACTTATATGTGAAATCTAAAAAAGACAAGCTCAGACACAGATTGGAATGGTGGTTGCCCAAGGCTGAGGGATGAAAAAGACGGGGAGATGTTTCTCAAAGGGTACAAACATTCAATGATGAGATGAGTAAGTTCTGGGGATGAAATAATGTACAGCATGGTAACTAGAGTTGAAAATACCGCATTGTATACTTGAAATTTGCTAGAAGAGTAATACGAATTGTAGCTATGTGAACTTATTTGATTGTGGTAACCGTTTCACCATATATACGTATATCAAACCATTACACTATACCTCTTGAATTTGTGCAATTTTATTGTCAACGGTGCTTCCGTAAACCTGGGGGGGGGGTGGTGTGGGATAAAATCGGTACATGACTCAAGACAAGTACTAAACAGACGGGTAGTAACCATTTTTACCTAGAAAATTACGCTCCTGAGAAAGGTCTAATATTTGCCCAAGGCCACCCAGCTAATAAAGGTAGAGTTGGGCCACTCTAGGGTTTTGAGATATCTCAAGAGTTTTTTGAGATCAAGAAGATTACATTAGTAGGAATCTGGGCATTTGCCTTGTGGGAAGGAATAGTTTGATTTTCCCAGGAAAAGGTGGGAGCGGTAATTAACTTCCGGTGTAGGGACATTATGCAGAGTATCTCTGAACCCTGGAAACTTGTGACACACGCACACTTACCCTTCATGTTGGTGGGGGAGAAAACTCTTTTAGATAAAGTAGAGAGATAAAGGAAATGGAGTTTATTTCCCACCACAAGTAGGGTGCAAACTTTCTCAGACTTTCAGGAACACTTCCGCTAAATCACTTATGGGCATCCTGTTCGAGGTCTGCAATCTCTGCATTCTCTTCTAAGAAGAATGAACGGAATCACCGGCAGAATACAAGGAACGGGGCCAATGAGTCCTTTGATACTGGGTTTTAACCGCAGGAGAAAGCCAAAATGAGATCTAGCGGCAGACCACACCAAGAAAAAATGGGACGATAAGATAAGGAAAGTAGTTGGATCGAAACGTAAAAAGAACAGCCATAAAATCCATATGAGACCAGGATTTATCTTGGGCTTTTCCAAGGGAAGGCTGTTAACACTATTTCTTGCCTCTTTCTATTCAGTGTATTTTCCGAGTACACTGAACTCGGCCTGATTAAGGAGTTAAACTTTCTGCTTTGAATCTTTGGTATGCTCCTGATAACTGTTACAAGCTACAAGCTGGTTAGATAATGCATTTAGTGCCTGACGTTTCTGGTCTGTGACCCTTGTCTTGCTGATGTACTCTGTCTTCTTTTTCTTTTACTTAACAAAGGAGACTAGCAATATAGGAGGCATTTATTTACTTATAATTAGTTGTTAGTGGATTAAGATAATATTTTTATCCCATCGAGGCCAGGAGTAGTGACATCACCCTAGACTTTCAAGCCATTCTTCAAAGTTGACACATTTTATCTAATGCTTTTTCTTTTTTCTTTAATCAGCACTGTAGAGACGTAAGGACAGGTTTCATCAAGACGAGAAAACACAAACAAAGATAAGTCAGATAACTTGCCAGTCGATAGGTACAGTAGTGTGTTCTTTTGAACGGCACACCAAGACTATGCAGGCCACAAAATTCAGAAGAGCTAATTATTAAATGTGTGAATGTGGAGGAGAGGAGAAGGTAGCAAAATCAAATACTTGCAACTGTATAAGTGAAACAGTTTAGCAAAATTTTAACGTTTACGGGCTGGCAAATAGTGAGATTTCATTGATTTCTATGTTACCTTTCATAAAGATTGGAGACTTTGCATAAACATGGGATCCAATGCAGGATTAGATCCTGGCCGACTCTCTAATCAGGCACAGTGCATTTTCCATTGCAGTGTTCTTGCTATTTAAATAAGAAAAAAAATTCAGTAAGCAGGTATGATATCTTAACCATCTGTAAATTCGCTATTATTTTATAGAAATGAATCAAAAAAGTTTTGATTTCAATCAAAAAAGGGTTTTCCTGGCTAGTCAGAGTGAATAAATTTCTACTGAGCATGTTTTCTTTGGTTCTTCTTCACTGTTGTAAAATGACTTAACCCTCAGCTGAATTGAGATTATGTAGGATTTTAACACATAAAACAACACAGACTCAAGACCAAGCAAGCATGGAACTCTGGAAATCAGTCCTTGCCTTCATTTGCCACAAACTCCTGCCACCTGCCACATCCCTGGCTTCTCCAAGACAGCATTAACAATTGCTGAAGAGCTAGAAGAAGTATTATCTGTAAAAAAAAAAAAAAGGGGGGGGGGTTTGCGCCTGGGTGGGTAGGCTCAGTCGGTTGAGCGTCCGACTTCGGCTCATGTCACGATCTCACAGTCTGGGTTCGAGGCCCGTGTAGAGCTCTGTGCTGACAGCTCGGAGCCTGGAGCCTGCTTCGGATTCTGTGTCTCCCTCTCTCTCTCTGCCCCTCCCCTCTCCGCACTCTGTCTCTGTCTCTGTCTCTCCTTCTCAAAATAAATAAATATTAAAAAAAAAAAAATTTTAAAGAAGAAGTTACAGTTAGCATAGTGTGCTATGCTATTAATCCATTATTCAAATCAAGCTTTATATAAGTACTATTAATAGGGCCAATTACTATTAATAGGGCTAAGTCTGAATACTTTGCTATAATTCTTTCCGCAGATGACATGCAAATAATTAATTGTTCTCCTGTCCCCAGCATCCCCTAAAATGTGTGCTCCCCTCTCTGAGCGGTGTCGAGATACATGGAACAGTACAGGTAGCTTGCTGTGGATCAAACTTACTTTCATTCTAAAGAAGGCATTACTTTCTGGGCTCCTCTGCCACAACTGGGGACTTTGTTATCACCCGTTATCTCTTAAACACACAGCATCCCTTTCTTCCTCCTTATCCGGGCTGTCACCAAATCCTTTTACTTCTTGCCCCACAGTCTCTTAAACCCCATCTCCCCTTTGGTCTCTTTCTTGCCGAAGCCCGTACACTGATTAGGTCTTCTCTTAATGCTTTCTTTTGCTTGTTTTGAATTTCTTCATTACCCTTTCCCTGCTTGCCTCGTCCCTGCTAGAATCATCTCTGGTTTCTGGGATTTCCATTAAGCATTACAAACTTTTTCCCTTCTGAGCAAAGTTAAAAATATGTCTGACAAGTGCCTTACTGCTCCCAGGAGGTAGGACTAGAAATGATATGTTTGACTTACCACGTGTTTATTTTCTTATTAACTTCCAGGAAGGTTGTGTCTTTTTTAAAAATGTATGTTAGTATCGAAAACCCTTCACGTTACTTATGTGTTTTGATTGCCGACCACATCCAAGTCGCTTTATGTAAGTCATCATGTGTGGCTCTAACAATTGGTCAGGGAATAAGCACTTCCCCCCTTTTTCCAGAGAAGAAACTGAACACGGATCATTTAAGTCACGTGCACTTTGCTGCACGTCACACGGTCTCAAATTAACAGCCACTTGTCTTTTATCTCAACCTTCCTTACTTCTTTCTTCTGTTAATACTGGAATAAACTCCTTTCTACCAGCTCCAGTCTCTCCCCACGATTTCCTCAGGGAACTGAGTTGACCTGAGACACATTTCTGAGCCCAGTGATCTCTTAGGCCCCCCGCAGCAAAGCTCTGGGTTTGAACTATAGGGAAATGAGCACCGTCTTCTGCTCAGCCAGACATAAAAGGTGGGTTTTTGTCTACTTTCCATCAGTACAGATTAATTGTTCCCTTAAATTTAGAGGTGGCAGGGAGAGCGGGGGGACTTAAGGAAGTTTTTGAAAGAAGGCAGAGAAGAATTTGGACATATCTGAAAACACAGGTTAAGGAGAGCATCTAGGACAACAAGGGGATCGACTGGGTCTCCTGTAAATGGCAGAAATTCAACAACAGCAAAGCCTTAACTGCTAATGGCTTAGGAAGAGCTGAAAGCTCTCCCCACTTCTCAAGATCTCCTGTAAAATGGAATCCTTTTCACTCCCATTTACTAATTTGATCGTTTGTTGGCCCAGTGGTAGACATTCACTTTCCAATTAATCTTTACAATAATTGAATGACTTTGGTTCTACTTCCATTTTTTAATATATGTAGTAACTAGGTTATGTGATTTGCCTGAAATCACTTCTTAGTAATTCATAAGAGAGGGAGAACTTGAACCCAAATCACTCTGACCTTGAAAGTTTAGGGTTCCTGGGGCACTTGGCTGACTAAGTCAGTGGACCATGTGACTCTTGACCTTGGAATTGTGGTTCAAGTCTTATGTTAGGTGTAGAGATTACGTAAAAATAAAATCTTAAAAAAAAAAAAAGTTAGGGTTCTTAACCATTACCTTAAGCTGCCTTTCCTAAAATTTTCTATATGTCTACTTTGTGCCATTGAGGAGAAGAGATGAATTACAGGTTATCCCTCACCTTAAAAAAAAAAAAAAAGTCTGTAGCCCAAGAAAGGAGGTTGACAAGAGAAATAAAATGATGTTATGTTGTAGAGAATTATTGGAGAGGAATGAGCCCACTCCATCTGGTGATGGGAAACACTTTATTTTCCTGTACTCTCCTCCCTCCCCGATCCCATAACCCAAAATCTTTGGCCAAAGCTTCTAAAGAAGAATATTCTTCTAAAGAGTCAGTCGCATAAAAACGTAAGCAGTAGGTGAGAGCAAAGGTCAATGCTGGAAGGGAAATAGAGAAAGAGGAGGAATTGTGTTACATGCTCCTGTGGCTTAAGAAATAAATTAAACGAGGATTGTGAATAAATTCATACTATCATAAGCTTAAGAGAGCAAGATGTAGAATAATGTGTTTTGAACTATTCTTTTTCCAGGAAAAACAAGCCAAAAACCTCTCCCTAAGCCCTGTATGTGGGTTTCTGTGTCTCTGAGGAGGAAGACAGGACACATACCACGGGTGACCACAGGGGCTATAATTGGAAGGAGGGGGTGTGCCGGAGATTGGTGCTGGGTTTGTGCGTCTCTACCTCGTGTAGTTTCACTCTGCATTATGCACGGGCTTCTTTGTGATCTATAGGCAGGAACATGGAAATTATTTTAAAAAGGCAAATAAGCCCCACTACATCAGGTTGCAAGAACATGGTTTAGGAATCAAAGATAGAGCCCTAAGGAATGACACATACGAATGTTTATTTATAGGCACAATTTGAAATATAATTACATTTATTTTGGAAAATTCAGGAAGTGTTTATCATCAGATGCTCCCCTCTCTCTCTTTCTCTTTGTTGTTGTTCGCCTTCTTCTCCTTCTTCTTCTCTCCTTTTCCTTAAAAAAAAAAAAGTTTATTTATTTATTTTTGAGAGAGAGAGAGAGAGAGAGAGCAAAGCAGAGGCCTAGAGAGGGGGGGAGAGAGAGAGAATCTCAAGTAAGATCCTAGCTCAGAGCAGAGCGCAACACAGGGCTCTATCCCATGAACCGTGAGATCATGACCTTAACCAAAACTAAGAGCCTGACTCCTAACTGACTGAGCTACCCAGGTGCCCCTTCCTCCTTCTTTAATTACCCAAAAGGAAAAAAAATACCAAGGAAGAGAGAAGAAATAATATTTATTGGGGATACCTGGCTAAGTGTCAGGCCCTTTGTTCAGAACTTGGTAAAATGATCTCATGTGTTTGATAGAGCCAACACCCCCAAAAGGCAGGAATTACTATTCCCAGCTCACAGATAAGAAAAGAGAAGTGTGCAGATGCCTGTATCTTGCCCAAAGTCACACAAAATAAATAGACACATGCTCTACGGCTGATCCAGTTGGCCACTCCCGGTTTAGTTCTTTAGCCCAGAGGAGAACTATACTAACAGCTGATATGCGTTACGCATTTCCTAGGAGTTGTGCATGTCAACCAACCACAGTGTGCACAACAGTTCAGCAGAACATGTGTTTTCACCTCTCAGTTTACTGAAGAGTAAAACAGAGGCCCTGGGAATGAATATATTTTCCATGAGTGGTGGATCTGAGACTCCAACACAAGCATGTATGAATTCAGAACCTGGCCTAAAGGACCGTGGGGGAAAAGAAAGAATCAGAGCATTTGAGACCTTCAGAAGTGACCAGGGCAACAGATTGGATTTTCACCCACAGAGAGGGGACTATGACTTTCCAATAATGATGACAGAACCTTCCTTCCAAACAGTTCTACGAACAAGTAGTTGTGACTGGGCTCTTCCATAGAAGGAAATATTTCGCCCTAATTATGAGAAAAAGGTAATTACTCAATGAAGATTGCAAAAATACTTAAGAATTTTGTTAGTGTGTCCACATCATCCTTTTCTACTAGTAGTTCAATATAAAACAATTAAAAATCATTTTTAGCTACAAAAGTAATCCACATTTGTTGAAAATAAATTAGATAGAGACATGACAGAGGAATCCCACCCTCACCCCTCTGCAGTAACTTCTTCTGTCTTCCAGAGAATAATAATCTGATGTGTATCATACTCCAGAAAATTTTATTTGGAAGGAAAAGCAGATGAGGAAAATATAAAGCAGGCTAGATACAAATAATTGGGTTATTACTAAGCTAGCATTCTTTCATGGAGAATGGGATGCTTGTAAGGCAGTAATAACATGGAACGATACAGTTTTTTTCTGCTTCTTCCCAGTCCAAGCAATGGATTATTCCAAATTATCCAGTCTTAAAATTATACAGACATCTTTGGTCACTCTCCATCTTGGACCCTACCCATCCAATTGTTTGTGATGTCTTCTCTGTTCTACCTCCTTAGGCAATATCCTATCCCATTCCTCCTTTTTTCTTTTTTTATGTTTATTTATTTTGAGAGAGAGAGAGAGAGAGAGAGGAAGGGTGCAAGCAGGGGAGGGGCAGAGAGACAGGGAGAAAGAGAATCTCAAGCAGGTCCCATGCTGTCCATGCAGAGTCCGACGTGGGGCTCTATCTTATGAACTGTGAAATCATGACCTGAATGGAATCAAGAGTCGGACATTTAACCGACTGAGACACCTAGGTGCCCCCATCTCTGTTTTTGTTTTCACTGCTCCTCTCCTAGTTCAGATCTCCATCCTCTTACTTGAACAATTGGGAGATCTTTCCTACAGATCTCTATGTCCTGGGCTTTCCCCACTGCCACTGATGCTCCATATTTACTCCCAGAGTATTTCCCGGTGTGCTGTTCTGTGATCTATTTCTCTCAGAAACTTTTTAGAGCAGGTTTATTGAAGTATAATCGACAAACCACAAAATTAAAAGTTTTAAGTGTACAATTTGGTAATTTTTAATAATTTATGAATTGTGCAGCAATCATCAAATTCTGTTTTAGACTGTGCTTTCAGTTCCAAAAGATATGTCTGCGTGTTTGTATTCAATCCCCACTCACTCTGCCAGGCCTTCCAGCAAATGCTAATGTGTATTCTGCCTCTACAGATTTGCCTTTTCTGGGCATTTCATGTAAATGGAATCGTACACTAGGTGGCCATTCCAGTCTGCCTTCTTTTACTTAGCATAACATTTTTAACATTTAGTCATGTCGTCAAATTTATCAACAGCTAATAGTGTTACGCTGTGTGGCTCTATCCCTTTTTGTCTATCCAGAAGCAGATGGACATTCACGCCGTTTTCAGATTGGGGCTGTTATGAATAATGCTGCTATGAAAATACATTTACAAGTGTTTGTGTAGGCGTACGTTTTCATTTCTCTTGGATATCTAGTTAGAAGTGGAATTGCTGCTGGATCACTTGGTAACTCTATGCTTAATCATTCGAGGAACTGCCAGACTGTCTTCCAGGGTGGCTGTGTCATTTTGCATCCCCTACAGCCATGTATGAGACTTTTAGTTTCTCTTCATCATCACCCATGCTTGTGACCGTCTTTTGACGGTAGCCACTGTGGCAGGTGTGAAGTCATGTCTCACTGCGGTTTTCATTTCCTTTTCTCTAATGGCTAATGAGGCTAAGCATCTTTTCTTGTATTGTTAGCCATTTGTGTATCTTCTTCAGGGAAATATCTATTCAAACCCTTTGCATTTTTTTTTTTAAGTGAGTTGTCTTCTTATTACTGGGTTGTAAAAGCACATTATTTATACCAGATACAAGTCCTTTATTGGGTTGATGGCTTGCAAACATGTTCTCCCAATCTCTGTCTTGTCTTTACATTTCCCTGCTGGTGTTTTTAACTTTAAATGACAAAGTTTGAATTTTGATTATGCTCAGCTTGTTGATATCTTTCATTTAGGTACCCTACATTTTGCATCCTAAGAACACTTAGACCTAAAGTTATGAATTTTTTTCTCCTGTTTTCTTCCAAAAGCTTTACAGTTTTAGCCCTTAAATAAAGCTCTGTGATCCATTTTGTGCTGAGTTTTGTGAGGTCGAGATTTAAATTCATCTTTTTGCACATATATATCCAATTGTCCCTGGTATGTTTGTTGAAAAGACTATCCTTTTCCCATTTGTTGAAGATTACTGTACTCTCGTAATAAGGTTCTGATGGTTCCATCTGCCTCCTCCCCCAGTCCATTCTTTCTTGCCTGCCATTAAAGCTCTCCCATCCTCAAATCAGGGGTTCATCCCAATTTACTCACACCCAGTGTGATCTGTCACTATCTTCTTTCCATTATTCTATATGTCTATTAACCTAAATTACTTCATTTTCAGCATGTGTTGTGTTGTCCCATTCAAGCTGGTTACTTAGTCTTACAGTATTATTCTCCCTACATATTCCTAAATCCTGCCCATTCATTCAAAATCCAGGTTCAGGGGCACCTGGCTGGCTCAGATGGAAGGGTATGAAACTCTTGATGTGGGGGTCATGAGTTCGAGTCCCACGTTGGGTGCAGAGATTACTTAAAAAGAAAGAGTAATAAACTTCAAAATCAAGCTTCAGGGCACCACCCCTGAGAAACCTTCTCTAGTGCTTCTTTGTACGCCCACGGGCTCCGATTCGGTCCCCTCGGTGGCATCCGTGCTTTCTACTTTGCGTTCCTGATAATGCTTTATCCCCATTAATTATGGGGTTAGACGTCCTTTGAAGAGAGGGTTTGATTTACTTTTAATTGATCCTCAATCAGCATTTTTTGAATGAATGGGTGACTGAATAATATCACATATAAATGCCCTTACAGGCTTCGCGGTGAGCAGTTTGCTGATTGCCAAACAGACTGCGCTATCTGGATCCAAATCCCAGGGACTTGGCTAATTCTTCAGGAGGACAGTTCAACCACCTTTATCAAGAAAGACAGTTACAGAATCTGATTAAAATGTGTTTCCTTTTATCAGAAAGGTAAGACTCTTATCTGCTGTGTTTTCCAAGGCTTTGGTGACTGTTTTTGAACGCAAAGATCAAAGAGTTTTGCCAACACCCCCCCCCCCCCACCCACGGGTTGTAAGATATATCAGAAAGTTAAATGTGAGGAATATTGTATTCTAATGTGAATTATTTGAATGTGAATCCTGAACATTATTCACAGTTACTCATTTGACATTTTGAAACACGGCCAAGACAAATGTCTTGGATTTACAGATAGTTGTGAATGTTTCCACCGGCCAGACAATATATTTCTCTTTTCGTAACAACATTTGGAAGGTAGGCACTCTTGACTCACACCTTTTCATTAGAATCTTGTTTAAGAAGCTTTTTTTTTTTTTTTTTCCTCTCTAGAAACCTACTAGCAAATTTTCCAAGGATCTGAGCTCTTGAAAACACTGGATGGCTAAGAGATGCCTGACAAGGAAAGCCATTACTTTCTTACTGCAGGAATGTGCCAGCACAGGGGGGTCTTTTCAAAAGTGAGGTGGAAATTCAGGATAAAACCAGGAGATTTAAAGTAGGGTTATCTGGAGAATGACAAAAAGATCAGAGAGGGGTGGGGAGGATTATGGAAGAAAGGAGAAAAGATGAGCTGAGCTGGAGGAGAGGGTAAAGTCTTTCCATAGATTTAAATAAGCTTTGGGCAATTATCTGAACTTCCAAGGGAATTATCTGAACCACGCATCTAAATTTGTTGAGATTCCTTCATTGTAGCTAGTATCTGGTTAAGGTTTGCAAGGTAAACTCGCTTTCTTGTGCCATGAGTGGCTTACAAGTCAAAAAAGATTCAGTGAAATCTTCAAAGTAAAGCTGTGCTCGCCAAAGCAATTTGCAGGCCTGTTTACAGCTGTCCCATCTGTCTCCTAGGCTGGCTCCACGGATGCGAACTTTGGACACCACATCTGTTGTTTGAACGCGGATCTCATCTTGTCAAAAGGAACAAGGGGGCCCTCTGGCCCACGATTTTAGTCAATACCTTAGCAAGGACTTCAGAAGCTTCCCTACAAGAGAGAAGTTCGCCAAGCAACTCATGGACAGTGAAATAATTAAAGTGATCTGCAAGCATAACGCTTGCCAGAAACATCATTAGAAGCATCATTTGGAATTCCGTATTATAACGTGGCTCAGCACGTTAAACACACCCAGACACAAATAAATTTGAAGCACTCGGATAATCGGCTTGTAAATTGAAACAGATAATGAGAAGGGAGAATTTGGCAAAGAACTCGGAGTCAGGAGAAGAGGCAAATTCCCTAGGGCTCTCCCAAAGGCTCCCTTTATGGATGTTTGAATTTGGGCCTTACTCCACATAGTAGATGGCAGCATAAGTAAGTTCTTTCTCGAACTGGTTTTTCTGACTCCATTCCACAGTCAGATAGTTTTAGAGTCCACGGTGGGGGGGGGGGGGGGGGGAGAAAGTGTCCCTTCACTGGGAGGAAACGACTTTGTAGTTACCTGATGAAGCAATAGGAATCATAGGACTTTCATTGAGCTGCTGGGGGTAAAGTGGATTGCTGGCCTTTTATCTTTTATCTCCGAAATGGGTCCCCTGGCAGTGAGTTTGTTAAATCTGACACGTTTTGAATTTGGCTTTTTAAAATGCAAATTTAGTAGCCAGTGGTTTTATCTTCCTGGGTGCCTACATTTTCACATTTTGAAGGGACTGCTTTTCAAGGGTGTATTGTTTAATGCTCTTTTAATAACGTGGTATTCAGCATTCAGTTTTCTTTTTGTAACAGGTTCAGTCGGACACAGAAGGTGTGCTTACGAAACGGACAGAAATGAAATCTGAGAGAAATACGTGGGCCCTTTGTGATGTGTGGAGATATATTTCGAAAAGAGCACTGGGAACAAGGAAAGGAAGTTTATGGGAAACATTTAAAAGGAGCAATCACCTGGGCCCAGGTACCATTACTTTTCTCTCCTTACTAATTGTATGAAGTGTTTTGACTGAGAAACAAACCCTCGTACACACAACGCACACATCTGTTGTCTGAAGGGCCCCTCACAGCCCTCCTGATGCAGATTGTTTCACACGAGGTTGACGGGACAACTGTTCGATTTCGGGTTTCACATTTTTCGGTGTTTTATTTTAGACGGTACATTGTCAGATCCCATCATCTTTAGCAATCGGTTGTTTTCGCAGAAGCGAATTTAACTTTCATGTATTGGTTGCATTTCCTTCCTCAGTTACTAATTACCGAAGATTAATGTTTTCAAACGAGGCCTTCTCTCCATGTAATCCATCTCTCCTTCCTGCTTCCATCCAGCAGGAAGCCTGCGGAAAGAGGTCATAATCCTTTGGTTTGCAACGCTATCGTCTCTGACACCGGGGATGTTTAGTGTGCAGTGATTGCAGTCAGAATCTTTGTGAGCAACTGGAAAGTAGAGATGGTGGGGGAAAAAAAAAAATTAAAGCAGGTTTTCTTCGGTGGGTGAATGAACCGGGCTGGATTCTTGGCTCAGCGCGGGAAGGACCTGCCTTTCAAAGGACGGCTTTGACGCTCACTGACGCGCACTGTGCCACACCGCGAGGTACCCTGTTAACTCTACCCAAGCGCCAGTTTCTTTGCTACCCACTTCCTGTCTCTCGGTCACGCTGACTCTATGAATTATAACCCAGACAGTAGTGCTCTTCCTGGGCTTGGCCCCCATGGAAATTTCTCCTGTCTTGCAGACATGCAGGTGTGGGTCAGTTGTTGTCTATGTCCATGCAATTATCATTTTTGATATAGGCACTCCTATTACTTTTATAACTTTTTGGGCAACTTTTATAATTTTATGACAATTAGCAGGTTTCATTTCAAAATCCTTTTAGTGGGTCACGTTGGTGGCTCAGTCGGTTGAGCGTCTGACTTCGGCTCAGGTCATGGGCTCACGGTTCAGTTCCTGAGTTTGAGCTCGGCTTCAGGCTCTTTGCTGAGAGCGTGGAGTCCCTTCAGATCCTCTCTTCTCCTTTATCTGCCCCTCCCTTTTTTGTGCTCTCTCAAAAATAAACACTTAAAAAATGAAATTCCTTATAGTGATTCACTTCTAGTTGTCTGCAAATTATTATTTATTTTCATTTTTTTTTTCCTCTAGGGGAAACCTCCAATGAGAAGTTCTTCTTTTTTCTTTTTCTTTTGTGCAACTGACGCCTGACAATGCCTGGTTCGTAGCCTGATTCAAGGTGTCATGACTATTTATCGTCAGGCTACAGGGTTGGGTGTTAACCCAGCAAGTATGTTTCCAGAAAGTTGCCTGTAAATTATGTATCTAAAGCCCTGATTCAACACTCTGATTTGGTAACATTTAAATCTAACATGTGCAGATGTTTAGAAGACACCATAAGTACACTATTTGGAAGGGAGATATTTTATGTTTTTCCCAAAGAACCTAAAATCGTTTTAAAAACAAAGATGGTCCAGAGTTCATTAGCCATCATGTAACTGAAATGGTGATTTGCACAAAGTCTTTAAGGTAAATAATATGACCTGCTTTATTCCTTAGAACTACTCTGTTGATTCTTATGAAGGAATAAAACAACTTCTGTATTCATGTTTATAGGCTAAAAGCTCATATATTTTTATTTTTTGAAATATAATTGACATGAAACATTTTAGTTTTCAGAAGTACAATGGTCTCACACCTCTATATACTATGAAATGATCACCACAATGTCTAGTTAACATCCACCACTGTACATAGTTATGAGGATTTTTTCTTGTGAAGAGAACTTCTAAGATTTATTCTTAGTAACTTCCAAATGTACAATACATTATCATGTATTTTTAATTCAAATAATTAAAATTTTGGAACAATGCAATAGAGAGATAATTTTTGACTCAGACACATGTAAACATTTATTTTTATTTGCATATATGGAGAGCTTTACAAAAATTATTAAAGCAAATAGAAATATTCATTTTCAGAAAAAGGGTTTTGAATGCCCCTACACTCTTGGGAGACTAAAAGGCATTTCTTTATTTCTATGTCTTGTGACCAGTCAAAAGGAAATCAGTCCTCAATTTTAAGAAATTTGTTCCTAACTTAGGACCTAAAAGTTGTTTGCCCTGAGGCATTTATATGAATTTAAACCCTTTTCCTCATGGATTTTACATCTTTTTTAGAGGCTCTAATTAGTTATATGGAAATACTGCAAACACATGGAAAGTTCTGCAAATGTACAATGTGATTATCATTACTTATTTAAGGTTAAAGAAAAATATACGGAACACTTGCCATTAAGAATAAACAAAGACAGGGGCCCCTGGGTGGCTCAGTCGGTTGAGCGACCGACTTTGACTCAGGTCATGATCTCGCAGTTTGTGAGTTCAAGCCCCACATCGGGCTCTCTGCTGATAGCTCGGAGCCTGGAGCCTGCTTCAGATTCTGTGTCTCCCCTTCTCTCTCTGCCTCTCCCATGTTCATGTTCTGTCTCTGTTTCTCAATAATAAATAAACATTAAAAAAGAATTAAAAAAAAAAAACAATAAACAAAGACGAGGTACCTGGCTGGCTCAATATAAAAAGTGAGTGACTCTTGATCTCAGGGTTGTGAGTTTGAGCCCCAGGTTGCGTATAGAGATTATTAAAGACAATAAGAAGTTATAACTCAGGCCACCTGGGTGGCTCAGTTGGTTAAGCGTCCAACTCTTGATTCTCAGGCCATGATCTCGTGGTTCCTCAGTTCAAGCACCACGTCAGGCTCAAACAGAGACTTCCTGGGGTTCTGTCTTTCTTTCCCTCTGCCCCTGGCCTGCTCTTTTTGTCTCTCTCAAAATAAATAAATAAACATTTGAAAAAAAAGAACTTACAACTCATTGGAAAATAATGGAAATTCCTAGGTCTATAAATAAATAGCTTGATAGATAATGAGAAAAATAATAGGGAGGGGCACCTGGGTGGTTCAGTCAGTTAAGTGTCAGACTTCAGCTCAGGCCATGATCTTGAGGTCTGTGAGTTCAAGCCCTGTTTCAGGCTCTGTGCTGATAGCTAGGAGCCTGGAGCCTGCTTTGGATTCTGTGTCTCCCTCTCTCTCTGCTCCTCCCCTGCTCACACTCTATCTCCCAAAAATGAATAAACATTAAAAAAATTAAAACAAGAAAAACAGGGGGAAGACAAGCTCTTATTTTTTTGTAAAACATTAACCAATTTGTTGAAGGTGTAGTGGTTAAAAATTGCCATTTTCCTTTACAGTGTAGATTCTCTTAGGCACGAATCATCAATGGATATTAAATCTACAGAGAAAAAGATTGATGAGAAGCAGGACATATACTATGGTCACATTTCCCCCTGCAGAGACTAATGAGTAGTTGCAAAGGGGGAAATTAGTAACTATACAGTGGAGAAACAGGACCACACTGTAACTAGGTGACAGAAATGAATACCGCCATCCAGGAGGTGATGGGCCTCGTACCCTCCAACTGTGGTAACCGGGAAATTGTCACCTATGATTTGGCCTGCAGGGATACATCAACTGAATCTTATCATAAGAAAACATCAGAAACACCCCAAGGGAAGGAAATATAAAATGACTGGTCTGTGTTCTTCCAAAATGCCAATGTCATAAAAATTTAAAAAAGAAGGGGGCTGGGGAAGAAGAAATAAAGCGGAGCAACCCCATCTGATTAAAGGAAACAAAAGGTCAGGACAACTAAACGTCACATACAAGCCTCAGCTGGAGCGTAGGGCGAGGCTCCTGTAGGGCGAGATCTCCCGTGGTCTGCAGTTCCGCTTCCGCCCTGTCAGTTACCTTGGACCCTCGGACCGGAAGCAGATGATCCTCCCCGGCCCGCAGGTCAGAGGCGGTGCGAGCCTGAGCTACGGCTGCACGCCCGCGCCTGCGCAGTCACACTCTCCGCACCCAGGAGCGCATTTTCTCCTCTCCCGCCGCCGTCGCCGTTGCCGAGAAGGGTGAGCGGGCACCTTCCCGTACGCTCATTACGTTCTGTCGTTCCAGGTAGTCTGTCTTATGGGCTGTTGCTGTTACTCTTGTAGGGTGCCTCATTCATAAATCGAACTTCATCCTGGGTGCGTATGCCCAGGAGAGAACCGGGTATGCGGGGGTGGGCGCCGTTCCAGGTTTCAGGCCTTCTCTGGGGTCTTGGAACCTGCCCCCCCCCCCCGCCCCGATAAGAGGGGGTTACTGTGCATTATTGGAAAAACTGACAAAACTGGGAAATGTATGAACGGTTTGATTTTAAAAGTTATTGCATTCATGCTAAATTTTGGAGTTAATAGCTGGGCTCTCATTACAAAAGAGAAAATCATTTTCTTAGAGAATACACACTGAAGTATTAGGAAATGAAGAAACATACAACGTATTATCATGAATCAAAAAAATCATATGCATGCATTATATAGCTCTATGTACTACAGAGATACAACTATTTCTATATAATTTAAATAGATATATAACATGTAACATGCATAATGGCCTGTATAGGATATAAATTAGAAGATAGAATACATATATTTTACACTGTATGTAATGTATATATAATGTGCATGTATGGAGAGAAAGAATACATATAGCAAAAATATTAAAAATGTTAAAGATTTGTTAATTTGAGTAAAATGCATTTGGGAATCCTCTACATTCTTCTCTGGGTCTGAAATTATGTCGCAAAAATTGTTTTTAAAATGTGATACAGTTTTGGCAGCTACACTCATATGTAATACATAAGAAAATATGTATGCCTGCGTGTGTATATATTTTTCGATGGGATGTTTCTGCTGGAATCATGGTCTGGAGAAGTATTTCTCCTCTCGTTGGTAAGGTAATCTGAGGTCTTTCTGGCTTCTGGTAGATGCCCATTAACTATTTGAGTGCATAAATGAGTTAGTGTCCAGCTGGTCTCCCTTACCTGTTCTTCCCTTGTTGCTGCAGAGGTTTCTAGTCACCCTGACAGGTGTTCTCTCGTGGACATTTTGCAGCGTTCGAGCCTGAGAAAGCATTTTGAACTCTGTTCTCAGGTGCCGTTACTCATTCCGTGCCTACGACCTGTGCCATCCACGTGTGGAAAGAGTACCGATTGCTCATTTTCGTCTACGTTCAGAAAGGGGCGAGTGCTAAAGTTTCCTCCAGGTTGGTAGTCACCCTCTCCAGGGGCATCTCTTCTAACGGCTTTGAAAACTGTCGATCTTTCAGAGTCCTGTGTCTTTGGTTTGTCCCTGAGAAGGATGGGATGGGATTGGCCAGAGAGGAAGGAGGATGTGCGGGAACCTACCAGTAACAAATCGTCAGTGGAGGGAGTGAGGCCTAGATATGGCAGAGCAAAGTAGAAATTCTGGCAAAACAGATTCAGATACAACAGGAGGGAGTCACCACTCAGGCTTGGCCAGCTTGCGTCGCAGCGAGGGCTGGGGACGGAGGAAGCCAGTGGCTTGTCCCGGTGGTGGGGTCCTGGTGGAGCCACATATCGGGAGACTCCAGACTCCGTGTTAAGGGCCAGCAGGTGGGTTGGCAGGTGCGTCCACAGGTGAGCCGGGGCTGGGCTGTCTAGTAATGCGGGCTCTCCCGGATGTAATCTGTGACAGGCACTGTCCAGGAGCGTGGGTTTAATCTACTGAATCACAAGCTTTCTTAAGCCTTGAAATCTGTGTTTTTTAATGAGTAACCCAGATGACTCTTATCAGGCAAGTAATAAAACTCAGCTGAAAACAGAGGTGCCAGAATGCTTTAAAACGGGTTTAAGGGTGCTGTGAGCAAATTGGAAAGAGAGTAGATGTTTTTTTTTTTTTAAATCCTGTTTCGATTTTGACTAAAATTGTAAACAGAGAGCCATGTAGTTTCACTGTCTCTTCTCTACGTTTCCAAAGTTCACAGAGTTCATCTGAAAATACGGAAACCGTGAAAACATCTGGCCCCAAGGTTTTTGGATAAGAGACCCAAATAACTATGGTCCCAGAACTCTGCCAAGAAGAAGGGCTAGCGTTTATTGAACTGAACCATGGTCCTGGGCGTTGTAGGAAGAGCCTCCAGGACAACCCCAGGGGCGTGTTTGGCAGTATCAACATTCCTCATTTTACAGATAAAGGAAAGTGAAGCTGCAGGAATTTAACCTAAACGTTACAGTTCACACTTCTTGTTAAATGACAGAGGAGGGATTCAGTCCTAGGCTGTCTGACTGCATAGTACACATGTTCCCTATGCCATTATTCAGAACAAAAAAGAACGCAAAAAACCAGGGACAAAATATAAACATTTCACCCTTCTGCATACCCAGTGATTTGGAGAGCGACAGTAAATATGGCTCGCTTTTCGTACCACGCTTGAGAGAGTGGACTGAACCAGAGGGCTCCTCGTCCTGCCCTCCCTGTAAGTGACAGAGAACCAGAGCCTTCTGGTTCTGCAGGGCACTTTTCAAGCATCCACAGCGGCACAGAAGGGGAGAACTGGCTTAGAAATAGCAGGTCCTGGGGCGCCTGGGTGGCTGTCATTGAGCCTCCGACTTTGGTTCGGCTCATGATCCCACGGTTTGTGAGTTCAAGCCCCACATTGGGCTTGCTGCTGTCAGTGCAGAGCCTGCTTCAAATTCTCTCTCTCTGTCTGCCCCTCCCCTACGCATGCTTGCTCTGTCTTTCAAAAGTAAATAAATAAATAGATAAAAATAAACCTGGAAAAAAAAAAAAAAAAAAAGAAAGGAAATAGCAGGTCCTGGTCTGTGGCCCTCCAGAGTAGGAATCACGTCTGAGACTAATGGTGTAGGTAGCTCGGTGCCTGGGGTAGCTTGTGAACCTCCGGAGGAGGGTTTGAGAGCAGACCATCTTTGGAAAATTGAGCGTGGATAACTGAACAGTCAGCCCCATAGTTTACCAATGTGATTTCCCGTTTGGGAAGTCCCTGTGGACTGGCTGGGAACGTATTCCGAGAAAAGCATCCGTTACGCCACCTGAACGCTCACCTCACCCATACGTTCTCACTTGGGTGTTTGTGTGCCTGTGCACGCGTGCACACGCACACAGAAGGGGTCACAGTTAAAAAAAAAAAAATACACCTTCCTTTTTCTGAGAAAGAACAAGGATTACCCTCTTCCTGCCGTTAGGATCTAAATCAGTAGTCTTCAGAGTAGAGTGTGGGAAGAAAATACTAGAACTTAACGTTTATATTTCTTCTCTCATCGTTTTAAAGTTTTGGTGTTTTATACAGTGCATCATGTCATTTCTACTTCTAAATAAATATACACGTATTAAAAAGGGTCAGAAATGAAGCCAGGAGTCCACTGAGCCAAAGAAATGAATGTTTTCTCATTTAGAAAATAGCTGGAAGGACTGCGGTAGATAGAGGGTACCTGGCATTCCGTCTCCGGGGCTTTCGGACCCAAGGTTCACACCAAGGCTCGGCTTCCGGTTGTGTACGTTGGGCTCCACACACCTCTAGGGGGCGCCCTTTCTGTCATGGTCGTTATAGATTTGCACGGTTGTCCTGTGTACCGGCAGATGGCAGTGAAGCTTCTGGAGGAAAGGGCGGCTCTTCTTTGAGGGAGCCTGCACCCCTGGCTCCCGCACACGGTACCCTCCTCCTGCACCTGTGCGCCTACCCAGAGACTGAGCGTGGGGCCACGAAACCATGTACTCCGCTCCCTTGGTCCTGAGAGGTCTTCAGCATTCCAGAGAAATGATGTTAGACTTCGATTACCGTGTTTCTGAAACAAGGCTCACCAGATTGACACCATTTCCTGAATTTACCGATCTATTGATAGTCATGAATACTGCTATTAACAACTCACCTTTGGAATGGAGAAGAGAGAAAAAAATGAAAATAAGGAAGTTATGTCTTTTCTGCCATTATATTACATACCTTAATGCAATCTCTGCCAGCAAATGGGAGCATTTCTTTGGCTGGTGTTTTAGTTACACCCTCTGTAAGATAGGTTTCCTCAGCTGGTTAACTGACATCTTTTAGACACAGAGCCTGACATTTTTAAGCTTGTCTGATCTTTCAGATCATGGACATCTCTGTTGTAGTTTTTTAAAATTGACAAATAACTGGCATACAATATTGTATTCGTTGCAGGTATATAATATAGTGACTCCATATTTATATATGTTATGAGATGGTTACCACAACGAGTCTAGTTACCATCTGTCACCATACAACGTTGTTAACAATATTACTGATTATATTCCCTATGCTGTATGTTACATCCCCGTGTCTTATTGATTTGATAGCCGGAAGATTATACCTCTTAATCCCCTTCACCTGCTTCCCCTGGCCCCCTACCCCCTTCCTGTCTGGTAACCCATCAGTTTGTTTTTTGTATTTGAGTCTGATTTTGCTTTGTTCTGTGTGTTCATATGTTTTGGTTTTTAGATTCTACATGTAAATAATATGGTGTCTGTCTTTGATGTATTTTGTGTAACCTGATACCTCCTAGGTCCACCCATGTTGTCACAGATAATAAGATCTTATTCTTTTTTATAGCTAAGCAATATTCTATTATATATATTATATATGCCACGTCTTCTTTCTTCCTTCATCTAGTGATGGACAGTTAATTTCCTGCTGTATCTTAGCTATCGTAAAGCAGTGAACATAGGGGCATATATGTCTTTTCGAATTAGTGTCTTTGTTTTCTTCGCATAAATACCTAGAAGTAGAATTGTGGGACCGTATGGCAGTTCTGTTTGTAACTTTCTGTGGACCCTTCATATTGTTTTCCATAGTGGCTGTACCAGTGTGCATTCCCACTAACAGTGCGTGAGAGTTCCCTTTTCTCTGAGTTGTGGACATTTCTAGGGAGTAAATACTGTATTTTCTCTCCACTCTAATTTCTTAGAAGATGGCCATTATTATGAGATGCAAAATAGCATACATCTGGTCAATATAAAGCTCAGTGTTTCACAATCCTATGGAATTTTACTTTGAAGAAAGAAATGTAAACATTTAAATAACTAACAATGGAGTTCCCACTAAATGAGCAAGTATACTTAGTCACAGTATCACATTCAGCAAGACATATTTCCCGTGTGCCCACAGAGATTTATTTGGAAAGGTAAGGGTACGAAGATTTCATTATGAACATGCCCAGAGGAAGAGTCTTTAGTTTGTACATTTGGTTTGCTTTTTAATTTATGTTCTCATCCAAGGAAATTCTGTGCAGAGAAAATACCTGTAATCAAGTCCGAGCTCTGCCATGTACCAGCCATGCGAACTTGAGTAAATTACTTGTCTACTCAGAGCCTCAGTTTTCTCATCTATAATTTGGGAAACATAACATCTCTCTCAAAAAGTAGATGTGAGGATTAAATCCTGTAACTTACAAAGGGACCGCCTGCATTTCTTGAAGCCCACTGTGTGAATGGAGAATTTACACACGTGTGTGTTTTGGCGTGTAGGTCCCTTTCTCTGTGCCACCTCGGTAGCGGACTTTGTTCGGTCCCACTGAACATCCCTCCTTTCTCTGGCTCTAAGAAATTTCAAGGAAATCCTGTGCTCAGCCTTCCAATCATCTTTCTCCTGAGACTGAAGTTTGTTTCAGTTTTGTTTTAGAAAGAGCAGAGATCGCGAGGACCGATGGAGCACAATCCCGGATCTCATGTTTCCTGAACTATGAAAATATTCTAGGACTGTGCTTGCTGTTTTCTCAGGCATAGCGCCTTGCTTCATTTAAGGGGCAAAAAATTAGAATTAATCCCAGCTAAACAGGAACTCCTTAATAAGCTCCCATTAGGGGGTGCCATGTGGCTCACAGGACTATTATTAAGCATTTATATAGCACTTTGTATTGACAAAGTAGTTTATAATTACTTTTATAAGTAATTTATAATTCACAGAGACTCTCTGAGCTAAATTGGTATTGTTAGGCGATACAGAGGTAGTTACCTAAGTCATAGAATTTGCCTAAGGCTTCAAAGAGGAACCTCAGAGCCCTCTCCCTTCCAGAAGCAAATACGGGCTCACCCTCTTTCTCCTAAGGAAAAACAAAAAAAGAGGTAAAACGGAATAGCAGTGCCTCACTTATCAGTCACATTACAGGGTCACTTTAATTTGTGTGCATGTCTTTAGAGTGACTATCTACTGTTCGAGCTCTGCTTTTTGGACTAGATGCTTAAAGCCTTTGTCTGGCTCCTTGGCCCGCATCAGAAACATCTTTCACAAGAACCTAAGTGAAATAAGGAAGTTTCTTTCCAAAAACAAACCTTTTCATCATGCATCCCAACCCTTACCACTCTACAATTAGTAGTGCATTCCCTGTAGGCAGTAGTTTAAGGGGTGCGGTAAGAAGCGAGGTTCTTCCTGTGGAAGTCTGGAAGCCCTCACACTGGGCTACAAGTGGGACGCCCCTCCCCCCCCCTCACAAATGAGTCCTTCTTCCCTGCGTCAAGAAGTCTAATGCATAAAAGGGCATTTTCTTTCTTTGCAAGTCAACTCAGTTACCCGTGAAGAGGTTCCCTCCTGTGAACTAGCTCCATGCCCTTCCTCGTGCTTATCCACACTGGGTCCCAGCACCTGACTGCTGTGTGCCCGGGGCTGGTCAGAATTTAGCATGCAACCTGCTTTCAAATGGTTTAGCAAAAAATAAGTAAATACATTTCAGAAAATAAAAACATTTGCATAATGTACATGGTGATGTTTTGTATGTGTTTGCATTCTATATTTACTGATATATTTGTGCAGACAGATGGTCTGGTTAAAAAAAAAACTATATATTTAGATATTCATACGTTTGTTATATATAATATACACATATATCTGAGGTAATAACGTATATTATACATAAAAATATATATACTCTATGATATATGTATCGATTTACATATGACAAACATTTTAGTACATATATTTTATACTAATATTGATGTGGAAACTTCTATATAGATAATGTATAAATGTTATACCTGTGATATCTATAACACATATGTTTACACATTATATATAAATATATAACAAGCATTTTTTCCTGAACCATATATGGTTTATGTAAATGTGCTAGTTTTAGATTAAAAGGATAAATTTATTTTCTCTTGTTGAAACCACCTGAGAGCAAATTTCAGGCATCATGACACTCGAGATACTTCACCTTTTCACATGGCACGTGTCCCTGAGGAACAAGGGCATTTTGTCTATCGCTGTGTTACGATGAGCATACCTGAAAAACATAACAATGATTCCTGATGTGATCTAACACCCAGCGTGTACTAAAATCTCCCCAGTTGTGGCAAGAATCTCTCCGACAGCTGTTTTGACTCTGGAGTCAGATTGGGTTCAGCTCCTACGTTTGATTTCAAGCTTATTTGACCACCAAACCCTCTCGTCCTCCGACAAGCATTCCTTGCAGGGACTGCTTGTTGGAACACACCCAGAGAGTCACTAATGCAGAGCACAGTAAACGTTCTTGAAGAACACAGATCCGGCACAGGACAGGCACAGAGCGTGGCTGGAATAACATGTTAGGGAAGGAGCTAGGAGTTAGGGTTGGGAGAGCTGAAGCCAGACCAGCCGAGGAGGCTTGGGCAAGGCATTCAGTGCTTATCGGGCAGATGCAGCGGCCGGAGCTAAAAATAAGTGCAACAAGACAAAATGGCGGCCCCAGGCACACGTGTTTCTTTCTGTACAAGTTATTTCTCTGGATTTGTGTGTGTGCGAACCACGGATACCTATCCGGACAATCCCGTCAACCCAAAGAGATGTCCACAGGCACGCACACACCCACGCACGCACTTACGTGGGGAGGGAGAGAGAGAGAAGGAGAGAAAGAATGGAAGGAAGGGTGGAGGGAAGATACTGCCATTAATGGATTGGTCATCTCAGGAGAAAATCTGCAAAATATGGAAAGGGAGAAAGAAGAAAAAACAGTGGGTACATGAATTGTTGACTTGTGATGAATATTCTATCTCGAGGATAACTTAAGGTGAAAGTTCATTCTTGGAGACTTTGGAACTCAGGGCAGGGAAAGCCAGGAAAAGGGAAGAGGAAGCGAATAGAACAGCAATTCCAGGAGATAAGTGGCCTACGTAGGAATGAGAGCTTTGCCGTTGCGTGTTGTTCTTTACTCGAAATACTCTTGCTATTCAAGATCTGGACCTTGCTTGGACATAATCTGTCACTCTTGCCAAATATGTGTGGTATTTTGGGGATGTGGACAAATCTCCACAGGAACTTGGCTGAGAGCTGCAGGTCTATTTTTACCTCCAAAGGCAAACAACAGGGCATTAACTTGTTCTGCCACTTAGCACTTAACATGTGAACCACAGCGCACCAGTCTGGTGTGGTCCTTTACGAACAGAAGTTAGACTGACACCATCTGTTTCATAGGCTTTGGTCTTTCTAAGGTTTACAAAGAAGGAGATCATAGGTTGCAAGGCTGAAAAACCCTCCGAGATACAACTCCTTTGTTTAATAAATGAGGAAGACTTGATTCAGAGGAAAGAGCACAGGATGGAAAGCCCGGGAATTAATTAGCTATGGAGTTGTGGGCAAATCACATCACCTAGTCTGCAGATTGATGCGGTTGACTGTGTGAGGTTCCAAGTGTCATCTTGAATTCCTCTTCCAAGACCCAACAACGTATGATTTTGTTCGTAAGAAATGGGACAATTTAAGTAGTTTTTGCTATTATTCTTCATATGGAATTGTGGAGTTTGGAATTTTTTCTTTCTTTTTTCTTTGGTAAAGGGTGTCAGGCCACCTTGGAGGTGGCTATGCTAAATCAAGGGGAAAGGTCCGATAATCCGCCCTCTGTCGTGTCCGATTTGATGAGCCATTGGTACAGGTAATATGGAAAACAGGACATTGCGTGTGTAATTCAATACGGCTGCTCTCCGTGCTCATTTTCTTCAAAAATTGAAGGATGCGGGATGGGGGTTGATGGTAGCAACAGATAAATCACCTTCAAGCAAGGATTGATTCCTCACATGTTGATAGAGAGTAGGAATGGTCTAAAAGTACCTGCATGTATCGGAGATATTCCCTTGACAATTGTCTGGGCCGCTGCTATTGAAATCACTGAGTTCATGAAAGCAAGGAAAGGAAAGAGAGAGAGGAAGGGAGGACACATGTTCTTTTACTTACTACATAGAATTTGGGGAGGAGTGTGATAACCAGTCCATCCTTAGAGATAAAGTTGCAGTTCCCAGTGGGTAAAGGGACTTGCTTATTTTTCCATGACTGGTTTAAAATGAGGGTTCAGGTCCCAAACTGGTCCTGCCTACCTGTGTGGATGATTCACTTTCCAGGAGCACCTGCTCGGCAGTTGGCACGAGTCATTTCCCAACTCTAGGCTTGCTCTGGTCAGCCGGGCCCGAGACCTGCCCCTAGGCACTTTCAGCTCTGAAACTCTGCGCATAGTTCCCAGTGTCTGGAACCTGTCCCACCTGACGAAACCTACTTCCTGTGAGGAGTCTTCTCCTGATGACCCGGCCCTCAAGGGCTCTCTTCCTTTTCTACACTCCGATGGTACTTTCCGGTGTGCCTGCGTTGGACACTAGTATTTAGTTGTTTTGGTTGTTCGTCCCTCCCCTCCTCTCCCCTCCCTCCCTCCCTCCCTCCCTCCCTCCCTTCCTTCCTTCCTTCCTCTTTCTTTCTTTTTTTCTTTCTGTCTCTCTGTCTGTTTCTTTCTTTCTTTCTTTCTTTCTTTCTTTCTTTCTTTCTTTCTTTCTTTCTTTCTTTTGTATCTTCTTGGTTTTCTTCTCAGTGATAGGCTTCTTACCTACCCGAGCACAACTACCTCTTGAGAGGGGACGCATTCGTGTTTATAAGAGGTATCACATGTCATAGTTTCATCACCAGACCTGCTGCAGACCCATCCCTCGCCATGATCATCTGAGATTACGGGGACTTGTGCTCTGGTTTATACAGGTTTGGGGTGGGGTAGGTGGGTCTGCTGCTTCCATTGCGCCGTCCTCCTATACTCTCTGGAAAGTGACCCACGTTTTCAAAGAGGAAGAAGGGCGCACCGTTTCTGCATTCCTGGCTAACGCTGACTTCACCGAGAACCTAGCTGAAAATTGGAAGGCCTTTTTCTTCCTTCTGTCTTTTGAAGACGTACACACCAAATGGGTGAAGACACAGGTCATGCATATTCACCTATTCTAGTCAATGATTTAAATATAAACAGTGAACAGACAAAGAAGTAAAAATGAGGGGAAGCATTGATTAGTCAACCTTGTACATCCTGTTCAGAGATCAAAGGGGCCAGTGGGCAGGGATCAAAGTGCTGGGAAATACAGAATGTAGCACCCTTGTGAAGCGACGTTTCTCACGATATGGTATGACTTAATCAGAACCACTCTGTTCAACAGCTGCAGAGAAGGGAAAAAACAACCCTGAAAATTATGACTTAGGCAAAGCCTATGCTCCGTGTGCCTTTCATGACAGAGAGTCTGTGTGACTTGTGTCAGCTCTCAGTGCAGAGGTGTTTTTGGAGCAGGCTAACTTGGGTTGCAGGTAGGTTCCTTTTAGAAATGGGCACAAAAGTACATTGTTGTAGCAGCCATACAACCACACCTAGCCTGACTCAGGTCTGCGGAACTCCAGCGTTAAGTGTGTGGGGCTTGTTCACACCACAGGAACGTGTTACTCAGCTACTCACCTGTGAAAGGCACACACACACACACTCAGAAAACCCCTCAGAGCAATAGATGTTCAACTCAGAAAGTTACATCTGGATAGTGCTTTACGGTTTGCAGAATATTTTCACACACACCTTTTCTCTTGTTCCTCACAACCTTAAGCGAAGCTAAGTGATTTGCCATCAGACCACAGAGCCGGTAATTAAGCAGAATCGGGACTTTCATCCTGGTCTGCCGAGTGCAGTGACGCTCCTACATGTGTCGGGTCATAAAATACATTTCAGAGAGAATTCGTAGGGTTTTGAACACAAACAGTAAGGAGCTTGGAAAAGAGCCATAAATGAACGAAGGAGGTAGAATGATTGGATCTGAGCAAGGTATGGTGACAGGACTGTATTGCAAACCACTTGGCATCTAAGGTCATAAGTTTTAGGCTCTTGGCTGACCGGTCACCATTTTCTATTAATGCACTCGGTTCTCCAGATGCGTAGAGTTGGTTAGGTTTAAGCTTCTGTTACGTGAGATTGCATTCCGGACGTGCGTTCCTGAAGGGCACACAAGTCAGCAATTTCATGTACAGATTATCAGTTAGAGTGAGCTCTTCCTGCAAGTGGCTTATCTCATTCATTATTCTACTTTCTTTTAGTTTGATTCTTAATTTCAGGTTTGGATAACCTCTTGCCGTTACTCCCGTGGTCCATGGCTTCTGTGACTCTGTTGTGAAAGCTGTGAGAATTTTCTTAAATTTATCTTTGTTTTTGCTTTTATTTTCTTTCTGAACTTACTATTATTTTTAAGATTCTGTTTTCCTTCTCTTTCTTTCTCTTACAGATAATTTTATCTTTGTGTCATAAAGAGTCCACCTGACTCTCTCTAGGTCAGGTAGAGACCTATAAAGAGAAAAAAATTCTACCTGAGTTGCCTTTCATTTTAGAATCTCAAGGCAGAGAATTCTGTTTATTTTTAACCAAAGGTTTTATTTACGTATTTTTAATCCAAAGGTACTGAACAGTCAACACTCCCCACTTCTGCCCTATTCCTGGGCTACCGTGGCCACTCAGTCTCATTCAGCTTTAACACAAACTGACTTGTGCAGCAGTGTTTTGTATCCTTATTCTTGTACTTTTCTCACGAATGAAGTGCAGACAAAAAGAACGTGTCTGAGACCCTGGTTTTAGCTGACTGCCTTGAGTCGGATTCCTCCGTGGCTGCTGGATCTTTCCTCCATGCCGGTTTTGGTGTTCTATAGAAATACAGATTCGTTTCCTTCATGTGGTCCAATTGTATCACTCCCGTTCCCATTTTTAGACGATGACCTCCAGTATGCTTCCACTTCCCTGATCTTAAATTTCTACATGGTGTGTATTAATTTTCTTAGGGATCCAAGAGCCTGGAGACATTTCCGGAGGACGTGCTATTATGACTGTGGTGACAATGACGGTGGTGGGCTCGGGGTCCTGGTGTGCATCATGGTGTGTATTAATTTTCTTAGGGATCCAAGAGCCTGGAGACATTTCCGGAGGACGTGCTATTATGACTGTGGTGACAATGACGGTGGTGGGCTCGGGGTCCTGGTGTGCATCAGTATAAGCACTGGCCCCTCTGCAGTGGCTCCTACAGTGATGAAATTACCAGAGATACAGTGGATGAGATGGGAGATTCTCTGCTCCAGCATAAAGGTGAAGGGCATACGGATAGCACATGCCTCGCTCCCCCTTTGTTCCCTGCCCTGGAAGAATGGTCACCAGCTGCCTCGGCTGGAAACTATTAATCCAGGAAGTCTGACTGTCCCCAGAAATTCCCTGTGGACCCCTATGGCTTTTCTGTGGCTGTGTTTCTCCCTCTCCTTTTTAAAATTCTTCATTTCAATTATCCTCTATTTTTACACTTTATTTTCATTTGGATGATTTAGTATATCTCAAGATCATATCTCATATGGTCCCTGTTTTCTCTCTAATATCCAATGACATTGGCTTTCAATACTTTGTCACTTTTTTGTCAGAAATGTTCTCTCATTTACGTTTGAACTTTTGAAATGAGCATTTTTAAATTTTCATTCATCTTGGTGTATTTTTCTCTAGCTGGCTTTTTGTATTTGTTGAAAATCCCTTTTGTCTTATTGATTTTTTTCTCTTTTCTCGTTTATCCATTTAGAAGATATGTATTAATTACCTACAATGTGTCAGATTATTTATCCCTATACATCTTATCAGGAGTAAGAAGATATATTTTAGACATGTAGCACCAATCTATCCCTTCCCCCCCCCCCATATCTATTCCTGTTCAATAATGCCCACATTTTTATCTTATATAAATTTTAAGTTTTATCTTAAAGACTTAGGAGTCAGTATTTCTTACCTTGTATTGTAATCCTAAATTCACTTTATTTTTCCATGCTCTGTCCATTAATCTATGGAGATCTGAGTTCATAAGCATCTGTATTGTTTTTGGTCCCCTTCTAAATTCATTATTTCTTATGTGTCTTACTGGGTACGTTTTTGTTTTGTTTTGTTTTGTTTTCACTTAAATCCAAGTCAGTTAACATACAGTGTAGTATTGGTTTCAGGAGTAGAATTTAGTGATTCATCTCTTACATACAACACCCAGTGCTCATCCCAACAAGTGCCCTCCTTAATGCCCATCACCCGTTTAGCCCACTGCCATCAACCCTCAGTTTGTTTTCTGTATTTAAGAGTCTCTTACGGTTTGCCTCCCACTGGATACTTTTAAATATTTCTTAGATGTTCTTCCTGACCTCTTCTGGTGGTCGTGTTGATTCTCAGTGCAATCCGGAGTGGACAGTGGTCGCTGCGAGCTGCTGTTTCGTGGGTATTTGCTTCAGGAAAGTAGCACGCTTCGGCAATGGTCCTTTAGTCCACAACACCATCAGTCACCCTCCATATACCTATTCTTCTCAGATAAATCACATTTCCTAGAATTTAGGAGTGGTTCCTCCTTATTAACCTGGCATTTACTCATGCAACATACGGGACTTCAGTATGTAGATTCCATAGGAGAGAGCCCTTCTCTTAAATATCAGATTTATTTCTTATAGATGTGCTCTATTTTCCAGTGACTCTTCAGTGGGGCCGCTTCCTTATTCTCTCTGCCTCTTCTCTGCACACTTAGAGAGGGGCTGCAGGAAAACTGGCTTTTTATTTCTCTCTGTATTTTATACTGTGTCCTTTTACTGGGTGACCTTTGTAATAATGGGTCTGCATCTTGACTCTGTAATCAGAATCATGGTTTCCTGATTTCCTCTCTGAATTATTATTCCCTCCATTCTACTTAGGAACTCCTCCTTTCTGATAAACCAGAATGTCAGGAGGCCTGTCTATTCAAGCAATGTGGTTACCTAGCTGGTACTTGCCACAGAAGGAAGACAAATGTAACACATTCCCTTAAACTCTTTGGAAATAGGCCCCTCGGTTTCTATATTTTTTTTCTTGGTTAGTGTTGAATCTCAAATGGAATTAGCAAGCTTTGTAACGCCCCTTGATAACTCTCCCTTAGATGACCCTCTAAGTGAACAATTCTCACCTATTTGGTTCAGGCTTTGATCTTCTGGAGTTATAAGAGTTTGCTTTATATATAAGCCACTCCCTTCTCCCACTCTCTTGAACTGTTTTCCTCCACAAGGCAAATGCACAGTTGGTTGGCAACTGCCAGCAAATGACACCAATTGCCACCAAATTTCTAGCTCCTCAGAGCAGCTACCAGATCGCAAGAAAATTGTTCACATTTTCCAACCGTGTAGCTTCTGCTGCAGGCACGATCTTCACTGGTTCATGACCAGGCTCACTACTTTAAAATGGCAGCCTGTGGGGCACCTGGGTGGCTCAGTCAGTTAAGCGTCCCACTTCAGCTCAGGTCGTGATCTCATGGTTCGTGGGTTCAAGCCCCGGGTCGGGCTCTGTGCTGACAGCTCGGAGCCTGGAGCCTGCTTCCGATTGTGTGTCTCCCTCGCTTTCTGCCCCTGCCCCGCTGGTGCTCTGTCCCCCCTCTCTCTCAAATATAAATAAACAAAAAATTAAAAATAAATAAAAATAAAATGGCAGCCTGTAGAATGAAGGGAGTTGATCCTAGGCTCTGGATGATTTGAGATCAGGTGATGTCAGCAGTGGAGGTAGATCTCCATCTAGGGTTTCAGGAAAATGGCTGACACCTGACTACTTCATCATCAACCTTTTAAAGTTTTATCTGGGGAATTTATTTTCTTTTTTTTAAATAAAACATTGCCTTATGTTTAATTTTTTTTTTTTTTTTATGATTTTCTTTATTTTTGAGACAGAGAGAGACAGAGCATGAGCAGGGGAGGGGCAGAGAGAGAGACACAGAATCCCAAGCAGGCTCCAGGCTCTGAGCTGTCAGCACAGAGCCCGACACGGGGCTCGAACTCACGGACTGTGAGATCATAACCTGAGCCGAAGTCGGACGCTTAACCGACCGAGCCACCCAGGCGCCCCAAAACATTGCCTTATGTTTAAATGGACATATGACTTGTTTTATAGAAACATTTTGCATTTAGTAAGAACCGAATAACAACTTGCTGAAGGTTTGCTTAGATGAACACCCAACATGCAATATTTTTGAGGGATTTTGTCAAAATATAGTAAATTTAAACATAGTTTTAGAAATTCAAGTGCAGTAGAATCATCAAGAGACACTGTGAACTAATGTACATAGGTGTCTTTGTCCACTCAGTGATTATTATTGACAATACCTGAAATAATAAGATTTTAATTATGGTGCTAATTGTACTTTCTGGCTTACTGTTTTATTAGCATCAGTCTGGATGTCAGTATTAAAGACGTGTTTCATTTAAGTTCATAATGTCAGATTATTATGGGTTGTCTCAAAGTTAAAAACATTTCACCTATGATAGTATTTCCTTAGTAATTATTTTAAGAAGATATTTGTTTTTACTTTTGGGGAGTGAGAGAGCAGTTATTCATGTATACTGATCCTGTTGGGTAGTTTGTGGAAAAGAGTTATGTGGACAAGTAAGTTTGGGGGTGTATGCGTCTTTATTTTGGAAATACACGTGGTTTAATTTAGCATATCAGTCACAGAACTAAGTCTTAAAACATGTATCAGGTAGTTTCCCTGAATTATTCTACCCGGTTTTTAAGATATTTATCCTCCCCTGTCCTCCAGGAACTCCATGTTTTAGGTATATTTTAAGGATAGAATCCAATCTCATTCATCTTTTTCTTTTAATTAGTACCTGGTAGAAGGACCTAGTAAAAATTCCTGTGCATAAATCCTGTTTTGTAAATTAGTATCTATTTAGCATCTTTATGAAAACATCTCTTCTTTGTTACAATCTAATTTGCTCTCAAGTATACATTTAATCCAATGAATACTGAGTCATTTAGATGTTAGTTCACTAGAAATGATTTGAAGTGTCTAGTGGTAAAATTAAGAACTAATATAATTAGAGAGGGTGGAAAATGCCGGATCAGGAATCAGGATCTGGGTCCCAGCTCCCTGGGTTACTCACTTGGGGTAAGTGGCTTAACTTTCCAAAACAGCAATTTCTTCATTCTGGCTCTAAGAATATATGCATCAGGTTTGAATTTTAATATACAATATGGGTGTAAGGAATGTCACATTCTTTTGTTTCGCTAAATAAAATTTAATTTGTTCCAAGACCCCTTCCCCCAAGACAAGCAGGGAAGTAAACCACCACCATTACAGGGGGATCCCCACCTCCCAGTCCTCCAAGTTGTACAAAAGCCTGGAGTTCTTATGCAATCCATAAGATTAGCAGGGAGAAGCCTCTGTCTGTGCCCACAGTGGTCAGTGATGAAATGGTCATTGTCCAAGCTGGCTAATCCTTTGAAGGCTTGTTTGTGGTAGGTAGGAGTAGAGCATAGGAGTTTTTGCCCTGGCTGGACACCCTCCTACTTCAGGTCTCGCTTTCCTCAAGGCACGGCACCGCCTTGTCCCCTGAGAATGTGCCATATCCGGGAGCTTGGCAATCAGAGAGTTGAATGGATACAATTGCCCTGAGCCGTTCGTGTCGCACAGACCACAGTGGGCTGTACTGATGGATGCTAGGCGTGGATGTCGGGAAGGATGTAGATGGTTCCCTCCTCCCTGCTTTCCGCGCCCCACACAACCAGAGTGGAGGGAGAGGACATGTAAGCATTACTGGTTGGGCACTGGGTAGCTTCCATGTGCCTCCTGATGCCCTTTTCCATTCCCTGGTGGCCTGGAGCATAAGGTCGGGGAGCAAAGTAGTTTTTGAGGGAGGCTCGGTGTCTGTTGGCATTCTCTGCCTTCAATATGACATTTAGTTGTTTTGCTGTACTTGAAAGTAGCCCTGACTGTCAGACTCAGGCCAAGGAAAACCGCAGGCAAACACACTCCCACCTGGTATTTGTAAAAGGGACTAGAGTCTTTTGAAGAGAAAGTTGGGCATGTGTTGAATATTCAGTATTGACACGTCAAGGTCCTGCCGCGTTCCGAGAAGTACTCGTGGTCTCTTCGTTCCTCTGACATGCCTTCAGGAAGTTCCCCGGGGACACACAGCCTTAGGTTTGGGACAGCCCTCGCCTCTCCTCGCAGAAGCCGGGGGAGGAGCCCTCCAATGGTTTACTGGAGATTTGCTCTTGGGCTTTTAGGTCTGAAAGTTAGGCTTGTTATATTCACCACTTCGTTAAAAATGATTATAATTTCCTGTCGGTTTGCATTTACTTATTCTTTACCTAGCGTCAGATTATCTTCCGTGTCTTTAATGTTATTCATTTAAATACCCTTTAGAAGGCATGGTTGAGTGACAGGGACATATGATTTAATTTCATATCCCACCGTTAAAAAAAATCAACTATGTTACCATATACACACGTTTTATTCAAATGTCACCTTTTTACTGTGATAGTTTATGATATGAGACACTTTCCTTGAATGTGAAGGACCATCGTGGTAAGAATTTATATAATTGTGTATAGGGGTATATATCTCACGTGCTGATATTTCATACTTTCACAGTTCTTTCCTTAAAAATAAAAAAATATATATTTGTAATTATATAAATATAAGTTATATCATATGAATGTAAATTAAATTCAATTTTATTTTAGGGGCACCTGGGTGGGTCAGTCATGCACCTGACTCTTGATTTAGACTCAGGTCATGTTCTCATGGTTCATGAGTTTGAGCCCTGGGTTGGCGTTGCACTCTGCCCTGAGAGCACAGAGCCTGCTTGGGATTCTCTCTCTCTCCTCTCTGTCCCACCCCTGCTCACTCTCTCTCCCTCCCTCTCTCTCTCTCTCTCTCAAAATAAATAAACTTTGAATATACGTATGTATATTAAAGTTTTATTTCATAATTTTCCAGTTCTTAAAAATGTATTTCCGATTATGTAAATATAAGTTATGTAAACTGATTCATCTGTAGAAAGAACCGTGTAGTCCGACAGCTCCCAGCATGATCCCTGCCACTTGGTATTCGTGGTCTAGAGTGATCCCCTCCAAATGAGTGTGGACTGGACCTACTGACTTGCCCCTGAATGAAAAGAATAAGGCAAAACTGAGATGTTCCTTCTATACTTCAGTCATAAAAGACAGTGGCTTCTATTTTGCCGGTAGATTCTCTTCCTTGCTAGCTTGGATGAAGCAAGCTGGCACGTTCAAGAGGCCCATCTAAGGGCAACCTCCGTCCAGCAGCCTACAAGGAACTGGATCCTGTCGACGACCGATAGATGAGCTTGCAAGCAGGTCCTTTGTCTGTTGACCCCTGAGTCGACGGTGAACTTCCACCAAACACTTGACCGCAGCCTTGTGAAAGCTGCTGAGCTGGAGAACGAGTCCGGACTCCTAGAAACCGTGAGATACTAAGGCTGTGCTGTTTTATGCCGCTAAACTTTAGCATGATTTGTTACGCACCGGTTGATAACTGATACAGACTATATCTTCACCATCTGCTTACTCAGTTATAGTTTGCTTTGGACTTCCTGGAAGTGGTGGGACTAAGAGATACAGTCCTCCCAAACCCGGAGTCTTAACCCACAGACAGGGGCGTATGTCACTTGGGGGTATACTCGTACTGTCTTCACACTGATGTTCATAATGATAACACTGAATTATAGAAGTAAATACCGAAATCAGTGATGAGTGTAATTGAGAAGTAAGATCCATTTGAACTGCTTGAAATTCTGCTTAAAGGAGGAACATGTTATTTTTTTCATTTCAATTATTGTTTATGTAGATGCCAACAGAAAAATACTGTATTAATGAAATTTCAAAGATTATCTTTGTCTTAAACTTTCTTAAATACATCTTTGTCTTTACTATCACCCTTATTAGAGTTTTTGTTTGTTTTTAAGTTGTTAGTTAAATTCCAGTACAGTTAACACAACAGTGTCATATTATATTCTGGTGTATAATATAGTGATTCAGCACTTCCGTACGTTACCTGGCGCTCATCTCGACAAGAACACTTCTTAACCCCCATCGCCTGTTTTCCCCCTCCCCCCTCCCCCCCCCCCCGCCCACCTCCCCTCTGGTGACCATCAGTGTGTTCTCTATAGTTAAGAGTGTGTTTCTTAGTTTGCCTCTCTCTCTCTCTCTCTCCCCGCCCCCCCCACCTCTCCTCTTCCCCAACCCTTCTGCTCATTTGTTTTATTTCACAAATTCTACATATGAGTGAAATCACATGGATTTGTCTTTCTTTGACGGACTTATTTACCTTAGTGTAATACGCTCTAGCTCCATCCACAGTTCCGTTTTGCAAATGGCAAGATTTCATTCTTTTTCGTGGCTGAGTAATATTCCATTGTATATATCCACCACATTTTTATCCATTCATCAGTCGGTGGGCACCTGGGCTGCTTCCATACACTGGTCATCGTATGTAATGCTGCGGTAAACATCAGGGTACGTGTATACCTTCAAATCAGTAGTTTTCAATCCTTTGGGTAAATGCCGAGTAGTGTGATTACTGGATCATAGGGTAGTTATATTTTTACCTTTTGAGGAACCTCCGTACTGTTTTCCAGAGTGGCTGCACCAGTTGGCAAAAGGGGGAGCATTTTAGTTAATTATATATTCACATAAGTGGAATATTTTATATCCTGCCAGGTCTCCCTGATATATTTTGTTTTTCATAATTCTTAAATGAGAAATTCCTGAGAATATTCTTGCCAGTAGCAATATCGTGAGATGATACCAGAGGCAGTGAGAATGACATTCTTTTGTGACATGTCTAGTTATTTCTGGAAATAATTCAGTATTTGTGGCCTCATAAACCTTAAATTATGATACTTGGCAACTCCAGTATGATCTTAACCTATTAGCCCATGATATTTGGTTAAACTGAATTAAATAACTGCCAGGTATGGAGAATGTCTGACAAAACTGAACATGAATATGTAGGCACAAGAATATATAGGTCTGAAGAAAGAGTTACTTGCAGTGTCTCTTTACCTTTTAGAACAGATGTAAAGTTAACCTTGCATTTGGTGAAAAAAAAAAATGCAGTAAGAGTAAAGTGTTATAGAGAAGGCAGGGTTATTTACAAGAGACAAAAACTAATTAGCAAGGAATAAAAATGCATTAGGGTCATGGGGGATCAATTCAGAAGCAAATTTACCATTTGTGTGAATGTCTCTTTGGTGGCCAGCATTCCATAAATGCCGCACATAAACACATTCATTTTTAATGTTAAACAGTTCCAGAGTTATTTTAAAAAGATACTTTCTCAACACATGAAGAAGTTTAAAGTTACAGCGCTATGAAAATATCTCTTGGTAGATTCATGTGTTTATCATTTACTTTAAGGATGTTTGTGCCTACAGTTCTGTCTTTGTGAGCAGTATTTAGGTGGTCCAGACTGAGCATTCCATATCTATGGGAAATTCTCATGTGCTGAGGAAAATTCTCAAAAACGTTGACGTTAACCCAATCTTGGCATTTCTCCTTTCTGTGTAATTGAGCCGTTTTAGGGAATGAGTAGTCAGAATATCTTCTACTGTAATAAATGACATATCATACGATTATAGCTATAAATGGCAAGTAAAATTAATAAAACTGCCTTCTTTTTCTCTGAAAAGATTGGAGTTTATAGCAGTTCAGATTTTCTGTTTTCACACCACCCTCCTTTTCCTATTATTCTCTTACCATGTATGTTAGAAGTAACTTCTGTAATTTTTTGTTTAGTTTGAATAATTTCAATTTACCCGAAAGTTCTAAGAATTTTAAAAAAATTAAATTTTTTTTTTAACGTTTGCTTTTCAAGAGAGAAAGAGACAGCGCATGAGTGGGAGAGGGGCAGAGAGAGAGACACACACAGAATCCGAAGCAGGCTCCAGGCTGCAAGCTGTCAGCACAGAGCCCAGTGCGGGGCTCAAACCCACGAACTGTGAGATCATGACCTGAGCTGAAGTTGGACGCTTAACTGAGCCACCTAAGTGCCCCCGAAGAATTGAAAAAGTTCTTTTAATTGAGTATTAACATACTCAATTAACATGTTAATACAGTTAACATACAGTGTTATATTAGTTTCTGTGGATGGTATAGTAATTCACAGTTCTGTACATTTCTCAGAGCTCATCAAGTTACAAGAATTTTGAGAGCAAATTGTAGCTATGATACCAAATCACATCTGAAAACTTCAGTGTTTCCGCTGAATCATTTCACTAAATCAACGACACTCTTCAACATAGCCCAGCGTCACTATCCAAATCAAGAGATCAACGCTGATCCAGTACCACTGTCTAATCCACAGACCTCATTCAAATTTTTCCAACTATACCAACGATCTCTCCTTTCTGTTTTGGTGTATAGCCTAGTTCAGGGACTCACTGTGCATTTAATTGTCATATCGCTTTAGTGCCCTTCAGTCTGGAACGATTTCTCTCTTTCCCTGTTTTTCATGACCTGGCAGTTTTAAAGAGTGCAGGCCTTTCATTCTGGAGGAGCGTCTTCAGAGTGGCCCAGCCAATGTTTCTTTCATACCGGACTTGAGCTGTCCTGTTTTGGCAGTAAAACAGCATTAGTTACTTCTGCTCGTTAGTGGCTTGTATCAGGGGGCACACACTGGTAACCCTTCACTCCACTAGTCGTCATTAACCTTGATTCACTGGTCAAGTTGGTGTTAGCCATGTTTCCCCACCCAAGGTCATCATTCAGTTCCTTTGTAACTAGTAAGTATTTTGTAAGGATATGCTCTGAAATGATAATAATATCCATTGTCACCAATGTGCTGCATCAAAATCTGCCCACCAGCCTTGGCATCCATGGATGAGACCTGCCTGAATTAGCCACAATTTAATAGGTTCCAAATGGGCACCTTTCTATTTCTACTATTCCTTCCACATTAATTACTTGGCATTCTACTCTAAGGAAGAACTTTCTTTTCTTTCCCACTTTGTTTTTTTTCTCATTTGGTTATATTTGATGCTCAGATAATCTCAGATCTCTTTAGTGGAAATCTCTGCAAGCTGATTCTTGGGTTCTCTTGACCTATTCCCATCCTTCTTTGAGCATTAAAAAAAAAAAAAATCTGGGTGAAGATATCCCAGGATCATCCTCTATGTTCCCTACTCCAGCTTTGGGATCAGCCATTTCTCCAAGGTGTTTAGAAATAAAGGTCTGGGGGAAAAATGTGCTCACTGCTACTGAGATCTTCTTGCTTTTAATATTCTCAGTGGAGAGAGTGAAGGTATGAGTGTGTACACACACACAAACACACACACACACACACTCATATTTCTACTATGTCATATATATTGGAAAAAAATGCAAGTTCACATGGATGCCTTCAGTTGCATTTGAGAACCTTGGGGTTCTTTCTAGTCTTATCCTCTTCCATATTTATAAGCCCTGTGTCCAACAGTGAGAAAGGTGATTACCCCACATAGTTGTTTATTTGCTCACTTGCTTTCACAGTAACCAGTCTCCCTAATCTGCCAGTCACTGCTTCCTCGTCTGTCATCCCTGGGCTCTCGTGGTTTGTCCTCGATGACATCACCATGTCTGCGGCCACCACAGCTCTATAGCTTTCTAACTGATACGATTTAATGTGTATTATTTAAAAATAGAGTGTTGGGGCACCTGGGTGGCTCAGTTAAGTGTCCAACTCTTGATTTTGACTCAAGTCATGATCTCATAGTTTGTGGGTTCAAGCCCCTCATCGGGTTCCATGCTGTCAGTGCAGGTTCTCTCTCTCCCTCTGTGTGTCTCTGCACCTCCCCTGCTCTCTTGCATGTACTCTCTCAAATAAATACACTTAAAAAAAAAAAAAGTATTGGAAAATCACTGTAGATTTCCAAAGAATGATAAAACTGTCTTGGTTGGATGCCTGGCTAAATACCAAAAAAGCGTTTGATGATAGTGTATTCAACATCAACTTTCATAATCTCCCTAACAGATTTACTCTTATGAGCCAGAAAATATTCTACCTCGCTAATCAGATATTCTGTCATCCCCCCCCCCCCCATTTTTCTGTTTTGGGCTCTCAGGAGATAGATAGATAGATAGATAGATAGATAGATAGATAGAGATAGAGATATAAATGTGCTTAGAGTACTTCCGTCAGTCCTTCAAAATTCTTAAGGCTCCAAGACACCTTTGACTTCCATTCTTTATGTCAAATGAATCCTAATTTCTACCATGTTTCCTCATGGGAGGTATTTATACCATTCGTGTTGTTTGAAGGACTGTAAAACCCAAAAGAAAACCTAGAAATCAATTGGTCCAAACTATTAATGTATATAATACATAAATAATATATATAAACTACCAACTCCAGACGCTTCATAGTTACTGGAAATATAGTGAGGAGGCAAAGATAAAATGATTCTGAAGCGTGAATGTTTGGCCCCATGTTTCATAACAGGGTATGTCCAGTGGCCCTGGGTTTTCCAATTAACTCAATTCTCCCTCTGTCCACTGTACCGTCTGCTTTTATGCTTTTCTTGGATTCTCTCTGGTTTCTTAACCAGAGGTCATAAGCGAGTAGCCTGTGGCCATGTCAGGGCAGGAGACTTGTTTTGTTTGGTCTACACGTGCTCAGAGTTGTGCTTTGAATCATTTGCCAAAATCCGTAGATTTTACACGAAACTCAGAATGCGAGCTCCCCAAAATTAGATCAAGCGACGCTGGTCCTCCATCGGTGCATGACCACACCCAGCTGGAATCGATAACTGCTCACCACCTTCAGGTAGGTTGTAAAGTCTGCATTTAATTGCAGGCCCCACCACCACCTACGGCTTTATAGCCAGTCTGCTTTACTAACCTGGTGCTCCCTGCCCAGCCTTCTCTGGGGGCATCAGTTTGCAACTTCTGCTTTATACTCTTAAATCACCATGTTCCACACATTAGCTGCCGAACGGACTGCCAATACTTATGTGCTGTACAGCTTGTGAGAAATCTGTGAACTAATGTGTAACAACTTTTTAAATGTGAATCTTCCATAATAATCTATATAGTGATGGCAAAAATTGGATGGCAGTACTTGTAATAGTAAATTAAGTTATTAGTAGCAAGGCAGGTGTGATTCGTAATTAGCTTTGGTCCCTGGGAATTCCGTGTTTTGACTTACCTAGGTGCAATGCATGCTTTTCTCCCGTGTTTTCATGGGATTTGATTTTGCCACTCAAACTGTGTAATATTCGTGCATTTTGATTCCAGCCGTGTTCTCAGTCACATTTTCTGCTGGCCATTGGACTTCCTTTTGTATTACATTTTGCACAGTGTGTGAGATTCTCTGCTCAAACAAACCTAGTCAGAGTGCTTCAGTACGCTCCAAAGTGGTCTTTGTCTTTAAGGAGCTTTGAGTCCACTATTAACATTGAGTCCATCATTGCATTTTTTTTTTTTTTTTGGATAAGGGTCTCAAGGCTTCCTCTTGAAAGTTAGTTGTTTTCCAGACATCACAGGTAAATAGGTTTTAAAAGGGGCTCTCAGGTGATCTCTAGGATAACCTTAAATTAATGATGCATAGCCCAGATATTTTGTTACCTGCATTTATGTATGAACGAGCATGATACTCTGGAAGTTCACTTAAAATGAATCATGATATGAGCTGTTATTGAAGATTCTATCTGGAAGAACTGAGTATATAGCTCTCATCTACATGATCCATTTTTTTCTAAGCAAAAGGGGTTTTCGTAGATAAACCTCCACTGGATGGAATTTATTTGCATGTCTGCAGACAAGAATTAATTTTGTATTGCATCCAGTTTGCTACAATATGTAGAGTTGTAAAGTAGCTCCCATGGATAATGCATAGCTTTCCAGGGAATCACAAAATTTTCATTACAGTACTTACATTAACAAAGTACTATCTGCATTTTTCCCACTCTGTCCCTTTGCTTTCTTTCTAGGGATATTCAGAAAGTAACATTAACTTAATCAGTATCCTTTCCAAACTTTTCCTAAAAATGTGACTTTTCGAATGATAAGAATACATGTGGAGATAGAGACATTTCAGTTTTGAAATGTGGTGTGTGTTTCACTTGGTTTTACTTCATGAGGTTTTATCTAAACTCAAAACAAAATTTTTTTAAAAAGTGTTTATGAGTGATTTCTTATTATTTGGGTATGGATAATGCCAATGAAGGAAAAAAGAGCAAGATACATTTGCTTATTAGAGATCTAATTAAAAAAGAATTAACCACCTCTTACAAAGTTGAAACAATATGGAAATCCCCTTCTGCCAAAATATACTTGGCTCTTGCTAGTGGGGAATGCCTAAATATTTGAGTTTAAATATTTAAATTCCCTTTGGGCTTTGTCTTATGATAAAATCATATTGTCTGTTCATTGTGTTTCTCTATCTGTTGGTTTCTTCTCCTTCCAAACCCAAAGGGCATGTCTGTAAGGGTCTTGCCTCGTCCCTGAATGAATAACACATTTGTAATAAAAGGTTCTTTGTTAGAGGGTGGAGTCATTTCACAATGAAGGCATTGACATTAAGATGGTAGAATTTGTGAGCTTTTACATGAACAGAGACTTGCAGTGATTTTTAAAATCTCTGTAAAAATCTCTATAAAGTCCATGTAAATGCATTAGGGAATTTGACCAGGACAGTCTTATCGAAATGGTGATACCCGCTGAAATTACCTGGGAAACTTTCTAGTTTTGAGGCTTTCCTCCCTTGAAGCATTCATTTTATTTACAGCCTCGTCCAAGGGCCAACTGTATTTGAGCTCTGTTACTAGAATTTCATACTCCAGGGCCTGTTTTGTTGGGGTGCAAGCCCTCCGCTTTCCGTTATCTCCAAGAGCGTACCCTCTCCTTCATTATTCCACCCCATTACACACAGTAATTTGTCGTGTCTACGTTTTACCTCTTCAGAGTCAGATTCTTCCGCTCTGGACCTTCAGTAGCATCGACTAGATAAATCTTCCTTGCTTTTGTTTCTGCTAAGATCAGTAATTGTATTCGCTAGCTTAAATAGGCTGTTTGTTTTGTGGCATTCTGTCTGTGCTGCTTATATTTCTGTCCTGCTTTATTTTGCAAATCCCTAAAAATAAGAGAAACTAACTGGTAACCACATCATGTTAATATACTAAGACTAGAGGATTACTTTTCTTATTTCATAAGTGGATAAAATATATATATTATAGAAATAAATATACATGTATCTTAAAGTCTGTATATCCATCCATCCATCTAGTACATACATGTGAGTGTGTGTATACAAGTATTCATACATGTCATTTTACATGCCCTTTTGGAGATCACATCTTTGGCTATTTTCTTTTTCTAAAAATTGCTTTTTCTTACTATTACAATTCTGGAATCGACATTCTTGCAGGTATACATTTAGTAACATCATTAAACTAGTTCTTTGTTACAAGATTATCTCATGGGCTCTGATTCAAGTAAATAACTTTATAGCTGCTGTGAATGATTAAAAATGATGCTGCTTTGTAGTTGTAATTTGTAAGCATCGATGACAGTCGTATTCCGTAGCTCCTTTCCTAGAAAGAATTGACGAAGCACCTCTTTTGTCCTTTGCATCATGCTAGCATTGAGGTTTTCAGAGAGCTCTTTAAATTGTGATCTAAATAATCCATAGGCTCTGAAAAGACTTTTGTTGGTTTTCACCACTGCCCTGAGCCTTAGATGGCCCCCATGACCACTGTATAACTCAGCGATGAATCGTGAGAAAAGACAAGAAATCACAAAGTGTGATTTTAAGAGGAATCACCTTAAATTTCAACCTTAAACCTGAGCAGCCAGTGGATGGTGTTGGCTGCTTTCTTGTTCCTCAAATGTGCGTGGAACGCTTGTGCCTCAGGGCCTTTGCACTTTCTTCTCTTTCTCATATCTCATTTCCTCATGTTGTTCAGTCTTCAGCAAAATGTCAGAGTTTCCGTAGAGCCTTTCCTTGAACAATGGGTTTAAAATTACGTTCGCTCCTAATCACCTCTTATCACCATCCAACGTGTACTTTTTTTATTGGTTGGTCCTGTTTGTTTTCTGGCTCCCCTACTTGACTACAGGCTTCACAAGGCCAAGGACTGTTTGTATTTGGTTCATTTCTGGTTCTTCAGAGTCCAGAACAGAGCGTGGCATATAGTAAGCACTCAGTAAATACTTGTTAAGTAAATGAATCCTTCTTGAACTTTGTAGCTGTCAATCCGTACCAAAAATCACACCCAACTAAAAAGGACTAGACCAGTTCTTATGCCCATTTGGGGAATCTTTCTTCCTTCCATAAGAGAAACCCCAGTTCAACCTCAGGTTCTCAGTGGTGATCCAGAGAGTGAACTCTTCCCGGTGTTTCAAAAACCTGGTAGGAAATAGTTTGTAAACCATTGCAAAGATTAAATCTTCCCTCTTGCCCTACAGATCAGTATGAGTTTGAGGGGGAAGGTGTGGAATGGGATGTTGCAGGAAAGGTTTGTCAGACATAAATAGCTTTGGTTAATTAAAAATGGGAAAACAAATTGTATAACGGATGCCATTTATTTGACTTGAAACCACGTCTTTCAAACATTTGTCTGTGGCAAACACATTAAAAGCGTTTTTAGTGGTAAATATCTGAGAACTCTCATTTTATCTGTTCAATTCAAAATTTACATAGCAAGTATCTAACATGCCCCTCATGCAGTCTTAAAGTGCCATGGATCAATGATTCATTGGTTCTAGATTTCAAGTGGTTTACGATCTATTTAGAACAATAGAAGATATATACTGATAACATGTGATAAATACAAATACTACATCATAATTTCTTAAGTTTATTTATTTATCATGAGAGAGAGTGAGTGGGGGAGGCACAGGGGGAGAGGGAGAGAGAATCCCAAGCAAGCTCTGTACTGTCAGCACAAAGCCTGACATGGGGCTCGATCTCACAAACCAGGAGATCATGACCTGAGCCGAAGTCAAGAGTCAGACGCTTAACTGATTGAACTACCCAGGTGCCCCACTACCTCATAAATTTTACTTATTTTTTTATGTTGCATAAATATACATATATTTCATGTTGAGGTCATATATAAATATGTAAATTGTATATGTAATAAAATGCATCTCTGAACTATGATAGTACATAAAACCATGCACAGCAAATAGGGATGGATGAACAAGCATTTGGCTAATTTAAGTTTCTACCAGAGCATTCATCAACCAAACCAGTTTTCAAAGACCTTGCATATAATTTATTCTCTCTTTTGATCGTTCGGAATAGCCTCAGAACATTTTGACGCGCAGATTTGTATTTGTGAAGATAAACATCTAGTACGGTGAGCAAAGATCATTCTAGCGATTCTCACCTTGTGGTGACTTCAGTTCTGATAAGTGGAAGAGCACTGTAGAAACGCACTGCTAATCCTTCAGGTGAACCCCCTTTCTCCAAGTCAGCCAGGAATGTGTATCATCATGAGCAGATCTCTCAAAATCAGGCTCCCTGCCAAATTCCTACTCAGATAATTACATTTTATCTGTCTAAATCCCCTATGTTACTGCATTGGGATAAAGGCTTAATTTCCCATCCATTAATTTTCTTTCATTTTGTCTAAGAGGTGTTTGCATTTTTGTCATTCAGAAAACAATTCCAAGGAGTCCTTCTGAGCTTCCGGTGTGATCTTACAGACGGAAGCTTATGCAGATGGACATCTGTTCCCCTCGGGCCTTCCAGCATCCATAGCCCCCTTTCCTGGTGACGGCCCGAGAGCCCTAGAGAAACCTGCCATCCCCTCTCTCAGCCTGTGCTCTCAGGGGAGCCCGATCTGGGTGGTCATATGCACTGCTCGGCATTTTCCATCCCCCTGGCCTCAGTGATCGGCTCGGGGAACACAAGTGGCCTGATTCGGCTGGGTCTGACCTCAGCCATTCACTCAGTCCACCTTGAGCAATGGTGTGACAGTCACACAGGCTCTGGGGATGCAGTGGTGAACACAGAGTTGTCGCCCTCGTGGATCTCACAGCCTAGTGGGAAACGTTTTCTTTGGTGCAGAAGGTATTTCTCCGGGGCGAGAGGCGTTCTTTCCTTCTGCCTGACTTGGGGTGTGGGAAGCCAAGTCTGGAGTGGCTGGGACCAAACAGAGGGCGACACAAGGCAGAGGGGACAGAGAGACTTGAGTTCTGGACGCGTCACGTCCCCACGTCTGTTGTCATCTTTTGGGCCCTTGGAAGCCACAAGCCTGGATTTTCAGTGAGAGGATCTACTCAGTCCTCCTTTGAGGTTAACTAGGTTGTGACGGAATTTCTGCCACTCATAGCTGAAAACGTGCTCCTTGGCCACCTTCCAGTAATGTGATCAGGTACCCAGTCGTGGCAGGTGCGGCTCCCTGGGTCTCCGTGTGACAACAGTGAGGCAGACGCGAAAAGTCCATTCGTGGCTCCCAAACGGACTCTTGATGAGCGTGCCTGGCCTGAAAAAGAAAAGTTCCAGAGGACTTGTTTTAGGGTCGGCACCAGTAAATTTTGCTAGAATGAGTCAGGGACGCTCTGGGGTAGGTTACAACCCTTTACGACAGTTTTTGTTTGCCTACTTTGTTTTAAATTTCAAGCTACTTTTATTTTGGAGTTTTTGTTATGAGGCAATAGATAATTAATACCTATCTAGATAGGATTCATGTAAACTGCAATCTATATGTTCAACATTTTTTTTTAACGTTTATTCAGTTTTGAGAGACAGTGAACTAGTCGGGGAGGGGCAGAGAGAGAGGGAGACACAGAATCGGAAGCAGGCTCTAGGCTCTGAGATGTCAGCACAGAGCCCGACTCGGAACTCACGAACCGTGAGAGCATGACCTGAGCCGAAGTGGGACAGTCAACCGACTGAGCCACCGAGGCGCCCCCTCAACATTTTGAAACAGGTTGGCTCATGAAATCCAAATGAAACCTGAAGATACGCTGCTACAGGTGAAAAAGGCAAGTTGCAGTTGCAGACAATATAAGTAGACAGAGGTGGGTTTCAGTATTTTTTAAATAATTCATGACCAGTTTGAGCGTCTGACCAAAGCTGCGGCTGTCCGCTATTTAAACACCAATGCTGTCACGCGTTTCTATAAATTTGTAAGAATTCCAAAGTCTTCTCAAACCGGTCACGGCAGAGGGGAGAGAGAGACTGAGTTCTGGATGCCTCAGTAGCTGTAGGTGTTGTTCTTGTATCCTCTGTCTTTCCGTGTAGTTTTCTGTTCTGAACTGTGTCCACCATTCGCTCAACGTCCAGATACTTTGACGAGACGGCACAGCTTTCCTGCACCTGCTGCCGTCTCTCACATCTTCACTCTCACTGCCCTTCACATCTGTGCGGTCCCGCGCTTCCCGTCTCTTGCTCGCGTCCATACTGCTTCTGTGTCGTGTCAAACAGTAGCTAGTAAGCGAGCTGTAGGACCATCTCCTTCCAGCGTCCCAGCAGCCCTAACAGGCACGTGCCGCTGTTGCCCCCGTTTGACATCTAAGGAAACTGACCCTCAGGCGTCAGGTTACCCGTCGAAGCTCGGTTAATTAGGAAGCAGAAAAACGGGGTCTGGAACGTTTCTGCCCACTCCCGGGGTTTATCCTTCCATGGTTTTTGGATTCCAGCTTGGGCACTTTTCCTCCATTCCGTCCGTGGGCTTCTCAGTTCCCCGCTGGTGTCTGCTTCCATCCCCACGCGGACTCGGCCGTCGTGTCACCCTGCTTTTGAGCGTGCCCCCTGTGTCGTCGGCCTCCCCGGGAGAGGCTGCACACGCGCCACGGTCAGTTCTGCGACTGATTGTTGACTTGTGCCGCTTGACCGTGGAAAACACTCCTGCCCACGGGAAACTGCTGTGGAGGTCAGAGAGTACTGCCTTCCTGGGAGTGTCCAGGAGAAGAACATGCTGATGAGGAATGAAATCAGCTTTCCTGTCGTAAGGCTTTCTGTTCTCTAATGTGGCCACAAATACAGCAAAATGGGCAGATTTGAAAGACTGGCAGGGAGTGCTACCAGTTTTTGAAGCTCTTTTCCCCTGCTTACTGCGGGCTTACACCTGAGTGGTTGCGCTGGTTATCAGCAGACTGGCCGTCACTTGAAAAGAATTACTGCAAGGTCATAGAATTTTGAAGTTCAAAAATATGTTACAGATCAGCATTTCACTACTTAATGAGCGCTCTCTTAACGGCCATGACCGACTCTTTTGCATTCAACAGCCCAACATTTGAGTATTCAGAATATTCTATTACCATAAAGGAAAGGAGGACAACACTGTTACTAGGTCGTCAACTCCTCCTTCAATGCAGAACGACTCACAAAACTGTAGGGTCTTAGGGGCAGTTTGTTCCCAGGGCCCCTGGGCTCGTAATCCATGTGATCACCCCGTGGCCACGGTCAGGCCTAGAAGTAGGTATGAAGTGAGGTATCTCCTAAAGTCTCATGTCCTCTCAGACACCTCCCTCTCCAGTGGTTAGTTAGACCCGGTCTCCTTCCAGTCTCGCCCCAAATTAACTGCATTGTCCTTTTCTGTCCTAAATCCTGGCTTTAGTCCTTTCTCATTAATAAAGGATCAATACCTTCCTCAAATAAAAGTAGATAAGTTGCGGAGAGAGTGGGGAACCTGATGAATGGGGTGTTAGGGATTATGGAACACCTGTGCATCGAAGAAAGGTACCAAGTACCCAGAAAAGAAAAAGTCAAACACAAAATTCTCCGACCTTTCAGTGTTGCTTACTGTCCAGTCCTGGGCTTTTACTACACAGAGGAGGTGGTGGCCCATGCTGTCTCATTTGGCAAACCCTGATCGCTCTTTTTCTAGAGCTATGCTGTCCAGTATGGTAGCCACTTGCCATATGCGGCTGGTTATACGTAATCGAAATAAAACATTAATTCCCGGGGCGCTGGGTGGCGCAGTCGGTTAAGTGCCCGACTTCAGCCAGGTCACGATCTCGCGGTCCGTGAGTTCGAGCCCCGCGTCAGGCTCTGGGCTGATGGCTCGGAGCCTGGAGCCTGTTTCCGATTCTGTGTCTCCCTCTCTCTCTGCCCCTCCCCCGTTCATGCTCTGTCTCTCTCTGTCCCAAAAATAAATAAAAAACGTTGAAAACATTAATTCCCTCTGTTGCACTAGCCACGTTTCAAGTGCTCAGCAGCCACATATGATTAGTGGCTACCGTATTGGACGGCATGAGTCTGGGGTATTACCAGCATCTCCACAATTTCCATTATACAATGCTGTTCCAGTGTTTCTTTAGACCAGTGCTTCCCAGCTTTTAACATGCATAAAAATCACTTGGGGATCTTGTGAAAAGGAAGATTCCAGTTCAGTAGGTCTGCAGCATGGTTTGAGATTTTTTATTTCTGACGAGGTCCCCATGTTATAATGCTTTCGGTTCAGAGATCATAATTTGAGGAGCAGCTTTTTACATTACGCTGTAAGATCATCGTTCTTACACTCCTGCACACTTAAATCACCAGAAGCTTTAAAATCCTAATTGTCAGGGGCTCCTGGGTGGCTCAGTCAGTTATGTGTCTGACTTTGGCTCAGGTCTTGATCTTGTGGTTCACGAGTTCAAGCCCTACATCAGGCTGTGTGCTGACAGCTCGGAACCTGGAGCCTGGTTCAGATTCTGTGTCTGCCTCTCTCTCTGCCCCTCCCCCACGAGCACTGTCTGTCTCTCTCTCTCAAAGACAAACATTTAAAAATTAAAAAAAAAATCATAATGATCAGGCAGCATCTGAGATGAATTAAATCAGTCCCTGTGGATGGGAACCAGGCATCTACACTTTTGATGAGAACTCCCCAGATGAATCTGATGCGCAGCCCAGATTGAGAAGCAGGGTACTCAGCCTGCATCAGAATTACTGGAAGGGCTTGTTGAAACAAAGTTCCTACTTCCCGTCCCAAGTCCCTTTCAGTAGGTCCAGGAGGGAGCCAGATAATTTGCGTTTCTAATAAATGCACATGTGATACTTGTGCCGCTGGTCTGGGGCCGCTCTGGAGCCACAGCCTTGGTAACCGCAGCGTGGGCATTTCCTGGGAAGTCCTTAGAGGCACCAGATCTGCAGTCCTACCCCAGACCTATTCAAGTAGAATCTGCATTTCAGCCAAATTCTCCGGGTGATCTGAACACACGTTACTATTTGGGAGGCGCCGCTGTGAGGCACTAGGGAATGTCTTTAATTGCTAACTCAACTGATCAAGGCGTTTTGTACTTGCGGTAGAAGTCCTTAGTGAAGAGGCCGGATATAACGTAGTTCACCTGGCACGAGGCTACCTTGTGTGGTAGTTCCTAAAGTGCGCAGCGTCGCATGCCCAGGGTGCTTGGGAGAAACGTAAATCCTCAGGCCCCGTCACAGACGGTCTGGATCGGATCCACTGGGGCTGTGTGTCTTCCGAGCCCTCCAGATGTTTCTTATGTATGCTCGAGGATAAGGACCACTGGTGTAGCCACAAGGGTGGGCTTTGGAGCCAGATGGCCCTGGTTCAGATCCCAGAACCACTGCTGAAAAGTGGTGCCCTCTGATATGTTAATTATCTCCGGCTTCTCTTAGGAATGAGGATGAGGATAATAGGAGTACATCCCTTACAAGGTTATTCTATGCATTAAATGAGAAAATACATGAAAAGCTCCCTCTAGTGACTAGAAAACGTTAGCAGTTGTGGTGGCACGTGACCGGCTGTAGATATGTCTACCAGAGCCCCCAGACCGCCTTCAGAGGGAGGTGTTTGCGATTTTGATGCTGGCTCATGCCTGGAATGGTCATCAGCTCCTACGACCTTAGCTCAGGAGAACGAAGCCAACCTGACGGCTGTTGACATTTTCTGGGCTCTACTGCAAGGATGTGACATAGCTGCGAAGACAAAATCTTGCAGGACCCGGGGCCTGCACACTGCCCTTCTCCACCTGCAGGACCAGCCCCCCACCTCAGGCTGGCTTAGCTCTGCGTCATGGGCGGAGCTGTGTCGGGCTCCCAGGACGTGCCTCTTAGGTGCAGGGGTTGGGTTGTCCCCGCCTAACCTGAAGAACCAATGCTCCCTTTCCTCTAAGCCCACCCACCCAGGCAGTCTTGAAGTCCTGTACCATGAGCCGGCATTGGAGGACTGGTTGTGTGTGTGTGTGTGTGTGTGTGTGTGTGTGTCCTCCTCTTCCCACAACCGCCTTCTGTAAGGACAGGAAATACATTTGAGCTGAAAGAACATCTCCCTTCCTCTACCTGTCTTCCTCTTCCAGCTGTTCACTAAAGATGTTCAGTTTTTCCGGCTAGCTGCATAGCTGATTGAAAGCCTCCTGACAAAACTATTAAAATAATCCGCTCCTCTCTTTAGAGCATTTCTGTGGCCTGTTGCTCACTCCAGTTTTGGCTAAAAACCTTAAACTTGAATGAACTAAGTACACTGTCTTCTATTGTTTTCTAGCTACTCAGTTTGACAGAAATATGTCCTCCCCGCTGCCCCCCCCCCCCCAATAAAAGAACCATGGTAATATGCTTTTCTTTTCAGGCTTTTAAGCAAGTAAATCAAATGACCTCTACTCTTCTGAGTCTTTGTCAGTTGCATAACCTTCCCCATCCTTGATGTTATGTTTCTTTCTGTAGGGGTTTGAGTGATATTGTCCATTTGAGCATTCGAGCAGTGTCTCAAGAGCTCAAGAATGCATCTCATAAACTAAGTTAAACACTCCCAAGAAAGACTCACCACCACATGATAGATTAGAATTATGGAATTAAAAAAAAAGAATTATGGAATTTAGTTGGAATGTCAGAGCTTGGGATCCCAGGGAACCTTGTAAAATTGTCCATTTCATTAGTTCTCAAACTTTGGTGTGAGTCACCTAGGAGGTTTGTAAAAACACATGTTGCTAGATCACACTTCGGAATTCTTGATTTGGTAGGTCTGAGCTGATGGTTGAGAATTTGCGTTTCTACCAGATTCCCAGGGCTGCGGCTGGTGGTTCTGGGACCCCGCTTCAAGAACACTGACCTAGTTCAGTCTTCTTTCTTTAAGGAAAATACTTCTAGCCCCATTTTGCATATAAGACTGTGGAAGTAGAGAAAACACTACATATGCAATTTAACCAGAATGTAGAAGAAAAGGGGAATTTTTAGGTCTTGATTATCTCTTTGGGTTAGCTAGACAAACATCTGTAATGTCAGGGTCCTGGATTAAGTGTCTGGGGAAAATGAACCACTGTGAAAATTTCGACTTAACCTCAGCTGTGACTTAACCACTGGGAGGCATGCATTTGTTACTGAATTTCCTGAAAAAAAACTCATTTGATGGTTTTGCTTTAAATCGTCTCCAAAATGCTTTCGTTGATACTATTTTTTGTTAGATGGCACTAAAATCCTGTTCGCAGGACCTGTATAAGGAAACCAACGATCAGAGATGTTAAGTGATACTCTCCTAAACCACACAGTATGTAACGTCCTGAGGCAGAAAGAATACACAGGCTTCTTGACTGCGTTAAACAGCACTATTCAAGATGTATCTTGTAAACCAAATATGTCATTTTAAATTTCTAGGAGTGACTTCAAAAAGTAAAAACAAACAAGTGAAACGAATTTAGCAGTATATCTTATTTTAACCTGACATATGCAAAATATGACACCCCAAGTACGTAGCTCTATATGTGATTAGTAGGTCCTGTATCATACAGAATAGCTTGAGCAGGCTTGTTGGGAGACTCAGGTCAGGGAGGTTATTGCTCAAGGTCAAGATTGTAAGGGTCAGCGGCAGGTCTCGTTTCTTTAGAAATGTCCATGACTATTATGGTCTGTGGAGTATGTTTGTAACTCCCTTGTCAGATGGCCCGTGGTCTAGAGCTGGACTCTCCCGTACGTGCGACAGCTTGAATTCAAGTTAACTAAAATTAAATAAAATTAAAAATGCGTGTCTTCGGGGCGCCTGGGTGGCTCATTCAGTTAGTGTTCAACTTCAGCTCAGGTCATGATCTCACAGTTTGTGAGTTCAAGCCCTGCGTCGGGCTCTGTGCTGACAGCTCAGAGCCTGGAGCCTGCTTTGGATTCTGTGTCTCCCTCTCTCTCTGCCCCTCCCTTGCTCATACTCTGTATCTCTCTCTGTCTTGCAAAAATAAATAAAATGTTAATTTTTTTTTTTTTTTAAGGAAGTGTTTCTTCAATCACACTAGCCACTTTGCATGAGCTGCATAGCTCCGCATAGCTAGGGCCTACACACTGGACAGCCCAACTGTGGACTTCGTCTCACTGTTCTCTTTGAACATTCAAACAATTTGGAGATACATGGTTTTTCTTCCACTGACAGTCTCCATTTACAGCCCTGGTTCAGTCTTCCCTCTACTTTCTATAGAGAAGCCCTGTCAACAATTTGATATATATTCTTCCAGTTTTTGTCTATGTACTTTGTACATATGAATATTCATACATACTACTCTCTGGCTGTTTATATGGATGGTATCATTCTTTTGTATTTAGAAATTTGCTTTTATTCACATGATATTTCCTGAGAGATTTCATCTTTATACATATATGCCTCTACCTGTTATTTTAATTGTGTCACGGTACTCTGTTATGCTTACAGTATACATATTTTTAAGACATCTCCCTTTGTGTGTATAGTCTGTTGTCAGTATTCTGTTGCAAACAATGAAACAATGAATCACATTTTGCATATCTTTTTTGTGCATTTATATAAATTTTCTTTTGAACAATTTTCTACAGGTACATGCATTTCATCCAAGTAAATCCGTGTTTTAAATTCTTGTAGATATGTCCAGTCTGCCTTTCCAACACCCCCCCCCCCCATTTGAAATGCCACCTTTATCTGAAACTACATTTCCAATATAAAGGATGAGTTTCTTACGTGTTTTTCAATGGTCAATTTTTCTGTGCCTGCGTAAATATTTTCTTGGTTACCAAGCATCGTGGTATGTTTTAATACCTGCTAGAGAAGTCTGATTACATTTTTCATTCGTTCATCCAATGGCTTTGTTATTCCTGAACGTTCTCTCTTTCATATGAACTTCAGGATCAGTAACTTCGTCAGCCAAGACTCCAAGGCCAAGCCCACCTGAAATACGATAATATATTTAGAAGCATTTGGATATACTTCTTTTGAATTTGTCATAACTCAAAAGTACAATCTGCATTGGGCAGCACATGTATTTACTAGATATAACAAACCTGTTTCACCTAGAAATGACAAGTTATTACCCAGTAATACACTTGCATATTTTAGGCAGTTGTAAAGTCTTTATTGAATGTGTAAGATCAGACCATACTGTTAGCTCTTAAATCATGTAAGGACAAATGGCCTCCTGGCAATTAGCAGTTGCATTAGAATTTTGATTTATTATGTTTCTGTGCTGATTCACCTGCAAAATGATTTAACTCCAAAGTTCTTTAACACAACTAAATCTATGTTTTAGGAGTTCCTTTCTGAAATAAGGGAAAGTGCATATTTTAACCATCTTTTTATGTCGTGGTTGCCTTCCGCTCAGAATTCATGTAAAAATGACAATTCTATTTAAAAACCTCTAGGAATGTAAGTGCCACGAAATGTTTATGAAAATCAGCTTGTGTTACATATCTATCCATTTCAAATTAAGGGAGAAAGCGGATGAAAAAAAGCTTTCAAACCTTCTAGCTGTTTCCCTAATAACACCTTTTAAGTTTGAAACATTTTGAGGAAAACTTTTGCAGTTCTAAGAAAAAGCTGTGAAATGCAAGCCTTCCAAATGAAAATCCGAAGTAAGAGAAAGAAAAGCTTCTTTCTTTTTTAACAAATTATATTCAAGGGAGGTGCTTTTTTTTTCTCCCTAAATTCCCTTCTGTTTACTGTGTGCTTAGAGAAAATTTGGCAGGTAGAGAAGTGTTGGTAAGCACACGTCAGGGCTATTTGAAACTGAAACCAAACTGGGGAAAAGTCCTAGGCATTGATGCGGACTGCCAAAGTAGACATGTCTCCCCATGTGCAGTTTTACAGATTTAAAGATATTTCTTGAAGTTCTATAAAAAGCAAATAAATGAGAAAATTACATGAGGGTGAATAAATGTCTAAGCTGATGTAGCAATATGTATTTCATTTAATCCTCTGTATTTTTAGGGTATTTTTGTGACGTTGTGCTGAAGAACATTTTTGCAATTCAGTCATCTGTGTGATGAATTCAAAATTACAAATTCTTGCAATTGGAACGTGCTGTGTAAATTTGTTTCAGTTTCACACCACTGAGATACAGGATGTGACACTTCTAGACAAGTCAAAATAGCAACAGAAACCCAGAGAATGTGAAAGTCTGCTGAGGAGTTTCGTATTCTAGAACAATCAGATGTGTTTGATTTCGTTTGTTTCCATTCCTTACCAAAAAACAAGCACTTGTAGAACAGTTTGAGAACTGGAATAATTTCGTTTGTGCTAAATGTATGTTTCATAAAAATCTTCTTGTTTATGAAAACAGCAGGTCCCAGTGGTAATACAGAGAGTATTTCCAAAGGCCTTGCTATGAACCACGAAGGCCCCGTCAGTCACGGCTTCCCGCTGTGTGACCTTCGTGGTGGTCACAGACGTGGATCTCCACAAGTGGAAATGGTGGAGCCTTCACGCAGGTGACTTGTTCAACCGTCACTTGACAAGTGGAAATCACACGTGAAAGGACGGCACTTCCTGCGTGATCCGAGTCTGGTTCTCCCCAAGCCACGGAGTTAGCTCAGAGAAACCTGTGGATCCTTCAGAAGCAGGAAGGGAGTAGAAAAGAGTGATTTAAAATCTGGTGAATTCAATCATATTTCCAAGGAAATACATCAAGTTGAAGGTTGTGCTGTGGAAGGGGAGGAGGAGGGGATGGTTGGCCACTGTCTTGCTCTCTCTGTCTTGTTAATGTACTCCAAGTACATGTCTTAACTTTGCTGGCGATATGTCTGCACCAGAGTTTCTGAACGTTGGCACTACTGATGTGTGGAGCTGGTCATTCTTCCTGTGTGGAGCTGTCTGTGTGTTGTAGGGTGTTTAGCACATCCCTGGCCTCTACCCACTAGATGCCAAGATAGCACCGCCCACCCCACACACGTTCGCACACCGTTGTGCCAACCCAACATGTCTCCAGTCCTTGCCACATGTCCCCTGGGATGCAAAATGTCCTAGCCTGTGTCTTTGCTTGTTTTCCAAGTGAAAGATACTTTGCTGATGAGTTTTGTTAAATTGTTGGTTAAATTAAATGAGTTAAGTTGTTTTGGTTGAGGGAAGTCTCCCCTTATGAAATCAGAAGGATATAATGCCATCAACACACCATCAAGTAGGGTAAATAGATATTTTTGTGGAGAGAGAAAGTGTTTGACAGGTTCAGCTGGGGTAAAATGATTGAATCGGTAAGTGCCTTGAGCCAGCAAATAAATGTTACCATGATTTGAAGGTGTATAGGCAAAGACTGGTGTCGGTATTCCTACAGAAATACTAGAATTCTATAGAATTGTTGCTTCTTTTGGATGGCCTTACATAGGGGAGAATGGGAGGGGGAGAGAAAGCTGTCTGCATTAATAGCTGATAAATAGAGCTGACGTTTGTGGTGTGCACGTCGCGTGCCAGACGCAGTACTCTGCGCTTAGCATATGTGACTCTACCTGTTAGGAAGGTGCCGCTACTGTTCTCATTATACAAAAGCAGAAAGTGATGTTTAATGAGAGTAAATGGTGCCCCCAGTTCCACATCCGGAAGGAACTGTGACTGGGCTGGAACCAGACTCACTCAGCTCCTAGACTGTGGCAACATGATGGACTATTTGGGCTTACTTTAAGTTACTGCATTGTTCATTGAAAATGTTTATCTCCCAGACCTTTTAAAGATACTCATTGACCCCTCAATTTCATCAGTGTATATTCAAGTAAATAGAAACTTATTTTATTACTAATGAATCCAAGCATCTTTATTTTTTCTTAACGTTTATTCATTTTTGAGAGAGCGAGAGAGAGAGAGACAGAACATGAGTTGGGGAGGGGCATAGAGAGAGGGAGACACAGAATCTGAAGCAGGCTCCAGGCTCTGAGCTGTCAGCACAGAGCCCAGTGCGGGCTCACGAAGCATGAGATCATGACGTGATGACCTGAGCTGAAGTCAGATGCTTAACTGACTTAGTTACCCAGGTGCCCCCAAACATCTTTCGATCAGTTACTATGACATCTGAGTGTCCATGTAAGGGGGAAAATAACATAATGCCTTCCAAATCAAAATACATATATTTCCTTTAATGACCGCTGAGATCTTTTTGTGTTATAATTGCCATTGCTGTGTAAAAGTAAATCTTCAGGGACCCACAGCTACAGAACCCCCCCGGGGCGTTTTGTGTCACGTAACATAAAGCAAGTGCATCTCATTTTGTCAATTAGATGCATGCCTAGGGGTTTCCGGCCGTCACATTTTCGGAGGTTGTAAGCGGTGGTGACTAAGACCATAGGTGTTCGTGTTGGAAATCCTTAAGTTCAAATTCCATTTTCACTGCATACTCTCTGTAACGTTAAGCTTCAGCTTTTTTTTTTTTTTAATCTATCAAAGGAACAAAAATAGTACTCCTAAGTTTGTGTGCATATTAGATGGTCATATAAGTAGAATGTCCATAAAGCAAGAGTGCCTTCCCCTTTGCAGTAAATTCTAACTAAATGGGAGTGTATCTCTATCCCTGTTATGTGTGTGCTTAGGTCCAGTGACTTTTTGTGAGGAGAGCATGAAGTCCAGTCATATTTCTAGAGGTAGGTTATGCTCCTGGTGCTGGTTGCCTTACGTGGAGTCCCTTGAGAACTCTTTCTGTTATGGCCATAACCCAATCATTGGCAATGCCAGGAAAGCTGTGGCTGTGTGTGTGACCCTGGAGGCTCATGGAACTCCTAAACATGGTGCCGGTGACAGTTACAAGGGGACAAGTGGTTAGTGGGGGCAAGTGATCCTGTAGCAGGGAAGGAAGAGACTGGCTTCATATCCTCAGTCATAGACTCCTCTTCCCTTGCAGTCAACATCCATGTTGGGCAGGGTCTCTAGGGACCCCCTCCCTCCAGCCACTCTCAGGATGGCTTCCTGCTGTGAAGACATTACCATTGCCTGTCCAGCACCCATCTTCCTCCCTTTGGATGACACAACCCTGATTTCTTCCAGAAGCCACCTCTCTGTCCTCAGCCATTTGTTTTGGTTTCCCAAACCCAAGGGCTGGGCCCTGATCAGCCTAAAGCAATTAAAATACCAGAACTACTGGTCCAAATTATTGGTTTGGGATTGGGCACTGAAGGCAGTCCAGGGGATGGAAGGAGATCCTGCTGGAGGGGTCCGTGAAACAGAATCTTCTTTTCTAGATTGTGGGGTAAGCACGTGTGAGCTGTGGAACATTTATAGCCACGTTGCTACTGTAAGGCAGGATCATGGGGATTCAGGGTAGCCACTGGGGGAAAACATTTCGGTTGTTGGAAGAAGCCTGGCTTACAACTAGATCTGCATTTGAACTCTGTGGTTAAGGAAGTCAGTAAATACTCCTTTCCCTCTTTCCTCCTCTTCCTCCTCCTTCCTCTTTGTGTGAGTCGGTTTTCATTTATAACTAAAGATCTCCTGATTCACCGACATTTTATTTTCATAACATTTTCATATTTTCTTATAGAACGTATACTATGCTGTGCATTATGGGTATTTATGGACACATGCCTGTGTCTTGCACGATGCTTAGGGTAGGGTCTGGTGGGAAGGATAATCTAGGTGACTTTCTTCTTTCTCTCCCCTTGGGACATGGTGATATTTTTGCATGCAGTCAGTCCTCAAGAGGGATAATTGTTGAATGAATGATAATAGCTGTAATAATTATGTATTTCTCAGGCTTGGCAAAGTGATATTATTTGCAATTTACTTTCTAAATCGCAACAACTAATGAGTTAGTTATTATTTAAGTGATTTCTATTTAAGAAAAAAAAAGGCAGGTAAAGCAAAGATAAAGGGTTCTGAACCATTGCTCTGATCTGGGGCAACAATTGTGTGGACTCAGGCTGGAGACTGGAAACCAGCCCATCCGTTACTTATAGTCCTTTTTTCTTCCTAAGAAAGTAGTGTGTGATGAAGGTAATAAGTGTCTGTGGATAGTGGCCTCATTTTTAGATACACTGGTAACAGGTGCCCTCATCTGGTGAATTCACTGGAAAGGCAAGAATGACAGTCCACGGGGCGCCTGGGTGGCTCAGTTGGTTGAGCGTCCGACTTTGGCTCAGGTCATGATCTCGCAATTTGTGAGTTTGAGTCCCACGTCGGGCTCTGTGCTGACAGCTCCGAGCCTGGAGCCTGCTTCGGATTCTGTGTCTCCTCTCTCTGCCCCTCCCTGCTTGTGCTCTGTCTCTCTCTATCAAAAATAAATAAAATAAAATAAATTAAAAAAAGAAAAGAATGACAGTCTAACAGCCACAGATCCACAGGTGGATGTCTCCAAGGGTGTGGGGGTAGTGAATTCTGAGCCAGCCTGCAGAAGGTCATGGTCCTCCATGGTTTGTTTTTAATTTTTATTAATTTATTAATTTTAATTTTTTAAAAAAATTTACATCCAAGTTAGCATATGGTGCAACAGGGATTTCAGGAGTAGAGGCCTTAGTGCCCCTTATCCATTTATCCCATCCCCCTCCCACAACCCCTCCCATAACCCTCAGTTTGTTCTCCGTATTTATGAGTCTCTTCTGTTTTTTCCCCTCCCTGTTTTTATATTATTTCTGTTTCCCTTCCCTTATGTTCATCTGTTTTGTCTCTTAAAGTCCTCATATGAGTGAAGTCATATGATAGTTGTCTTTCTCTGACTCATTTCACTTAGCATAATACCCTCCAGTTCCATCCATCCATGTAGTGCAAATGGCATAATTTCATTCTTTTTTGATTGCCGAGTAATACTCCACTGTATATATCTAGCACATCTTCTTTGTCCATTCATCCATCGATGGACATTTGGGCTCTTTCCATACTTTGGGTACTGTTGAAAGTGCTGCTATAAACATGGGGGTGCATGTGTCCCTTCGAAACAGCACACCTGTATCCCGTGGAGAAATGCCTAGTTGTGCAGCTGCTGGGTCGTAGGGTCGTTCTATTTTTTCGTTTTTTGAGGAACCTCCATACTGCTTTCCAGAGTGGCTGCACCAGCTTGCATTCCCATCCACGGTTTTTATTTATTTCAGTTTCTTTTTTCATGAGGGTGATTTGTTACCTGCGTGAGAATCCCGAGGCCAAGAACCGTAAACCATTTTTAGAATGATTTAGTTGGATCGAGTTGGGGCTGGAGCTGGTTCGCTCTCATACGTGTTGCAGTTGCGGGTTTGGGCCAAGCAGCACCGTCCTCACGTGGTGACGGGAGTGGAGGACAACGTGTGGAGGGAGGCTCAGTGCAAGGACCTCTTCTCATGCGCGCTGAGCACAGTGAGGCCGGACGACTGGAGCGACAGCTGGACAGAACAGCGGCGGCCGTGGTTCCCCCTTTAAAGTGAGGGCCCTGGTCCCAGCCCCGTGAGGGCAGCTGGTGTGACTGCCCCGAGCCCGAGGGCACAGAGACCAGCTGCTGCTTTGCGCAGCCCAAGCTACGGTTTTCACTGTGTCACAGCCCGGCGTCCCTTGATCCCAGGAGCCCCTGGTCCTTCACTCGTTATTTTCTATTGTGGCCGGTATCTGATATTGACTTAAACCCCATCAGATTGGTGGGTTTGATTGCTGAGTGTGTTCCAACGAGAGGACCTGATCCCCCAAGAAGAGGCACGCGGCCTCCGGTAAAAGATCACGGCCGTGGTCCTGGGGCCGTCGGTGAGGTGTCCGGAAGCAGACTGCGGTGTCCCCTCGAGCCGCTGTCCTTCGCGCTCAGCTCTGCGAGCGTGCACACGCTATGCCCTTTCTCCGTGTCCCGATTCCTTCCCTGAAAATGAGACAAAAACAGCACCTCCTTCACTAGGTCAGACAGATTAAGCGATGGGCCGGGACACGCGTAGCCTGGCACTGTCCTGGCACGCGGGAGGAGCACAGAACATGCTCACACCGTGCGCCCATCGCACCGAATCCGTGAAGACAGGAGGACAGAAAGGGTACGTCAGAGCTCAGGTTTATGGGTGGAAGTTCCTTTGAGGTGAAATTGAATTTCTGCCTCACGTATCGACCACCTAGGACTCTCACTGCTGCTGTCAAGATAAAAACCACCCACAAGCCCCCCTCGTGAAGTGTTGGGCCGGTGGGTGGGCACACACACAGGTCCGCCGTGAAGCAGTAAGAACAGAAGGTGCCGGGACGCCCACCTCCTCACTCGAGCCTTTGCAGGCAGCTCTTTGGGTCCTGATACTGGATCCAGGGGACCGTCACAGGCTGAACCTTTCTCTGTTGCTTTTCGTATAAACAAGGGAAACTTTTTTTTTTTTTAATTAAAAACATCTGAGGTCAGTTAGGAATGTCCTTGTGACTGCTGTGTGGTGTAAAACAGACCCTCTGGGGAAATGAATCATGCTAGTATCTGCTTCGCTGCTCATGCTGGGAACCGTCCAGTAACATCCCGACTTTCAAGTGCTCCCCCGCACCCTCCTCGCGCTCCTTCCCTCTCCTCCCCACCAGGCTGCCAGAGCCTGTAGTCGCTGGCTCCCCCACTGTCGGTCCTCCCTGCCAAGCGACCAGTTCCAGGAGGACAGGGATGGTCTCCCTTCCCTCCGCATTGTACCCTCAGAGACTGGTATGGTTCCTGACTCGTAGTACTCTACCGAGGAGCTATTTGCTAAATTAGTAAACGGATATCCAAATGCTAGCTGGAAAAATAAAGCCTGTTGAATACCAGCATCAGCTGACTTGGCAGTGTGGCTCAGCCATTGCCAGAGAGCGACACAAACACGCTCCCTGAGGAACCTATTGGTGAACCTTTGTGGCTTGTTTAAATGTGTGTTGACCGATGAATGACAGTTAATGAGCGGTATTTTGTGGTAGCAAATTACATCTATTTTAAATTAGAGTTTATATAGGGGCGCCTGGGTGGCTCAGTCAGGTAAGCGTCCGACTTCGGCTCAGGTCACGATCTCGCCGTCCGTGGGTTCGAGCCCCACGCCGGGCTCTGTGCTGACAGCTCAGAGCCTGGAGCCTGCTTTGGATTTTGTGTCTCCCTCTCTCTCTCTGCTCCTCCCTTGCTCACACTCTGTCTCTCTCTCTCTCAAAAATAAACATTAAAAAAATTTAAATGAGAGTTTATACAGATGTTAACGGATAACTTCAATTTGCTTCTTATTATGCATGTAATAATACCCACTGATTGTGAAATGCTGATAAATGCAAATACATTCCTCCCAAAGGGGAAGAAGTACTTTCTGTTTATTTTCAACCAGAGATAACTCAGACTAACCACTGATTAACAATTGAGAAAATATCCTATTTTAAATGTATAGAAATTTGCTAAATTTATTTTATTGAAATTAACATTACTTTTTCTATCTTCTCTTTATTTTTTTAATTTTTTCCCTTAAAGATTTTTTTTTATGTTTATTTAGAGAGACAGAGAGACAGAGAGAGAGCCGAGTGTACAAGCAGGGGAGGGGCAGAAAGAGAGATTCCTAAGCAGGGTCCACACTGTCAGTGTGGAGCTCGATGTGGGACTCGAACCCACAAACTGTGAGACCATGACTGGAGCTGAAGTCAAGAGTCAGACGCTTAACCAACTGAGCCACCCAGGTGCCCCTCCTTTTTTTAATTTTTAATTTAAATTTTATTTAAAAAAAATTTTTTTTTAACGTTTATTTTTGAGACAGAGAGAGAGACAGAGCATGAATGGGGGAGGGTCAGAGAGAGGGAGACACAGAATCTGAAATAGGCTCCAGGCTCTGAGCTTGTCAACACAGAGCCTGACGCGGGTCCCAAACCCACGGACCGCGAGATCATGTCCTGAGCTGAGGTTGGACGCTTAACCGACTGAGCCACCCAGGCGCCCCTACTATCTTCTCCTTATTATAAAAACAAATACTGGATTGAACATCACACCATATGAAATATTAAGAAAATGAAAGTTTCATGTAATCTCATACCCCAGAGCCATTCTACTCAAGATGCGAATGTGGTCTCTAGCCTGCAGTGTTCTGCCTCAGACTGTTACTGGTCTGCTAGGAAGGAAGCAAGGAAAATACACAGTTAAAAAACTTGAACAGGAATTTCAATATTAATTATATTATATAAAACTTCTGTTTCCCAAAGGATTAGAAAAAAATAACAGTAGCAAGTTTTCAAAATCTGGTTCTTAACTACTATCGACTGAGAAGCAGTGGATTAGAGAGAGTTTGCCTTATGTTAGCTCGTCGTTTTCAGTACCCATGCTACTCTGTGTCTCTTTGTATGTATAGCTACCTGTCAGTGTATGCAGACACGCCCACCCGTACATGTATTTATTCACCAGGTCTGTGCGTAGAGATAAACGCCCATGCAAAGATGTACAGGCATATATAACAAAAGTGAAATTTTAATAAATACGAAATTCCAGGAATAGAGTACAAATAAGTTTTCCTGTTTAATCTTTAAAATGGCAACAGGAATTTGCTACCAGGATTGTCCCTGCTTCCCAAAGAGATGACTGTTCTGTACACACGGTAGTAAATTTTCAGCAGAAGTAAGCTGCTCAACAAAATGTCTTGTTTTAATGTTTATTGGAGAGGGAGAGAGAGAACGCAGGGGCAGATAGGGAAAGAGAGAATCCCAAGCAGGCTCTGCACTGTCAGCACAGAGCCCAACATGGGGCTCGATCTCACAAACCATGAGATCATGACCTGAGCCGAAATCAAGAGTCGGAAGCTTACCAAACTGAGACACTCAGGTGCCCTAGGGAAATTTCAAACTGAGGTGTGCATCTGGAACTTTTGAAAAGACAACAAAAAAACCCCACAATGTTTTGAAATAACTCAGAATTAGAGCCAAGCATCCAGAGAGTGAACTCAACCAACAAAATCTGGCCACTGTATTTGGCAGGTGAGATCTATGGTAAGTAATGACGTTATGTTGTCATTGTAGGACATGCTTACGTGTCGACGTTGTTCGGTCCATGACTAGATCCCAAGTCTCTGGGGTCCTCTGTTCTACTGGCTGATGGTGGAGCATCTCTTAACTGCGTGTGTTGCCGCCTCGCCCCTCCTTCTGCGACAGTAGGCGTTGGTTGGCAGATGGACGTCAGGGATGGAGTCAAGGGTAGGTCGTCCTTAGAGGCCATCACGAGCCATCCTCTGCGCCGACTGGTCTGCTTGGGCAGGTGCACGCAGCAAAAAGTCCCAGGAAATTCTCAGGAAACCTGAGCAAAGTCACATGGCCACATAAGATAACGCAAGCATGGGAGAACATCTTGCCAATACTTTATTTGGCACTTCTTTAGCTCTATGTAAGCACATTTTAATTTCTGCATTTGAGCAAAGATCTGGGTCCCTCTGGGCTTATTTTGTAGAGGAAAAAAGCTTTACCTCATAAAAAGCCCATTTGCAAGCTTCTCTCTCTCCATTTTTTTCCTAGGTGTAGGTTCATGACAGTTTATCCTTTTTTCTCTCTTTCCCCTTTCCTCTGAAAGAAAACCTAACATCTACTTTATGTATAATTGATGACAGTTCTGGTACAGGAGTTTGACATATGTTCCTACTGAAAGGGTCATGGCTTTACTTTATTTTCGATCTGCAGTAAGCACTCAAATCGTTAGTCAAGGAGTTCTTTTTGTTTTTGTTTTTCTCTATGAGACAGTGAGTCCTAAGGATGAGACCAAGCCAGTTTGTTTCCGTTCTGAGGGGCTTCTAGCATCATCCTGTCTGAAATACTTCACATTAAGTCTGACTGCAGTAGGGTCAGCTACCTGATACACATAAGTAATCTCAGAGTTCAAAAGAAGGGAGAATTTCGGTGGGAAGTTTTCACATCTGGCATTCTCCTTGCTGATTTTTGCAATCCAAGTCCTGATAGTTGATTGCCAAACCTCTATCATCATAAACTGGGCCCAGCACAAGGAAAATAAAGGTTTTTATTAGGGCACGGGTGGATCACTTTGTCACAGGATAGATAGTACTGATTATATCTCCTTAAAAAAAGCAACATATAACCATTCATATAAAAAGTCAGAAGGATATATAAACTAAGTGACAAAAGGGAACTATTTATGAAAGAGAAGATTTTGGTTTTTATTTTCTTTTTTCAGTTTGGTTTTTATAATTTTTTTCTGCAATACCTATTATTGTTGAATTAAAAGTAAGTTTTTAAAAGTAGAGTGTTATACGTAATTCAGTTAGTTAAAGGTAGACATTTTAATGAGAAGATTATTTTCATTTAAGGAGAAAATTATTGTGCTTGATTATTGTTAAGCATGTGTTAATTACAATAAGGAAGGAATGAAATGCACTTGACCTTCGTGTCCAACAAACCTGAGTTTCAAAGCCTGGAGGTATGTCACTGATAGTGACTGCCAGAGAAAATACAGCGCATCAAGTGAAATTTGAACTTCCGATCCCAGTGGATTTTTTTTTTAAATATAAATATGTTCCAGATATCTTATGGAACACATAAAAAAATCATTGGTTGTCCATCTGAAATTCAGAGTTAATTTGAATTTTTTTTATGTTTATTTACAGAAACTAGTAACCCCAATAACTGGGTAGGTTAATCTCTGTCTGGGTCTTAGTGTCCTCATATGTCACGTGAATGGAGTCACCTACATCATTGGCTCTACTCTGAGGATTACAGGGAAAAAAACATCAGGGAGAGATTTTCTGTGACGTTAATGAAGCTTAGGCTCCTCCTTACTGGAGCTGACTGTGTGCACGATCCTGTGCCTGATTTTATAGTCATAATTTTCTTAAAGCCCACCCCCCACCCCAATTATATAAGCCGTGGGGCGCTGTGCGTTTTCATCTTCACTTGGCGAAATATTCACGTCTACGCAGCAGCTTGCACAGAGTAGGCGTTCAGTGAGAGGCAGTCTCTGTTCCTCATGACAGGCAGGCTATGAAACGGAGTCCTCTGTTGTAAATAGGACAGGTGACCGCCAACGACTGAGCTCAAATTGCCCTTCTGTGCCTCTGAGTTGCAAAGCGCCATCCTCTGGAAGTCAAGGACAAACCTCCTCGTCTCCCCACATCCCTGACCCCTTCTCATATCGGTCCGAATGAGGAAGCGTGGAAGTTTCCAGAAATCCAGGCACCTGGGGCTCCTATTGGCCGGCAGCTCTGGAGGGCTTGTGGACAGTAAGCGGTGAGCCGACTGGTTGGTGCACTCGGGATTCCTCTGAAGGGTGTGCAGCCCGGGTGGGCCGGGGCCCCTGGCAGAAAACGCCACTCCCTGTGGCGCACGGACCGCCGGTCTCCATCCAGCTCACCGGACCCGAGCGTATGCACTCAGAGCTGGCACCTCAGGGTCGCAAATCGCCGCAAGCGCATGTCAAATACCATAAAGACATCTTCCCCCCCCCCCCCCCCCCCGGCCTTCAACGCTGTCATTTGTCTCACCTGCTCACAAGTCCCCATCCCCACTCACAGACCACCAAGCACTCGGTGTCCGCGTGGCTCGTCCCGTGCCCTCCGTGGCCCGAGCGTGCTTTTGAGCTGTGCTTGCCTGGATTATAAGGATGATCTGTTTGCGACTTGCTACCCACACGTGGCACGTCTGGGAAGACCCCAGGACCAGCGTCGTGGGCACCAGCCTCGCCTCACCTGACTGTTCCTTCCCCGGCTTATCTGTCTCTCCCCTTGCTTGAGTTTCCACAGATTGGTCTGTTTTTCTTCCGTTGATATGTATATAGTTCTGGAAACCACCTCAAGTTCTGTCTTCAAAGGAGAAGTGTTACATAAATGCATCACTAAACAAACATTTATTTAGTGGCACTGAGGGAACATTCTGGTTAAACCTTTGGTCAGGACTTATGTGAATCAAGACCGTTAAAGCCCTCGCTTTCTTAATGTTTTTTATTCCCTCCTATTCTGCGGGGTCGCGAATGGTCAGTGACATATTTGCACGAACTCTAATATGAGAAGACTATGGTCTGCAGCTGTGTAGGAGGTAAACAAGAAGGTAAAATTTGGCTGGATTCAGCTTGGCACTCGTGAACAAGATGGAATTTGAGTCTTATTTGAAGGGATGAATTTTGGTTTATGAGGTATGAAGTAGGTAAAGAAAATGTTTTCTTTTCGGCTGTCGGCACCCGCAGGCACAGGCCAGCCCCGAAGTGGGGTGTGCAGGGACACAGCGGACGGCTCCCTGCGCGTGCCCATGGGGGGAGAATTATATGGATTCTGGGAGCCTCGTGACCCTCCTCGGTTGGCAGCCGGGTAAGTCAACAGAGACTCCGGAGAGAGCCCGCTCCTGATTTGGGCAAGAACTTAGACCAAGAAATGAATCACAGTAAGGAGAGACTGGAGAGGGACTTCTTTGCCTTGCCCTCCCCCAAAAGAAGGAGTTTTCAGTACCCTGCTGGAAAAACATAGGATCCTCTGGGCCCATATGTACCTTTTCTCCTCCCTTCCTCAGTTACTCTGGAGATCTCTCACAGAAGAACACTGAAAAGCACAATTGCTGCAAATTTTATTTAATAATGACCCCTCAAGGGGTGCCTGGGTGGCTCAGTCGGTTGAGCGTCTGACTCCTGATTTCGGCTCAGGTCGTGGTCCCAGGGTGGTGGGATCGAGCCCTGCCGTGGGCTCTGTACCAAGCATGGAGCCTGCATGAGATCTTCTCCCTCTACTGCTTGCTTGCTCTCTCTCCAAAAAAAAAAAAAAAAAAAAAAAAAAAAAGATCTCTCGATACTTAACCAAAATTGACCAAAACCAAAATTTCCTACTATTTTTACTGTAAAATAAATTTTAAGCTTTATAAAATTTTTAAAAAAGGTGCATTTTGGAATTATTTTTTCAACACAGTTAAGGAACAACACAAATTATGACACTGTTCATATTATGTTGACAATTATCTAAAGTTGCAGTAGAGGGACAGAGTGGATCATCATTAGCCTTGAGGCAGTTAGCTGAAAATAAGTCTTGCCGGAATAAAGAAAAGAAATGGGCATCTTTGAACCTGAGCATGTAACCACTCAGTATTGCATCATTTCTCTCATGAAAAGGGTTATTTTTAATGGATTAGTTTTTGAAACTACATTGAGAGGAAAGGAAATTCACAACAAAACATTCTTAAAAGTAAGCCAGGAGACTATTGATCTGTGAAGGATATTTGCTCAAGAGGGTGACAAAAATCAACATGAGTTTTGAAGCCGGGACCTGTTTCCAGCTTTCCACAACAGGTGCCTTGAGGGTCCCAGTGGAGGCCGAGCCGCAGACCCAGGCTGACGGCCCTGCATTCAGGTGCTGGTGTAGGTGACCCATTCGTGCGGGAGCGGCCCAGCCCGTTCAGTCGTGAACTGCCATCCCAGGTTGTACCATCCTCCTTTTCCACTGTTACTTACAAGTAGACGTGGACGTTGCCATATGCCTCGCCAGAATTTATGTGCCACCATGTTTTGTGTTGCAGAGACCGAACAGAGACGTAATAGGAAAGTGCAGGATCTTACTGTACTTTCCTAGCAGTCTTGAGAAGCATAGGACAGTGGAGATTCTGTTGTTGCTAAGTCGAGGCTGAAGGTTAAGGTCCCGGAAGTGCCATCAGACTGCCTGAAGTCTGAATAGCAGGGTGATGTTGCAGATTAACATCTGTGACTCACCGCAGTCTCTGCCCTGGGACGCTCATCGGTGCTTTCAGTGCACGTCTCCGCGGACCCCCTTCTCCAGTTTCCAAGCCAGAACTTGAGAATTTCTGGCACATATCACAATCTCGGTTTCGGGGCAAGTGAGAATGAGCGCCCATGTGAAAGAAAAATCTCCCCTCCGGTGCCAAAATTGTGTTCCTTAATATATGGGTCCATACAGCATGCTTCCTTCTTTTTTTTTTTTTTTTTATTTTTTTAAGTAGGCTTCACGTCTAGCACTGAGCCCAACACAGGGTTTGAACTCACGACCCACCCTGAGATTAAGACCCGGCACGTAACCAACTGAGCCACCCAGGTGCCTCAAGCGTGCTTCTTGTTTTGATTGTTCAGACTCATTAGTGTAATTCGGCTGCTAACAGGAGGTCTGTAGGCTCTGGTGACATCACATAGCCACATCTCCCAAGACAGAGTAGATTTGTCGGCAGAGAGCTGTCTACGAATCTGTTTCGCCGCGGTAGATCCTCACAATCTCTCTGTAACGTCGAATGATGGCCTGAAGCGGCAGGTTACATCAGATGGCGGCACTGTGAGTCTCTGATCGTTTCCATGACTTGCGTGGGTCACGCGCCCTCCTGGGCGCTCCCCGCCTTCAAACATCACACACCTTCATCTGTACCAGGAAACCTCGTCTTCCTGCAAAGACAGGACAGCCCAAATGGTTAATAGCTAGTTGCTGCGGTTTTGCCAATTCTGCATCTTGGCCACAAGTTAATGTTTCTCGAGTAACGAAACCGAAGTTTGAGCGCTATCTGTTAAAAGTGTTCACACTGATACATATCCTCGGAGAGGTCACTTAGCCATCTGATTACCCTGAGCTACTTTAACTTTTCTACCTTTTCCTCATGTTGTGCTTCAACATCAGGAGCTCACAGGGATATCAAGAGGGCAAATCTAATCAAATATTGAAGGGTGTTTCAAGGGCCACTGAAGAAGTCTCCTTGTTTTATGACAATTGTCCGAGTTCTCCTGGAGTCTCAGTGGTGGTCCCATGGCCAGTGTTTATGAGTCGGAGTCAGCTGCGTTCCTGAAATACGGCGATTCGAGCATCCTGGGAGGTCGGAGGGGAGGGGTTCTTATTCTAACTTTGGCTGCTCCCAAGGATGCTGGATTGTTTTCCTAAGGATAGTGGCTTTAGGAAAATGAGACAAAGCATATTAAAAATTTCCCTTAGTGCACGGTCATTTTCACAAACCCCTTGGCATTAGGAGTGTATTTAATGCTCCTTTGAAAATCTTGGATGTTATGAATAACTGAAGGAAAATACATATCTGAAAAAAAGATGCCCAAGTTTATGATTCTAGGGAAAATAGTCTGTTTTTTTTTTATTTCTTTATTTTATTTTATTTTATTTTATTTTATTTTATTTTATTTTATTTTATTTTATATTTTTAAAAATTTTTTAACATTTATTTATTTTTGAGACAGAGAGAGAGCATGAACAGGGGACGGGCAGAGAGAGAGGGAGACACAGAATCTGAAACAGGCTCCAGGCTCTGAGCTGTCAGCACAGAGCCCGATGCGGGGCTCGAACCCACAGACCGTGAGATCATGACCTGAGCCGAAGTCGGCCGCTCAACCGACTGAGCCACCCAGGTGCCCCTTATTTCTTTATTTTAGAGAGAGAGCGAGCAGGAGTGGGGGGATGGGGCCGAGGGAGAGGTAGAGACAGAATCCCAAGTAGGCTCCACGCTGGCACGGAGCCTATCACGGGGCTCAATCCCATGACCCTGGGATCATGACCTGAGCCGAAATCAAGAGTCGGAAGCTCAACCAGTTGAGCCCCCCCACCCAGGCGCCCGAGAATCGTCCATTTTTATTTCTTTAAACCGTTCTTCGGTAGGACTCAAGACTTTGACTAAGATTGGTCATCGTACCCTTAGAATTTGAAAGCATATTTTCTTCATTTACATAAAAGATAAAGCCTGCCACCAAGAATCTTGTCTTTTTTTATAAATAAGCTAGTCTTTTGCTAAACCATACAGTTTGTCCATTTGATTTCTTGTTTTGGGGTTGTATGGCTTATATGAAAGACGTGATTTCTAAGCAGTATAAAGTCAGTGATGTTCTGTACATAATTTCTATTCTCTCATCTCTCAGTGTCTCCAAAAAACATCTTTTTGGACATAGGCTAATAGAATATGTGTCAAGGCAAGGAACTTTACTTAATGAACAAATGGAATGATGCATTTAAAAAAAATTTTTATTTAGAGAGACTTAATGGTGCACGTGTCTATTTAAGACATACCAAGTATGAAATTAGATTTGTAGTCTAAATTTTCAACCCTTCAGAAAATACTAATTTTCCCACATGGGAAGATGCATTTTGCTCAAAGCTGTAGGTACTACGGTGTCATTTAAATTTAAAATCATTTTTACCTTTGTAACTTAAACTTTAATATGATCTCAAAAGACTGGTTGTTAAGGACGAACATAGCTCCATCCACTGGTTTTTGAAATGAGAGTTGTAATGGGGAGAGGATAGCTGTGAGTAACATAAAAAAAATTAAACTGCAGAATCCCCTTGTTCTCCTATGGCACAATAAAGTAAAAGTCTCTTATTCTCAACCACCCCCTTCTGAAAAAAGTGTATAATTCTACCATTTGTTCTCAAAAGAAAGGTTTGTGCTGGAGAGAGACAGCTTGAACAGTCTCATTTGCTTGCTCAGCTTCTCAAGCAGGTAATTGCAGAGAGAAAAGACAATTCTTTGATCTCAGTGAGGTGCTAATTTGTAAGATTTTGGAGCTGTTTGGGCCTTAGGAAGCAGGGATCAGTACGTAAACAATGGCATTTATCTGGCAGCCTATTACTGACACATTACTATCTCAGTGCTTATTCATTTACACTGGTGTTTGAAGACAGGACCATGTGTCAATAAAGGAATTAGACCAGACACCTCTGTCCATCAGCTTTATCTCAGTTTGCTGACAGGAACAGTAGGTGACGGTAAGCAGCAGAAAACACTTCAAAGTTTCCTCGACTTGGGTTTGCAGCTAAGACCAACAACATTTACTGCCTTAGCAGCAGCAAACAATGGGCGTAAGACAGCAGAGGAACATGAAAGTGTGGGCCAGGCCATCAAACGCAGAGCCTGCCCACACCCCACGCCTAGTCCTTCCCTCAACTTCATTAGGGAGATTTTCCAGAAGAGATTTCTCCGATAAGTGGACCTCCCAAAAGGAAACCCTCTTGAGAAGGACGCTAGGAAAAGAGTGGATGAGAACGTTCTACTTGACCATTCACCAGCTACTCTTCACTCAAGAGTTCAACATTAGCTCGCTCAGTCAGTAAACAACCAAAGCGCCTTCCCTGTGCTGGGACTCGTGTGAAGACAGTGCCATTTTTATTACAGATGCCCGGAACTTTGAAAATTAGCACAGGGCCCTCGTACAGCATGGTTCTTAGGTGGATGGAAGGCCATATTGGAGGGCATGTGCAAGTGCGGTCTTCCACATGGTGAACCATGCCTTGGATGGGTGGAGAAACGTTTCTATTTTTAGCACCATTGCAATTGAAAATAACTCGAAAAACTCCTTCATCATACTATCGCATGAAAGTGTATCCCAGCTTTCTTCCTCTGTACTTCTAGGTTGGGATTGCTTATTAGAGTATTGTATCCCAGTTTTGTTAATCTACTGAAATATAGATGAATTAGTTTATTTAGCAACTTTTTACTGAACACCTGCATCAGTCCATGTTCTAGTCTGGGATAAAACAGAACAAGACAGGGGTGCCTGGGTGGCTTTTTGGTTGAGCGTCCGACTCTTGATTTTGGCTCAGGTCATGATCACGGGGTCGTAGGACGGAGTCCCATGTTGGGGTCCACACTTAGCACGGAACCTGTTTAAGATCCTCCCTCCCTCCCTCCCTCCCTCCCTCCCATCCTCTCCCTCTTCCTCTCCCTCCCCCTCCCTCTCCCACTCTCTCCCACTCTCTCCCTCTCTCTCCCTCTCTCTCCCTCTCTCTCCCTCTCTCTCCCTCTCTCTCCCTCTCTCTCCCTCTCTCCCTCTCTCTCCTTCTCTCTCCTTCTCTTTCTCCCTCTCTTTCTCCCTCTCTTTCTCCCTCTCTCTCTCCCTCTCTCTCTATCCCTCTCTCTCTCCCTCTCTCTCTCCCTCTCTCTCTCCCTCTCTCTCTCCCTCTCTCTCTCCCTCTCTCTCTCCCTCTCTCTCTCCCTCTCTCTCTCCCCACCCCGACTCGTGCATGCTTGCTCTCTCTCTCTCTCTCTCGAAAATTAAAAAAATTAAAAAGAAACCACAAGGCAGACTAGATCTTTGCTCTCATGTGAGGAAATCAATAAAAAGCTGGTAATTTTGGAGTGTCAAAAAATCCTATACAGTGAGGAGAATAAAGTAGTGAGATACAGAGTAAATGGGGGGATCTGGAGAGAATATTGGCGATGTTGGGATCTTAGAGTGCATGGTCATGAAAACAGACTGTATTGATAAAAAGTAATAAAGAGGAGAAAGCATTCTGTGCAGGGAACCCAGTGTCGAGGTGCTGCGGCCACAGAGAGCAGAGCAGCTGGGGCTGAGGGAGAGTGCTAGAGGGTGAGACGGGCGAGCAGAACCAGGCAGGTGGACGGGGGCTCCGTCCTGCTGAAGGAGGGATGGTCCCAGATGAAGTCAGAGTTGATGGCGATCATGCCATGTGGGTGCGTTCCCGTCTTGGGAAGACCTTCCAAGTCTACTCAACCCCCATGCAGCATTTGGCCCAGTTAATTGGTCCTTCCTCATGGAAGCCTGTCTCCCCTCAGCTTCTCCGACAGGACACCCTCCTGCTTTACCTCCGCCTCTGCTGACCACTCCTCCCCAGCCAGCTGGTCCTGTTCTGTGCAAGAATGGCCAACAAACATGTATCTCTTGCCTCTTCCTCTCTGCCCACCCAGCTGCCTGCTTGACATCGCTGATGGGATGTCTTCTGTGCATCTCAGAGGCATCCTGAGCAAAACCAAGCTCCTAATAAGTACCCCAAATCCCTCTTCCCCGCAGACTTCCCATCCTGGGTGATGGTAGCTCTGATCTTCAGTTGATCAGACTGAAAACTAGGCAGTCACTCTGGGTTCTTCGCTGTCCCGCCTCACAGAAGCTGAGCATCTTTTGGCTCAATCCTAACATTGCCCCACAAATACTGCGGTAGAGTTCTCGCTGGTCCCACGGGGGCCCTTGCTCCCCTGCAGAAGGTCCCCATCACCCACGGCGGCCCCTGTCCTCTCCAGCCTAAGAGCACTGGTCTTTCCTGCCATGCACCTCGTCCAGGGTCTGCAAGGGTGCCACAACCCTGCCTGTCATCTCTCTGACCCCTCTGATTTCTCTCTCCCTCCCTCACGGTTTCCTCTCTGCTCCTTGGCACCTGGTCTTTCCTCTCCCTGCAAGGCTGTTCCCAGCAGACTCCACCTGCTTGGCGCCTCCTCTCTTTCAGGTCCTTACTCAAAGGGCACCTTCACAATGGGGACCTATCCCTGAGCATCCTATTTAAAGTCGCAACTCTTTCTTCCAAACTCCTTTACACCTCCGTGATTTATTTTTTTTCCAGAGCATTTCTCGTTTATCATAACATGCTACATAATTTTCTTTTTGTCCCCCTGCTTTGCTTATTATCGATTTCCCCTCTTTAGAATGTGGCTTACGTTTGGCAGGACTTTTGTCCATCTAGGTTGCTGCCAAGTTCCCAGCAATGTGAACGGTACCAGAAACATGAACAGATCATAAGAGATGCCAAATTAATAGGTGGGAAGCTATGGAAAAGCTTAAACAAGGAATGACAGAACCTAGTTTGTGTTTCAGATGATCATTTTGCCTCTGGAGAGAGTGGGTTGGAGGGGTAAGCTAGGGGTGAAACACCAGCTAGGAAGCAAGAGTAGTTCAGGTAAGACACGGGCGTGGCTTGGACCAAGGTGGAAGGACCTTGTACCCCAAATCAAGGTGACAGTGATGGAAGTGGAAGGAGGTGGCTGTGTTCAAGATCTGTTTGGGTGGGCTCCTTTGTAACACTTATAATCGCTTGTATAACGAGAACACTTTTGATTACTTCTGTGTCTAATACAGCTCTAAAGATTCTCAACCTCCTTGAATGCTCTCTTATTTGCTGTACGAGAGGTATTCAAACCGATGCTGATGGCTTGATAGTGTGGAGGAGGCTTACGGGAATGATCTAGGATAGCTCCTAGATTTCTGGCTTGAATGCATGGGTGAGTGAAGGTGTCGTTTACCGAGAAGACGACGATCAGGATGGGTGACAATTTTAGGAATTGTTTCATTCGAGGTACCTCTTAGACATCAAAGGGTAAATGATGAGAACAAAGCTGAAGTAGATACAAAAATATATCCGAGAGCGGAGAGAAAAAGTTGGAAGTTATCATGCGTAGATGGTTTTTAAAACCATTCGGCTAGATAAGCTGATGCTTAAATTGAGCAGAGGAATTGACTTCCAGCAAAAGAGATTAGAAGGAACATTCCAGAAGCATGACACTTACGGTGGGTAAAAAAGACTTTTGGAATTCCTAGATCCTAGAACATTGCTGCAGCCAGTGCAGAAAAGCTGCCCTCTTGCTGGTTTTACTATTGCCTGTGAGCTAAAAATGGTTTTCACAAAAGATATCTGCAGTTGAATTGATAAGGAATGCTGACTTTGAACTCCAGGAAAGCAAAATGTTTTCCCAAAAAGGGGATTCCCTTCTTCTCATTAGTAAGCCTGTGTTACCAGTTTATATATATTTATAGATATGCAATTATTTTATTATATTTTGCATTTGGTCACTTAAAACACATTTGTGGAAATTTGTTTCCTCTTGATTTTACCTTTTGTTCCACAAAGGGTAAGAGCCTAAAATATTTACTCTTTGGCCCTTCTTGAATAAATGTGCCCTATTTTCGATGAATTCTTGCATAGTGAGGAAAGATAGGCTGGGACCTGGATATTTTAGGTTACTCTTCAGGGTTACCCTGAGGAAGAGCAGGACTCCCACCCACGCCTGAACTTCTGGTTGCATTTCTGTCCCAAAGTACCGTACTACTCCTCTGTGTAGACTAGCAGATATTTACATCACAGAATAGGAAGGAAACTCGATCATGTCACGGACCTGTTTTGTCAGTTAAAAAGTGAAATCAATGCAACCAATTACCAATAGCTGAATACATCCAACCGGAAGGACTTTACTGTGTTAATTCAAAGGAAATCACTGTACCTGTTGAAATGAAACCTATGTGAGAGAAAGCTATCTAGGTGATGGACTTTTCCATTCTTAAGATAGTGTGAAGGGTTATGGAAATTACCCAACTAATTTGTGTCAAATAATGGTATGAAATGCCAAATGTTCCTGTAAGCATTTTGCTTGCTTGTTTCCCTGAACAGAGATGTAAGAACACGTGCTTAGATGAGGTTCTTCCCCTCATCCTCATTTTGGGCTTGGGTTGGTACCACTGTTTTCTGTTAGTCTGTATTCTTCAAACGTCTTTCACTTCTCACGCACTGAAATCTTAGAAATTTAGCAGAACTACATTTCTCATACATTTACCATTGCTTTTTAAAAAACGTGGTAAGACACACATAATATGACGTTTACCGTCTTAACCATTTCTAAATGCACAGTTCAGTGGTGTTATGTATGTTCACATGGTTGTGCAGCTAATATCCAGCATTTTTCATCTTGTGAAACTCAAGCTCCACACCCCTTAACAACTCCCTGTTTTCCCGTCCCCGCAGCCCCTCGTGGCAACATTCTGCTTTCTATTTCTATGAATGTGACTACTCTCATTACTCACAGCAAGGCAATCAGTATTTGTCTTTTTGTGACTGGTTTACATCATGTGCACCATGTCGTCAAGGCTTACCTGTGATGCAGCCCGCTTCAAAATCCCCTTCCTTACCAGTGTATGTATAATCCACAGTTTGTTTATCTGTTCATCTGTTGATGGATGGTTGGATTACTTCCACTCCTTTGGTATTGTGAATAATCCTGTTAGGAACGTGGGTGTTCAACCATTGCTTTTATAACCCAAGTAGCATGTCCAAACTCCAACTGCTTTTCTCCTCATGCAGGGACTATTTTTTATGAGATGGGTGACACATGACAGCGATCTTGGAACAGATGAAGAGAAGATATCTCTTCCTGAGCAAGTGTAGGAAACCCTCCCGGAAAATGTCTTCTCTGCCCTTGTTGATTCAGATTGGGTGTCCATCCGTAGGCCAAGCATCCTGGCCATACGATATTATTGGAAAAAAGATGGGGGAAGAGAAAGGGTCTGGGGTCAGGAGACCAGTGTTTAAGCTAATTGGGCAGATTTACATCCAGGCTCCCAGGAGAGGACCCCTGAGGAGCCTCTGATAAATATTCCCTGTGTAGGGTGGTTAGCCAGAGGAAGGCACCGTCCTGAGCCCATGGCAGGGTGTCAAAAGTTGGACTCAAGTACACAGAGAAGAACAAAACTTTAAACCTTTATTTATTTTTGTTAGTGTTTGTTTATTTTTGAGAGAGAAGGGAAGACAGAGCATGAGCAGGGGAAGGGCAGAGAGAGGGAGACACAGAATCCCAACCAGGCTCCAGGATCTGAGCTGTCAGCACAGAGCCCGACCCGGGGTTTGAACCCACAAACTGTGAGATCATGACCTGAGCTAAAGTCGGACGCTTAACTGATCTGAGCCACCCGGGTGCCCCGGGACACTCTTCTTTTTCACATGGGACCACAAAAATTATCAGTGGGAAGGAACTTCAGTATTTTAGCAAAAATGGAAGTGTTTATAACTTAACATACATGTATGTGGCACCCATATATTTGACAAAATGTGTCCACTGTGGATGTCCTTTCCTAAGAAACTTGAGATGCTAAACATAGGTACTCCCTAAAAAATACACATATTCCAGGTTGATGAGTAATTCAGTATTTATAAAGCTGGTGTTTAGACATGAGTGCCATTTGGAGAAATCGTAGGTTTCATTCTGTCTGTGCCTGGATTAATGTTACACATCAGAGTCTAAGAATCCCCTAAATAAATACCATATGTCTCTGAATGTTGACTTTTTGATTCTGTAGCCAGTCCTTTTAATACATTTCAATGCACAACCTAGAGTCAGCATCCTCCTCCCTTAAAGGCACATAGTCGAGTGGTGGACAGAGAGGTGCCCCAAAGTGTTGGGTGTCATCGGTTGGCACATATACACTCTAATACTTCCTCCGTTCATTAATTCCTCATCTCTCCTGCTCAAGAATGCAGATCACTCAAAAAGCATTTTCATTTTTTTCGAGACAGAGAAAGAAAGAGAAGAGGTTGCAAGTGGGGGAGAGAGAGGGAGAGAGAGAGAGAATGAGAATGAGAGAGAGAGTATCTTAAGGAGACTCCACACAGGGCTGGATCGATCCCACAACCTTGAGATCCTGACCTGAGCCGAAATCAAGAGTTGGGCACTTAACTGATGCAGCCCCCCGGTCACCCCAGAGTATGATTAAAATAGTTGTAAATACAAGGGTACCTGGGTGGCTCAGTCGGTAGAATGGCCGACTCTTGATCTCAGCTCAGATCATGATCTCACAGTTTGTGAGTTTGAACCCCACATCAGGCTCTTCACTGATGGCATAGAACCTGCTTGGGGTTCTGTCTCTGCTTCTCTGTGCTGCTCCCCTGCTTGTGCGCACTCTCTTTCTCTCTCTCTGTCTCTCTCTCCCAAAAATAAATAAATTTAAAAAAATAAAAAGAGAGAAGAGTAAATACAGCCATGAGATGAGGTTCCCTGGACCCACTGCCCATGTCTCCCCTGCTGTGTTTCTTGCCACCAAAGCTCTAACGTGAGGAGACACGGAATGAGCACGAATAACCACTCCCATTCTCATCAAGAGCGGAGGTGTTCTTTTTCTTTTAAATTTTTAAATGTTTTTATTTATTTTTGAGACAGAGACAGAGCATGAGCAGGGGAGGGGCAGAGAGAGAGGGAGACACAGAATCCGAAGCAGGCTCCAGGCTCCCAGCTGTCAGCACAGAGCCCGACGTGGGGCTCGAACTCATGGACCATGAGATCATGACCTGAGCCAAAGTCGGACGCTTAACCCCACTGAGTCCCCCAGGCGCCCCAAGAGCAGAGGTGTTCTTGTAGGGGACACTGTGTTACACACTTCAGGTCCCATTAGTCTTTCCATCCACATCGTGAAGCAAGGTGGGGAAGGTGCTGAGATCATCAGTAAATGATGGTCTTTCACAGCATTCTGCAAAGATGCTGGAAAGTGCACGGGGGGACTTATCCCCGCCCCCATCACAAGGTTTACTCCACACAGATGTGTCCACCATATGCATGTGTTCCCCGCTGTGCTGAGACGTTGACAGAGTCCCTTCCTGAGGCCCCGCTGCACTAGGGAGGGGAAGGTGTGCGCAATACAGGCTTCCCCTCACCCTGAGCACTTAGGTGTATTCACCCATCTGCTTCCCAGAAACCTTGTGGGGTTGCTACTGCCCGTCCTCCCTTCCCCATAATACCGGGACACCAAAGATTAGTCCCTGTTCCACGTCACATAAATAGCCCAGAGTCAAGTCTCAGGAAATTTGACCCTGAGAACATAGTGATTCTTCTACACAGACACACGCACTCCCCCACACATGCATTGGGGTACAAGGTGATGGGCGTCAGGACACGGGCAGATGTAGTGCAGTGCGGGTTCAGGAAAGGCTTCGGGACAGCCAGCGTCCACGCAGAGCTCCGAGGATCGGATAGGGTTTGGATGTGAGAGGAGGAACGCAGGGCACCTGAGGAATACCGGTGATCGGGGTCTGCGCCGATCTGTTCTGCGTGTGCGATTGTTGGTGGCCCGGGGCAAATCAACACAAGATGACATTGTCATCACTTTATGTGGCAGGCAATAAGCAGCCCGTGAAAAGTTCTAAGCAGAAAATGGACAGTTCTGTAGGACGTTGAGCAGTAGGTGTTCTCAGAGGGATGGGTGGGCACTGAGCGAAGGAGGGATAAGTTTGTGTGCTATTGCTACGGTCTGTGCGGCATCCCGGGGTCTCTCTGAAGGGCAATAAAGGCTCAGGTGGCACCTCGTCAGGGGAGACAGAAAAGACGTGGGTTTGAGAAAAGGTGGACATGGAATCAACAGGATGGAGCAAAGGGGTAGATTTCCGAGGAAGGAGACAGCGGTTCTGAAACGAGCCTGGCGAGGCACATGGAGTGTTTGTGAGGTAGGACAGAGAGAAGAAACGTTCTGAGTGGGGACTTGATGTCTGCTTCTGCCACGTCAGTCTTGACCCGCCCGAAAGATAACCGGATAGATGGTGTGTGACCATGAAATTCTTGAGGATTTTCACATGAAGGGAAGACACGGGAATGATTGGAAATGATACATGCCTGTCTCCTCCCTCACTGGGAATGGTTTCCAGGGCTGAATCGATGTTTTTATCCTACATTTTCTTTCTTTCTTTCTTTTTTGTTTATTAAAATCAGAAAAGTCTTTCAGAATGACTACCGATTCAGGAACTTGAAGGCATTAAAAAATGTTGCGTCTTCTCTCCGGTTAACACCATTCTACTGTTCGAAGTTAAAATAAGTCATGTAATTGTGGATAATATTTATCCTACACAGATTGCCGTTATGAAGGCATCTTTGTATACACAAAAATGCTCGTAATTGGGAAAACACACGGTAGCCAACCTGGTCAGAGTCCAGAATATGTATGCATATAAAAACTATTTTATGTATTTTACTTTTTTTTTTTTATAGCATCTATTACTTGTGGTTAGTGATCTTCCATTGCCTTTAATTTGTGGACACTTTCTAACCACCCCCTTGTGGGTCCTCAGGGAGCAAACTCCTTCACAGAAACATTTATTTGCTACCACAAAGGCCGTGAGGATGGAGAGACAATTCAGTATTTATTCTGTGTTTAACAGCATCCTTTGAGAGTTGGAGCAAGGCTTTCAAAGTGTAAAACCGAAGGAAAAATAATCTCCCAATCCAGCCACGCCCCTGGAGTTCTGTGGAGAAGGGCACACGTAGAGCTGTTTCTAATCCATGTAGTCTGGGAGGTACTTCGCAGTATATTTGGCCAAATAACGGCACTGGAAAAGTGCAACGCAAGGAAAATGGAGCAAAGCTCCAAAGTGCGCCCTAAAGACCATTGCGACGTTTGCTTCTGTTGTTCGCCGAGTCTTTCGGTGGCTTCTCGGTGCAAAGCCACGGACGAGCTGGCAAAGCTGGCTCTTCGATGTGTTCCGTGCAGAACACAGGCAGCCCCTCCACTTTTCTGATTCTGGGCCTCGCGTTTGTAAATTGAAGAAAATGACACTGACTGACTCACGTACGTCGGAGGGTGCGGCGAAGGTCGGAACCAAAAAATGATTTATGCGGAAGTGTTTATAAACTGATATGTATTACGCGTTGTTATCTTCAGAGACGGGATTCCCCTTCCTTTTCTACTTGGATAGGATGTTGTAGAGAGAAATAACATAATCAAGCAGTGAGGGCTTGGAAAGAAATATATGTAAATAAAGGGTATTATTATCTTATAATTAATTATATGAACTTAAAATTTTTTTATGTTTATTTTTGACAGAGGGACAGTGCAAGCAAGGGAGAGGCAGAGAGAGAGAGAGACAGACAGAGAGAGAGACAGAGAGAGAAACACAGAATCTGAAGCAGGGTCCAGGCTCTGAGCTGTCAGCACAGAGCCTGATATGGGGCTCTAACCCATGAGCTGTGAGATCATGACCGGAGCTGAAGTCGGGTGCTTAACTGACTGAGCCAACTAGGTGCCCCTAATTATATGAAGTTTTAATGATAACCTAGAAAACACATGTGTTTGCGCTCTGAATCTGGAGGGGGGGGATACAAAAATAAGAGTACTGGATTGATTTTCTTTTGACTCAAATAGTTGGCTAAAATAAAAAAAAAAATACCTTAGCAAGTTGAGGGTCAACCTGAATTATTGCCGAGATGTATGTACAAGAAGGGGTGTTTATTCGTATATTCTTTGGGTATCTTTCTGACTTAAAAAATCTGAAGACATCTGAAGAAAATCTTCTTCAAATGGAAAGCCAGAAATTAGACCTTCCTTCCTGAACTTGTTAAAGACAAGCTTCTGCTAACTGTAGTGCTTTGATGAATATGAAGAATATTCAAATATTTAATAATGAAGGCAGAGTTTGTTCTTATGATCTGTGCTTTAAAATTCTGCCCTCCTTCCTGAAGAAACAGGTTCAGTGCCAAGTAAGAGATTCAGACAGAGCAAAGCAATTTTAAATCCAAGGAGGGGGGAAATAATTACGTTTTTCATATTTTTAGTTATTCTCATATTAAAAGAAATTAGCTGGATTGGATGCTGTCAAGTTTGGCAACTCCTCGAATTTTCAGACCAAGGCAAAGCTCTGTGTTTCAGGGAGGAATATTGGCTGTTTTTCCTTTACCTTCTCAGTTGAGTTAACTCAAAAAAAAAAAAAAAAATGGCATCATGTAGGTGTTCAAAGGCTCCTGGGATTCCTAAGGGATATAAAATGGGCTCAAAACACAGATAATGCACTGTCTCTAACATATAGGGTCAACGCAGACCATTCTGTTGACCCACTCTTTATCAGACTATCAGAAGAGACAGAGGAAGTTAATTGCACACATATTTTTGAGTTATAAAAGAGTGTCACTAAAACATTTTGGCCAAAGAAAACACTGTTACTGAATCTTTGGCCAAAGAAAGCACTATTACCCTCTCTAATTTTCTAAAATATTAAGCGTGTAATAATAAAACGTTGGCTGTTGGATTGTGATGAGATATCGCTAAGTCTTCCCCAATACCATAAATTAATAATAATTATTAATTATTATTATACCCCTCCCCCCCCCCCCCCAAAATCAAGGCAGAGGCTAGTTTCCCGGAAACTCATGAAAGAATTCAGGTAAAACACAATCAAATTCCAACCTTGAATCTAAGGCCTAGCCATGGCTGTAAGACAAAAGACTGAAAAGAAGGCCAGAGAGCCTGGGGGGGACTCTGTTGCCTCTAGGAAGAAGGGCCCAGTTCCCCCCCCCCCCCCGCCCCAGAGGTCCCTGCACATAGGCTTGAGGTCAAAGTAGTAGAATGATTCCACGAGGCCAAGAGCAACAAGGAACGTGAAGTGTCTTAGAGGCCCTCAGCTCCGAGTGAAGGAGAAGTAGCAGAAAACCCAGTACCACTGAGACCTGGTGGACTCGAATAGGTCTTTGTATTCAGAACAGGGTAGGGCATCCCCCACCCCCCTCTCAGAATCCTTCCGTGCTGAGCTGGCCTTCCAGCTCTGAGTGCACCTGCCGAGCGGGGTAGGGATCGAGGGAGATCACCTGGAAGGGTAGAGGCTTGCAGTGCTGTGGAAACTAGAGTTTGTGGAGCTGGTCCTCACTCCCGATGTACACAGAAAATGGGATTTCTCAGAGTGACTAGAGAATGTGTAAGCCCTATGCCTTTCTGGAACCACTCCTCAGGCCTCCTTCGTAAGTCTGTGTTCTCCTTGGACCGGGTTCTCTGCCAGATCGCCCTCCCTTTTCTGCCATCGGAAGTCTGTGTAGCTCAAGCGAGGGCACCCCCAGTACCCACCCCTTTCCCCTGCGTGCTGGCTTCCGTTCTAGCTTCCCTTTGGCCCCACCCACTCAGGAGCAACTTGCACTGTTGTTTAATAGTCCAGTGCTTTTTCCAAGGCACCGTATTACCTTTATCGCATGGAGGAATCAGATCCGTGGATGGAGACTGTCATCATTTGTCAGCATATTTAAATACTTTGCACTCCCTGCCCTCGGCCCTTTCTCTACGTTGGTTAGCTGGGTTCGTGCCCAAGCGTGTCAAGTGGCCCTCCACACTCCAGCGTGTCTCGAAGGAACATGTTTCCTTGCCTCTTCCTCCTCGCTCGACCCACAAACCCGAGCCTGTTACCGCCCACCCAGCCCGGCAACACGCCAGCACTTCAGCTTGCCTTCTTCGGAAATGAGCCTTCCTTATTCAGCTTCTGTGTGAGAAGACCTGAGGTCTCTTTGTTGATCAACACAATGTTGATTTTTGTTAACTGTTCATCGCAGCTCTCCGGCTGGGAAGAATCCTCTTAGAAAAGGTCTTATGGCAAAAATAAAGCCTCAGTCCCATAGGATGAGAGCTACAGTGTTCCCTTGAGCCCCCGGATCGTGCCCGTTAACCAAAAGTGTCCTCTCCGACGTTTAAGTGGTCAGTTTAAACCACACCCTGTGAAAGGGACCGCGCTGTGAAGCTTGACTCAACTTCGAGAGCGGCGTCTATAATTAGAACGCTGTACTGACACAGCTTGCTGGCATCTTGTCATGTGTGCATACTGAATACATTCCCGTAAAATCGTTCCAGTTAATCCTCCTTTGGGGTCCGTCGTGGGGGGTCCGCAAGTCCCTGCTCCTTGCATTTCTTCCTAGCGCGGGGCCTCTGTGAGCACAAGCGTGTGACTGTGCTCTTAGGAGATACTGAGCAGTCTGCCCATGCTTTTCCCCCTGTGTGTGCGGAGGAGATATCCAAAAAAGCAAGAAGGAAATCTAAACGTTATTTTAAGTATTAGAGCTGAGCTCCAGACACAGCTCTTCCTCGCTGCGGAAGGATTTACAACCAAGGATGCTGGAGCATTTAAAAAGGCAGCTCGGGGTGGCGGGTGGGGCGCGGGGGGAAGCACGTCCTCATTTTTAAAGTTTTCCACTCGTTACTTCACATTTGCCCCAGCCCTTGGCGACCCTGGCCACTGCTTCAGCACAGGGGTTGAAAAACTGCCTGGAAGCAGTACACACTTCAGGCTTTGCAGGCCTCACGGCCTCTCCACAGGCTAGTCGACTGTGCGTTTGCAGCCTGAAACCAGCCAGGGGCCACATGTAAGCGGACGGGTGTGGCCGGGTTCCAATAAAACTTTATTCGTGGGCACTGAAGTTGGAATTTCATATCATGTTCGTGGGTCACAAAGTATTTTGGTCTTTTTTTTTTTTTCCTCAACTGTTTAAAAATAGAGAAAAACCCTCCTGAGCTTGCGGGGTGCACAGAACTGGGTGGCGGCCAGGCTGGGCTCACAGGTCCTAATGTACGCACCTGTTTTATCATCATCCAGATAGAGTCGCTTCCTGAGCTCGGGACCAGAAAACGACTGTTTGTTGTAGAACTTCAACTTGACTACGCCTCCTTCTGGCCGCAGCCAAACTGTCATGTAGGAGCAGGAGTTTCCATTCAGTGTCTCCAGTGTTTCCGCTTGTGAAGCCGCCAGCTTCTATGCACAGCAGGGAAAGTATGAAGCTCCTTACAGGCCACACATGTGTCTCTGGGGTGTCCCAGACGCCAGATCCGATCGCCGCCACACGCTGCAATGTCACACGTGCCGGCCAGTTCGCTGTGGCCATCTAAAGAAAGCCTCCTGCGCCTGTCGCTGTGGCTAAGTTCAGTAGCAGAAACAGGCAGGCCTTTGCTCCCGGGAAACGAGCCCAGAGGGCACTTTGGCCACCGGCTCTTGCTCAGGGTGCCAAGCCACAGCCGCGGGAGGGGTCCCGGCTGTCAGCCCCGGAGACAGCCCAGCTGGAGGAGGAGGTCAGGACACGAGGCGGCTTCGGAGCCGCCCCGGCCTCCGAGAAGCAAGCGTGAGCGGTCCGCCGTTCTTCGCACTTGCGTGTCACCTGAGATGCCGTGGTTCCGCAGCTTCCCCCGAGCCCACTTTCCTTCCTCGGGGGGCCGTTGCACCGTTCGCCCTCCTAGCATCCTCCAGTTCCCCCAGGGAAATGCGGGGCTCCAGGCCACAGCGCTCTCCCCCTCGTGGTCCTGGAGAAGGGAGCGCTCGTCCTGCGAGACGAGAAGGGTCTTGAATCTGACATGCTGCGAGCATCGGCAGCCTTCCACATCACTTCGCCCCAGAAACCTTCTCCTCCTGCTTCCCTCTCCCTGCACCCGCGGGCGCTGTATCTCTTCAGCCTTTGCATTCAAAGACTGTGGGGCAAGAACAGTGATCTATAATTCTTGTATCATATAGTTCCCCGCACACGGCGAGTCCGCCGTTAACACACGTTGTCGATTAAATGTGGAGAGAAGCATCTTAGAAGGTGCCTGTGCCGGGCGGCCATGGCTTTCACTCACGTCCCCTTTCGTCTTGTACCTTTCCCGATGCAGTGCCGTTCATTGCCGGAAGGCTGGGCCCTGGCTACGCCCATCAACCCACGGATCTCCAGGCATCCATTTAATGGATGTGGCTGCATTGTGCCTTTTCGTTCACCCACTGTCTCTATCTACAATGCATTAGACACACGCACCTATAGACACATAGGGACATGCATGCTCTATTCGTGTAAATCGCCAATTCCCGTTATAGAACCATAACAAGTAAAATTGTCCATAATTGCACCACAAGAAATAATCACTGCTAACGTTCTGACACCAAATTCTTTATTCTCAGGCAGCCATTATTTTTATTTTTTTTCCCTCAAGGTATTTATTACTGTGCTTTTTGGGAAGAGATTAATAGATTCACATTCAGATAGGAAGTCAGCTACTCCAGAATTCCTACTGGTGATACGTGAAATGATTTTAGGTGGAACACGGATGGATTTGTCTTCTTGTCAGTGCTTTTATTTTACTTATAGCAAGGAATACTGGCTTCTCATCTATATTAGTGCTATAAAATTTCCTTACTAAAGATATTAACTTGGGGCACCTGGGTGGCTCAGTTGGTTGAGCATGTGACTCTTGATTTCTGCTCAGGTCATGATCTCGTGGTTCATGGGTTTGAGCCCCACATCAGGCTCTGTGCTGACAGCGCAGAGCCTGCTTGGGATTCTCTGTCTCTCTCTGTCTCTCTCTCTCTCTTTCTCTTTCTTAAATAAACATCGAGAAAAAAGATACTAACTTAAGTAAAAGAAGGGTGTTGACGTCTGTGGACTTTTGGGTCTGTAACTGACTTTTGGGTCTGTAACTGACTTTGACGAGTGTCAAAGCTGAGAGCGCGCGGACCCACCTAGTAAAGCGCTCGTGAAATTCCTCAGTAAGATGTTGGAGAACAGGGGCACACTGTGCTTTCTGTGGATCATGTTTCCTCTCTGCCACGAGACAGCAGGACGCGAGCCAGACGTCACAACAGTAATCAGCGTAGCGTAAAGGTAGTAAGTGGGCCAGGTCTCTGAGGCTGGTCTCGTGGGCCGATGGAACAGCTCACGTGCGGTTCCTGAGCGATTCCGTCTGCCATTCGGAGGACGCCGTTCTGGCGGGGGGTGGTAGTGGTCCAGACGCTACGCTTCCCTAAGACCTGCGGTGTCCGTGGCGGTGTGGCTCACCCACGTCGGGGAGGCAGGGAGGCCCGGGACTGGGTTGGGTTGAGGGGACAAATGACAGAGACGGCCATCACGTGAGGAACAGCCTGCAGCCCCTACGGGGTGCTTGGCCTTTGTGAGGAAGTGGCGGAAAGGTAGAGAAATGGAACTCGTTAGCTGGCTTTAAAAGCGATTTCCCGGAAAATGCTGCGGCCTCGACAGAAAGCAGTATGGTGTTTTTCTCCAAAAACCAAAACCAAACAAGTGCAGTCCGACGGAGCAGCGGCACGTCTGGGTGGACCCCCCGGCTGCCGGGGAGAGCGGCTTGGACACGCAGCGGGACGTCCGCGTGCAGGGCGGGGGACGCACGGCCGCTAACAGCAGCCGTGACCCAGGCGCCCACCCTCGGGCGGGCTGGTGGAACGCAGAGCATCAGTCCGGGCGTCGGGCCCGAGGACACGGACGGTGGAAGGGGGGCCGCCGGGGCCGCGGGAAGGGAGGGAGGAGCAGGCGGGATTCTGGGGACGCCCATGGCGATGCCACACGGCGTGAGATGGGCCCCGTGCCACCGCACCGCACCCGAACATCGGTTAACACCATCGCTCCGGGTGGCACGTTTCTCCACGAGTTTTCAAAAGGATAAAACAACCGACTTCGTGTCTCCTCCTTTCTACGCTTCGAGGAGGCCTCTCCCCTGACAGTGGCCCGCCCTGGGGGCCGGCCCGGGCAACACGCGTGTGCGACTGAATCCAGGGCTCTGTTTCTGTTTGTTTTTTCGTTTTCTTTTTCATAGTTTACAGCAACCTCATCGCAAGCCCCGGGCCTCCAGGCAGCCTCAGTCCTGCCGGAATGCTCTTCCTTCGGGTGGAAAGTTCCACCCAGCACAGCGGCACATTTTGTGTTTGCTCATTTTGTGTTGCACGTTTTGTGAAGCGTCTAGGCCGGTTGTAACAGCGGACGGTGGTGAGGTTCAATGACATAATCCTTGGGCGGAGGGTGGGCCTCGGTTTCCCTGTCCGTGAAATGGGCCGAGCCACCCCAGAAGTTCAGGGTAGAAATCGGTTCGTCCAGACCGGACCCCAAGGGTCAGGAAGTGTACGGGCAGGCCGGTTGGTCGGGAAGACGATGACGACGGTCCCTCCACCCCTGCGTGTTGTCTGTAGTTTGCCCTGAGGCTAACCTAGCCCCGAAGGATTCTGGCCCTCGCCTGCTGACATAACCTGCGAGCGTATGTTGGCTCACTGCTCAGCGTGGTGGCGAGGCACACGCACTCTGAAGCCAGTCTGCCCGTGTCCCAGTGTTTTCACGAGCTGTGAGGCCTTGGGCCAAGTGACGCGACCTCTTATCGGTCAACTGGGATGATGATAACGGTGTTTATTTCATAAGCTTGCTGCACAATGAACGAGTTAGTGTTTGCAAAACACACAGAGGGGATTCGGTGTCTAGCCTGGGCTACATGAATATTCACTGACTTAGGGTACAATGGCATCCCCTGTAGGGCCGGCCAGTGATACAGGAAGCTGCCTCTGTCAGTCTCTTGATTGTCTACCTGTAAGCTTGATGTCATCATGAACTTTTAAGGGCTGTAATGTTTTTACTATAACTATTATTAAAGCTTCCGTCTTCTCTCCCTTGACCTCTGAATCTGAATTAAGGCAGGAAGAAATCTTTCCATTAAAAAGTAACGGTTATTTTATTTTTTAATCAATTAAAAAAAATTTTTTTTTCCATATATGAAGTTTATTGTCAAATTGGTTTCCATACAACACCCAGTGCTCATCCCAAAAGGTGCCCTCCTCAATACCCTCATCACCCACCCTCCCCTCCCTCCCACCCCCCATTAAAAAACATTTTTAACATTTTTTCATTTTTGAGAGACAAGAGACAGAGTGTGGGTGGGGGAGGGGCGGAGGGAGAGGGAGACACAGAATCCGAAGGAGCCTCCACGCCCTGAGCTGTCGGCACAGAGCCCGACACGGGGCTCGAACTCAGACTGTGAGATCATGACCTGAGCCAAAGTCGGATGCTTAACCACTGAGCCTCCCAGTCACCCCAGTAGTGGCTATTTTAAATGATAAAAGTGGTATATGTTTAATGTAGAAAATATGAGACATAAAATTATTTTAAGATTCATCATGGTATCTACCCCCTTAGAGAAAGCCACTACTAACATTATACTCTTTCTTAGTTACTATCAAATATCTTAATGCTTACAGTTTCTCTGTAGCTTTTTTTTCTCTTTTCCTGGGCAAGATCTCAGCTGGGAAGACCTATGCATTGAAAAAATTAAATAACCTTCAGGCTTTTATGCTTGATTTTGTATAAGAAAACTGAACTTTCTAAATGTTTAGATTTTATTGCCACGTAAAAGAATTATAATTTGGCTATGTTTACAAGGTCATTTGAAAAGAACATTCAAATAGGCATATTTCCTAATATGCCACAGTATTAAAAATGGCTTTCATTCGATGTATTACAGTAAATTAGATTGACTACTGCTGTGTAAAGGAGGGCAAGGTGGATAACAAATTATAAATTCCAAAAGTGTTTCAATGAATGACGCTCACAACTGTAGACAGCACAGGAGTTTTGCTAACAGAGAGTTAGGGTATTTCTGTACATGAAAGCAGTCAGTCACAGTTTTTAGTTCTGAGGAAGTAATGTGCTCATGTGAGGAGTGGGTTTGGGTAGCGACTGTGCGTGCGACACCCTCAGGGCCCAGGGCTCAGCCTCAGCCCCGTGGGCGAGAAGGCCTCCCGGAAAGCAGAAAGGCTGGAAGGTGCCAGGTGACTTCTTCTCCCGTTCACATGTTGTCTCTTCTTGGAAACCTTGGTAATTCACGCCTGCTGCCTTTGGTTGCCCCTCAGCCCTTCAACCCTCTTTCCGTCCGTCGTCTCTTCCCTCATCCCGTCCCCCATTTGCCGGAAGCCATGAAAGGAGTTTCATGCATTGGGGTTCTCCTCAGTAGAGAGAAGTAGTAAGCACGTTGATGAAAGAGCCATTAATCTCTGGCGTTCTTTTTATCGGAAATTAAAAGCATTCCCGACAGTGGGAAATGAGGATGTGATTCCAAGTAAGCGGTGAGTTACGTGGCCTTCCCTGTCTTCTGCAGAATGGCCTGACTGATGGTGGTTAAGTGAAACGTCTCGTTGGCCTGTCCAGCGGTAGGGTTCCTTTACTGAGCTGCAGCGGTGGGGAAGGGAGAGGCAGGCAGGCCACCCATGGGCCTCACGGGATGCACTTACCCCGAACACCTCCCTTCTCTGGCCAGCAGTATTCCAAAGGCTGTGAAATGAAGGCTCTGCTAACATAAATGCTACACGTTTCATGGAGGCAGTGGGTTGACCCGACATAGGTCTCCGAGAACCTTCCCAGCAGCGAACAAACACAGAGACCTGCTTTGCCCGTCCCCAACCATCCATCTCCTGGAAACCCTCGCTCAGTTCAGCTGGAGCACTCAGGTCAAACAAACACAAGTAAGAAAACATTCAAAGAAATGGGAGGAGGCAGGGCAGTTGGAAGGACTGGAAAGGAGCTCGGTATTTGCTTTATTTCCTCTGAGCTCCTTACTTGCTCCGAGCAGGTTAGCCAGGAAGGGAAGGTAAACACTGTCTGGTTAATCATTCCCGTAAGAGCCCCACGGAACGTCTTTTCTGATTTGCCATCGTGTGGTTGGAGAAAGCACAGCGTCCTCATTGCGTGTGTTTTCCCCCCGATCAGGTTGGAAGTCATGGGCGAACTTGGCGTGTGGGTGAACAGTGACCGCTTGTGTTTTCACATCTTTCTCAGCTTAAGGATGTGAAATTTGTGCGAGACACATTTGCGAAAAGAGAATATTACCTGGGCCTCGTCTCTTAATGAAATTTTGGATCAGATGGAAATGTTTCCTGACTCGGCATTTGCCGCCTCACCCTGATTTTCTTATTTCCAGCTCGGGGAGTTAAAAGGCAGGAAGGAAGGTGTCTATATTTTTTGGTACCACGGTGCCCTCGATTGACCTTCGTGATTCATTCACCAGCTTTGGTTCCTACCAGACAAATAAAATCTCTCTAAGAGCTGGTTGAATGCAGGACTCGGACTGGCAGATTCTCCTCCTGTGGCTGAGCAGTGGGGCGTCCTGTGTTTATGTGCCTAGATGCAGACCTTCAGATTGAATTATTCTTAAAACATATATGCAGCCGTGGAGGTGGGTGAGGAGGGGAGGGACAGGGGAAAAAGAAGGGAGATCGAGGAAGAAGATACTGGTAGGGTTTTCATTTAAAATTAATAAACGAAAATTTAAAATAACTGTCCCAGGGGAATAAACAGTAAACCATAAGTCACGAGTCTAAAATAAGTTTTATGCAGTGTGGAGGTTCCTCAAAAAATTAAAAATAGATCTATCCTATGACCCAGCCATAGCACTGCTAGGAATTGACCCAAGGGATACAGGAGTGCTGATGCATAGAGGCAGTTGTACCCAATGTTTATAGCAGCACTTTCAACAATAGCCAAATTATGGAAAGAGACTAAATGTCCATCAACTGATGAGTGGATAAAGAAATTATGGTTTATATATACAATGGAACACTACTTGGCAGTGAGAAAGAATGAAATCTGGCCTTTTGTAGCAACATGGATGGAACTGGAGAGTGTTATGCTGAATGAAATAAGCCAGAGAAGGACAGATATCATATGTTTTCACTCATATGTGGATCTTGAGAAACTTAACAGAAGTCCATGGGGGAGGGGAAGGGGAAAAAAATAGTTACAAACAGAGAGGGAGGGAGGCAAACCATAAGAGACTCTTCAATACAGAGAACAAACTGAGGGTTGATGGGGGGTGGGAGGGAGGGGAGGGTGGGTGATGGGCATTGAGGAGGGCACCTGTTGGGATGAGCACTGGGTGTTGTATGTAAGCCGGTTTGACAATAAATTATGTTAAAAAATAAATAAGGAAATAAAGTGAGTTTTATGTTATATCACAAAGAGGGAATTACTGTGCACATTGTCTGTGCGGCATTATAAAAGGCACACTGAAATCTGTCTGTTCGAGACATCTGAACCCCCCTGCCCGGGTCCCCACGTTGACCATACGCATGGGTAGAACGGATGGTAAAGCTTAAAGGCAATAAAGTGAAATTATCTCTATGTGGAAGTGTCCTATCCATATGGAGCCTATTTCTGTGTGAGCACAATTGAAAATAAGTGAAATTTTAAAATACGAGCCTCGGCCTAAGAATTCTATTGTCTGAGTTACTGCTGGTGAGTGACTAATGGATGTACTGTCTCCACAATAGGACAAAGTCACCAGTGATTGTAGCCGACTCTAAGGAAATGTTTACGTGTCAGTACGATTTTGTCGTGAGTGCCCGTTTCACCAATTAGAGGGCTGGTATTAAAACCCCGTTCCTTTGGAAAGTATTGAACTTTGGGATATCAGACGAAAGTATACAGAAGTTGGAAAGAAACATGGCATTTTCTTGTTGATTTTTCCCCCCAGTTCATTGTACCTCTCAAGTGTGCAACATGGTTAACGGGGCAGCCCTGTGGCAAATATTACACTGGAGGAACAAGAGTTCCCCAAAGAGTGGGGAAGGTTAGGGGAAGTGAGAATCAACCGTTTTGCTGTTATTTCAGGCATAAAGTAAAGTTTTACAGAAAGGTTTGTTTATGTTAATGGGAAGTGTCATGGTGCCATGTTTCTGCCTAATGGCTTGCTGGTAGGGTTTTCATTTAAACTCAGATCCCAAAAAGCTAACAAAGAAGCAAAACTCATTTAAAAACACACGGAATGCTTATGTTAGGGAGCAGTTATAGCATAAAGGAAATGTAAGTTATTCTTGGAAGGCCAGTTACCAGCAGGTGCACCTGGGAGACATTGTTGCCAAAGCTTTGGTGCTTAAGAAGAACCTGAAGCTGTTGTAAATGTTTCGGCAACATCCTGTAAACGGTCTTGTGAACATCTGCAAATAATAGTAGGGGTCCTGATGCAGTGAGGTGAAATGCACCAGCCAGCCTGTGAGGGCAGTCACGCGGACACAGGAAAAGCGAGAAGGGAGCTGCAGAAAAAAAAACAAACAAAACTTTTCTTAAATATTTTTTTTAATGTTTATTTATTTTTGAGAGAGAGAGAGAAAGGGTGGGTGAAAAAGGAGCACAGAACATCCGAAGCAGGCTCCACGTTGACAGCAGGTAGCCCGACGCGGGGTTCGAACTCACGAACTGTGAAATCATGACCTGAGCCGAAGTCGGACACTCAACTGACTGAGCCACCCAGGTGCCCCAGACACCTGCCTTTTCATCACATCTGAGTAGTCTGTAAATTTTCTTGCAAAGATAAAGTTCAAAACTCCTATCAACACCTAATACATATTATAATTTGCTATACACAGACAGTAGGTAATTGCACAATAATTAGGTGAATAGCACACCCTTGATGCTCATGTGGAATCTGTGCCCAAACCTTCAAGAATATCTACATTTTTAAGTAGAAAAATATCTGTAGAAGCTCCTGGCTCCTACAGAAGCCAAAATTATGTGACATTGTATTAAAGAATTATGTGACATTGTATCCTATGCAAATTATAGTTTCCATTTTCAGTGTACTTGTAGCGTTCATTTTGTCACACCGTGGGATTTTTGTGAATGGACCAATAGGTAATAAACCACAAAACCAATTTGAAGAGTCGGTGTTGGGACCCTTGACTGAGTCTCGCATTCGTTCTTTGCAGGGTGTGCTGTTCAAATCATACCCCAGCAAAATCAGATGGCCACCTCATGAAAACTCACGCTGCTAGTCGTAAATGATTTCAGGGTTCAATTCCAAAATGCCAGAGACTCCCGGTGCTTTGGAGATGACAGTGTGAGGGCAGTCCTCAGAAAATCATTGTTGTCTTTATAATGTTCTACTTTGAAGAATGTGGATTTTAAAAAGAAAAACAAAAAAGAATGAATGTAGATGTTATTGCCTCTAGATGGCAATTTGGCAATAATCTCCCAACTCTAAGATTTTTCATTGAACCTGAGAATTTATCCTCATGGATATGGTCAATATTTAACTCTATGCTTTTAATATTGTTAAAAGTCATACAGAAAAATCAGAGGGCAACAAATACCTGTCTCACATGGTCATGGGATCATGCTAACGTTTGTTCAATGGAATAGATACAATCTTCCATATGTGAATTTTTAAATAAAACTTAACATACTGGAAAATGTTCATGAATGATACAGTTATCTTTGAGCGTTGGGTTTATTGGAGACAATTACTTACTGCCTACGTGATTTTCCACACGATCCATGATAAACATGTATCAGTGTGCAGGTAAAAGATGAAAGAGACTAACAGAAATTCTAGTTGTGCAGAATGTGCAGACCAGCAGAGACAGAATCTGTCTCCACAGGGCATCATCTCCTCTGCGTGTAACACGCGCTGCTCGCGCATCCCGCGGTGTGGAATACAGATGCCCAGGCACCCCGAATCAGCACCTCCAGAGGCAGGGCCTGGGCCCCAGAGCGTTAGCACTCGCCGACCAGTAGAATCAGCTCAGGCAAAGAGCTCGTGCAATGCAACACAGGCTCGGTGACACTGGGATTGCTGTATGAGGAAGGTCGTGTCTGAAGTAAATTACGAGGAATTTGAAAAGAAGGACGAAGGAAGCTTCTGAGAGACCAGCATGGAAGCAAAACTGGGCGATCATCTGCCCTCCGTTTCTTTCCACGTTCCGTGCGTTCTTTCAAATCCCAGTGTCACGGAATCCTCTGCTGTGTGTGCGTCTGATGTCAGCAACTTATAACTTACTGTGAATGTAATTCTAGCTTTTACTCCTATCAGGAAGATTTGTATGTTAAACCTCCTCCCTACTCAGGAAATGCGAGCATTTTTCTCCTTCTAGAAGACTGCAGGATTGGCTGAGGAGTGGGGGCAGAAGGCTCTATCGGAGAATCATGGCCTACGTGACCTGCCAGCGAGGAAGGCAGCTAGAGAACTTCTAGCTTTCTTGGCAGTTCCAGCTTCAAATGGACAGATGCGAGATCAGTTCAGTGATGGAATGTTTGGGGGCATTCGGGTCTTTAAACACTTGTATATTTGGCTGATTTGAAGCTGTCCAGGAGGTCGGTGAGGTGTAGAAATTTGTATCTGTGTGGAGGCACTCATCTGAACATTGAGCTGTAAGACTGTTTCACGGGAGCAATCCCTTGGGGTAGACTCGCTCATCAGCCAGAATGCACGTTTCACTGCGACCTTGTGTTTTCTTGTCATCCTTAAACGTGCAGCACTTCTCAGGAAATTGTGTTCCTTGGGGGAATTGCCACCAACTGGAAGGTTTAAGAAGCATAATTTAAAACTTGGCAGGATATTCCTTTCTGGATTGCCTAAACCACCCCCCCACCCCCCGCTTTGAACTGAGTTCCCACTACTATTTCCTAACAGAACTTCTGTTTCATGAACATTTATGTAGCACTCACTGTGTGTCACTCCCTGTCCTCAAAAGTTCGCCAACAGTCACGTGCGTAATCCTCCCCACAATGCTCTGCGTTAAGTGCGGGATCATCCCGTGGGACACCGAGGCAGAGATGTTGGGCACATTTTCCAAGGCAGGTTTTCTAGTAAATGGGAGAGATGGGCTTTGAGTTCCTGCAATCTGGCTGCAGAGGCTTTGCTGTATTCTTCTTCTTCTTCTTTATTTTTATCATTATATTATTATTATTATGGGGCCGCTCACACCATTACATGTTTATTTATTTATTTTTATGTGAAAGCGAAGTCACTGAATCATCAGCGTAAGGCAGAATGTGCTGTGGTAACTAGTGACCGCACAAATCTCGGTGGCTTCCAACCTCACGAGTGACTTCAGCCTCTTGTTCCTCTGACACTGCAGGGTGACAGCAAGTGAGCTCCATGCCTTCTCCACCTTGGGAGCTAGGCTGACACAGCGACTTTTTCTCTCTAGGAAATAAAGTGCGGGTCGTTGTGGCAGAAAGGAAAGACACACAGCAAACCACGTTGGCTGGTGCTTAGAGTTCTTCTGGGACATAATTTACGCTACTCTCTCCCACAGTTGGCTGGCCGTAATGTCCCAGGACAAAACTGACCGTTAATGGGACTGGGAGTGAAGTCTTCTTCCTAAGGAAGGGTATCAACATTTGTGAGAAATCTAGCACAGTGTCAATTACTTACGATAACTTTCGTGATCTATTTATTGTTATGCCCGAATTCTGGTTTAAGCCCCACGACGTCCTACTCAGTGCCCTCATGTAGTATTTGGCACCTGCGAGGGCCCCACATGTGTGTTCACTGGATGAATAAATGCACATCCTTACTGATAACCAGGACTGAGGTTGGCAAAAGTCAAACTTCGGTATCGAACGGTGCACTCCAGTCCCCGTTGTGCCCTTAAATTAGTGTGGAATCTGGCAAGTCAGCCTTAATATACCTCAGCCTTCTCATCTTTAAAATAGGGGCAATAGACTACTTATATTCTAGGGCTATCACAAGGAGTAAGTGAGATAATGTTTGCCAACAGTGACCAAGGTAACCGCTCTTTGCGTATTACCTCATCTAATACTCCATCAGAAACAAGGTGTGCTAGTATTTTGTGGACCACAAAGAAGAGAGTGCCAATTAAAAATGTACATGACACCGTTAAGGTGGACTCAATTTTGGAGATGCTAACACGCCCCCAAATGTGCATTTTTAGAATTAGTGACGTTTTTGTGTTAGAAATTAAGAAGCTTACACCAATATTTTGTTTCGATGAAGTTGATGATTCATGAATGTCCAGATTATACTAGCGATAGGGATTTTTCTCTCCCTCTGATGCGTCAGACCCTGTGAGTTTCTTATGCAATAGCCATGCGCCTACCCTCAACACCACCCCCCCTTTCCGGAATAATCCTGATTATGTTTTGGGGTTTACACTTCACCCAGGGAAAGAGATAAACTCTAGCCTCAGGGAGTTAATCATAAATTTCATTCAATTATGGTCTCATTCCCTTTATTAGTGGTTGGTTTCAAAACAGTTTTGCGACCTAATTCTAGCAAATCGGACCTCAGAGAAAGTCTCCCTTACACCCTCTGGGAAAATTTTTCTTCCTAATTAAAGACCCTCGTCTGAGGAAAGACCTGCTTGCTTTTCCGGCACAGCCACATGCATCCGTGGTGTCAGGAACCACGGCAGCCGTGTGGCCACCCGGACCTACAGGTCAAAGCTTCCAACTCAAAATCCCATCCCTCCCCTCGTGTTTGCCCATCAGTGTATAACATTATTACTGTTTCTTGTCCGAATCATTACCGTCGTGGTTGCCAAATGGCGATTTTCTACTGTCATCATTTCTTCTACATTTATTATTAGTTGGCCTTCTATGAGAAGGAAGAGCTTCCTCATTTATCCATTTATTCGTTTGTGTATCGGTCTTTTCTTTACTTACGTACGTCCCTGTGGACTCGGGTTCCTATTATTATTCAGTGCGTTATAATTTACTACTATCGTGATTTATTTTGATGATCATAATTATCCTGCATGTGACCAGTTAGATCCCTTCAACCTAGTCGTCTCTTCTTTTCAGAAGTCTCCCATCATTCTTTGAGTGTTTCCTTACCTTCTGGCACAAGACAAAGTTCTAGGCTCGTTCTATTCATTTCCTAACTCGGCCTCAGAATCACTCATTTCTCTAAGGAGCCCTGGTTCTTTACCACGGAGAACGCTGTGTGGACACCGACATCTGGACAGTAGATGTGCTCATTGCTACTGTGACATTGCTTTCCCGGGCTCCTTCAGGGCACTGAGCTGGGAAATCTATCCATACACATATATGCACTGTCTGAGTGTTTGGGCTGTTATGGCAAAATACCGTGGACTGGGTGGCTTATAAACAGCAGAATATTCTTCCTCACAGGCTGGAGGCTGGAAGTCTGAGACCAGGGTGCCAGCGTGGCCACGTGAGGGCCCTCGTCCCGATCACAGACCCTCATTGTGTCCTCACCTGGTGGAGGGATGAGGGAGCTCTGTGGGTTCTCTTATATAAGGGCAAGAATCCCGTTCGTGGGGGCTCTACCCTTATGAGCTGATCACCTCCCGAAGGCCCACCTCCTAACACCGTCACATTGGGGATTAGGTTTCAGCGTATGAAACCTATGTATATAGGAATACGTCCGTATATGTATGCATGTCTCTATCTGTGGGTACCGCGTTCAGAAGGCTGAGTGTCTGCTGGTACTTCCAGCTCCGTCGGAATGCCACGCGGTTCTTCTGGCTTCCCCGCTTGCACATTTGCACCTCCCTCCTCTGACAGTGGGGGACCCAGCCAATTTCCTGCTACCACCCGCCTGCCACTCCCTGTGCACACTGGCTCCAACCGTCCTGAGGCTGACAGCTCCGGGCCACCCACTCTATTTGGGCTTTTCTAGGAAAGAGAAAAGGCAATAAATCTTTATCTGAAGAAGTTAAGAGAAAGGGAGGAAAGGGGGGTGGGGAAGACGAGTTCAGGAGAAATCTTGACGTGTATCATGCCATGTAAGCCTTACTGTCGTCTTATGAGAAAAGCACAGTTACTATCTCCCATTTCATGGAGGTCGAGATCTTGATCGGGTCCCGCAGCTAGTAATTGATGAATGTGGGATTAGACCCAGGGAGTTGACCCCTGGTCCGCAGACCCCAACACAATAGTCTGCAGCCTTTTATCCGCCTGTCCCTGCCATTATCTGCATCCTGCATTCAACGCGTTTATTAGTCTACGTGCCTCCCCTGGTTGAAGTCGCTTAGCACCTAACGCAAGAAGAGTTTGCTCCAAGTGCTAGAACTAATGTAAACAGGGCATTACATGATTACAGCTACATGTGGCGCCATAATTACATCAGAATGCAGGTCAGTCACTGGCGCGTCCCATGCGCCACACTGTCGCCATATGCACAGATGTTCAGGCTTACTTTTATTAAGCATGACAATGCCCAGCAGGATCCATTTTGTCTGATTATCCTCAAATGGAGAAGAATATTAAAAGGCAGGATAATTAAAAATATATGCCCAAACAAAGGATGTGTCTACAATTCCTTTCCTAGCGCTTTGAAATAGTTCACATTTCTCAGCTGGCTCTCGTGCACAGAATGCTAAAAGGATGTCTTAAATTTAGACATATGTCTTCATTCTGTTTAATGTGCCAGAACAAAAACATAGCTGGAGACCACCATGAATCGATGTGTAAGTGCTGGAACACTAGGACACTCATATTTCCACGGGGCTAATGTCATCGTAGAGTTTGTGATTGCACTTTCCCCTGTGAGAACACAGCCTTCTATTTTTAAGACTGGCTTCTTCCAATTCTCTGCCCGTATTCTTCCCCGAGTCCACATAATGGTTTTCTTTTATTTGATGCAACTTCAGAGAATTCAAATCATACTCCCATTAGTGGTGATGCTTTTACTGAGGGCAAGGAAAAACTCCCAACGCTTCCATACAAGGCAGTGGTCCTAGTAGACATGTTTAAAGGATGAAAAAGTTAGGTGAATTTACTAGAATGTTTTCCGGTTTCTGTGTACTTAGGAAGCCTTTAAAGAAAGTGAGCACATGAGTTTGTATTGGACAAATATGTGGTTTTCTACATATGGCACGCTAAATTGTTCTAGTGGATTGGTGGTTAGTAGGGTGATGAAATCGTGTGGTGGCAAGAATATTAGTGAGGAAGTCCCACCGCTCAGTCTTAGCAGCTTGAGGTGATACTAATCACCAGGTCCCTGCTGGACTATGAGATTCTCAGAACTTAGGAAGGTTTCTTTTGGGGGTGGAGTCAGACTGGAATGTCTTCAGGGGAGAAGAAACTTGGAATTATGTGATATGCTGAAGTAGTTAAGTGGATGTACCTATTTTAAAATAGAAGAAAGAATATGGGGACTTGATATTTATCTTAACATATTTGAAAGAATGTCATGTAACCAAAAGATTAAATGTTGGGCTGACCCAAGCAGGTCTAAGTAGGAACTTGGACCCACAAGTTAAGTTCACAGAGACATAAAATTAATTTCAGTGTAATGGAGACATAAAATTAAATTTCAGCATAAGGAAGGTCTTTTTTTTAATGTTTACTTATTTTGACGGGTTGGGGAGGGGCAGAGAGAGGGGCAGACACAGAATCTGAAGCAGGCTCCAGGCTCTGAGCTGTCAGCACAGAGCTCGACGCAGGGCTCGAACCCACGAACTGTGAGTTCATGAGCCAAAGCCAGATGGTTAACTGATTGAGCCACCTAGGTGCCCTGGAAGGTCTTTTTTATGATGGAAGCCACCCCAAAATAAAATAATCACTAAAGGTATTCAAGAAGATATTACCATTGTGAGTGACATCATAGAGTAGTGCTTCTCAAAAGGTAATGTGCACATACATCACCTCCGGTTTTATTAACATGTGGATTCTGCTTCTGTAGGAAGCAGCCAGGGCCTGGATTCTTCTCCCAGGTGATGCATACACCACTGAATCACAGTTCTCTGGGTAGCAAGGTCATAGAGGAAATTAAAAGAAAGAAAAACGTATTCCGAACATGCCATGGATCTAAGGCTTAGCACATCATCGTAGAATGGTTGTAAGCTTGACCTGATAGGAATAGGAGGGAAATTAAAAGAAAAAGAAGAAAGTCTAGAAATCATCAAGTTGCTACAGTTGAGAGTTCCAGAATAAACCTGGGCAACAATGAAAAGAAATCTTCCTAGGACCGAAACACGCTAAAGGCAGGCGGAAGCCATCCCAAAGCGGGAGATGTTTGGCGAGAGCAAGGGAACTGTGCAGCACAGAGAGCCACGCACGATTTAGGGAGAGCTGATGGGCTAGTCCGCGCGCTCGCTCATGTGCCAGAAAGGCGGCGGAGACGGTCCAATGGAGTGGATGCTAAAATAAGGGGGTGAGGTTCAAAAGCGGGTTTCTCCGGGGAGCGTTCTGTCCTCCGTAAGGATGAATGGACATAATGTGGAGTTCTGAAAACCCCAGCATGAGGCTGCAGAAATCCTGGCCACATCATCATTTGGCCACTTGGTGGCATTCGGTGCTGGTCCAAGAGGCATAGGTGCAAAGTATCCACCCCGACAACAAGTGCAGATTGCTGGGGAACCTTACAGCGGTGCGTTAGAACCGAGAAGCCTTAGGAACGCACATGCCTTTGATTAGCCGGAGAATCCTCAGTTGCTCATGATTAGTGAGTCTACCAGAAATCCAATTCGGACATTTATAGATGATGATCATGTAACAGGTGCTTTCCAGAAGCTAGTGCTCTTTCCAGAACTCAGCTTTTATCCAAACTGGGGATTCCTGTGTTTGTGTATATGCTCTTCTGTATTTATTTTTCCAATTTCACATTTCAGTATGAGCTTCCACAAAAATGTGTGTTAACTTTAAAAGGATGACTGAGTAACTCATTACATTAGGGGTTTTCACAGATCCCCAGTGCCTCATTGAGGTTGAACTTGGCCATCTGTTCTGTCCACAGCGGAGCCTCAATCTCTTGGCATTAACACAAACCTCCTTCCTTTCTTTCTCTTTTCCTTTAAAGCGGCGTTTGAAATTTACAAGTTCAAAGCAAAGTCATCAAGCTTTTCATTACAAATAAGTGATAATAAAAAGTAGAGGAAAATTATGTAGCTTCCTTACACCATCATCTTTTCAGAGAAGCAACATATTGATAGATTTGATGTAATTCTTTATTATTTTTTTTTTTAAGATTTCCTTTAAAGTAATCTCCACACCAGCCTGGGGCTCAAACTCACAACCTGGAGATCCAGAGTGTCGTGCCCCACCCGCCGAGCCAGCCAGGTGCCCGGTGCCACCCCTGACGACTAGACTAAAGTCAACAGCAATGCTGGCTATTTTCTCGCAAACAGCGGACTTGTTACAGAGATGTCAACTCATACTGGATTGTGTTTCAAAAGTATAGTCAAGAGGTGTGGACAGGTGTGTGTTAAGTTTGGAGAGGGTTCAAAAAATAGTAGTGAAGATGAATAAGGTTGGACACTGAGTCTGATAAGAAAGACTTGAGGTTGAGGGGCGCCTGGCTGGCTCGGTCCGTGGAGTGCCCAGGTCTTCCTCTCTGGGTTGTAGGTTTGAGCCCCACCTTGGGTGTAGAGGTTACTTAAAAAATAAAATCTCAAAAAAAAAAAAAAAAAAATTAGGGCAGAATCAACTTGCAGAAAAAGCATGAGAACAATTTAAAATATTTAAGATATTTTCTATATTGCTATATGACTATTGTAGAAAATTTGAAAGATCCTGAAAAGTATAAATGTAAAAAAAAATTCTACTCACAAGCCAACTAAATCAAGGAAATCAAGGAAGTTTTTTAAAGGAGCTGGTGTGTGTGTGTGTGTGTGTATAATGCTGTGAAAGAACAAAACGGTGTGAGCTGACTACTCAGCAGAGTGATACAGGTTAGTTACAAGAAAAATATCTCCTATGATAAATATCTTTGTTTGATTTTTGTTGTTTGACATTGAGGTGTATGAAGTGTAACTAAAGTGTAGCTAAAGTGTATGAAGTTATTCTTTTATTTTTTTAATGTTTATTTATTTATTTTTGAGAGAGAGAGAGAGACAGAGCACGATCAGGGGAGGGGCAGAGAGAGGGAGACACAGAATCTGAAGCAGGCTCCAGGTTCTGAGCCGTCAGCACAGAGCCCAATGCGGGGCTCAAACTCCCGGACCGTGAGATCATGACCTGAGCTGAAGTCAGATGCTTAACTGACTGAGCCACCCAGGGGCCCCTGAATGAAATTATCTTTAAAAGAAGATAATAAGGATGATGTTTTAACCTGAAACCTACAGAGACCTGATTAATTAAAATTTATATATATATACGTATGTACATATATGGGAATCCCCATTATCAGCGATCTGGTCCTAGTTCAGTTACCAGTATATCTATAGAAAGACCATGTGCCTGAGTTAGTTTGGCTTTTTTCCACCAAATCTTGCTATTTCAATCTGCTTTGGGGTGGGGAGGGGTGATAAAGTTACAATTCTTTATTTTTTTGAGGTGTGATCCCAAAGTTCCCCGGCTTACTTGCTTCTGGCAAAGTTTGAAAGGACTTTACAGAGGTTTTCCCTCTCTGTGCTCTGCCATTGTATCGACTTTAGCAAGTGACTCTAATAAACAGAATGCAGTGTTCTGGCACTCAGCAGATCTGACGCCAAGGGAAGAGGGCAGGAATGTGTTAATAATTAAGCTGGCAAATGCATGCATTTTCTAGCAAGCCTGTTGTAAAAATACTCACTTTCAGAGGTGATAGATTATACCGAAGTTCAAAAAAGGTGATATGCTTCGTATGCGTAATCCATCGCCCGGTAGGATGGATTTTTTTGAATTGTGTACGTTATCTATAGTTCCAGAATATATGTCAGTTTTAGACATTTTTATCAGCTACAGCATTCGTCTGAAATGAGGATAGCACGGATTCACACATTAAACTTAAACCTCAGACGTGTTTGGGTAATGTGTAGGTGTGTACCAATGTATGCTAGTCACTTCTTTGAGAAATTATTTTAGAGTCAACTGGCAGGAATAAAAATACAAAATGTTCAGTGGTTCAGTTAAAACTGAGCTAATTATGGTGACCTGATGTCTAAAAAAAATATGTTTTTATTTGTACAAGGTTAAAGTTTGTATAGATCATCATTTACAATAGCTTTCTTGGACAATTTTTTTTCACCTGAATTCAGTTTAGAGTCCTGTAATTGTCCTGTAAGAGACTGACAGATTGTGGGGCTTCAAGGGCCTTATAACATAATCAGGGAAGCAGAACAGCCAGAGAAAACGTAATTAATACTGTCAACCAGTGGATAGGGAGTGATGGAATGGAGATGGGATCAGTACGTTCTAAGGATTTACTATTTGGGGCACCAAGTTATGTTTTAAGAGGACAATGAGGGGGGAAAATAGACCTTTGCGGGGAGCAGAAGGATGATACTGATGGTTTTTTCTTTTAATTTTTTTTTTTTTTGAAACAGAGACAGAGCATGAGCAGGGGAGGGGCAGAGAGAGGGGGAGACACAGAATCTGAAGCAGGCTTTAGGCTCTGAGCTGTCAGCACAGAGCCCGACGTGGGGCTTGAACCCACGGAGTGTGAGATCATGACCTGAGCTGAAGCCGGACGCTTAACCGACTGAGCCACCCAGGTGCCCCGATACTGATGTTTTGAGAAGAAACTAATTCTATGTAACTTAGGAAAACAGAAGCATAGAAAGACTGAAGTAAATATAGGTAGGATTTCTTCCCAGCAGGGCCTCCTTACCTGGGAAATTATTATGTCCAGTTTTTTCCTGAAGGATAGTCAGTTAGGGGTATATGTTTCTATCATGGGATGCCCACTCTGCAAACTGTAGCTGATTGGATGATGCGTCAGCAGCTTGGAATCTGTCAGGTTAGGAACAAAGTGTGTTTCCCCAGACTTAGGTGCAGGTTACTCATTTCCAAGAGCTAGGATCCGATTTGCTGTCTCCTTTTTCTTGCGTGGCTTTGCTGCTAAGCAGACCTGGGGGCTGGCGTGCCTGGCGAGCCCTGTGCCCCCAGGTCCCATGTCCCAGCCCTATGCCCCAGCTACTCTAGCATTTCCTACCTTCTCCCCGTAATTAGAACAGAGATTCTGTTTGCTTCCAGTTTCCCAGGCTGTTTGATCTTCTACAGAAACGTCAGTATGCATCAGAAAAACCCAGAGGGCTTGTTTAGAACACACACGAGTTCCTGGGCTCCAGCTTCAGTTCTGATTCAGCGGGTCTGCAGCGGGGCTGGAAAGTTTGGGGCTCCCAGTGGGGCCGACGCTGCTGACGCAGGGAAAACGCTTCGAAACTATGGTCATCTGTCCGGACTATCTTCTGCAATTCTCCCAATGGCCCTGTGAGAGAGGAATAATTACATCCTCCATTTTCTAGATGAGGAAACAAGTACTCAGATGTTGAAAAGAAATGTGCTTCGAAACGCACGGGTTGGAGGGGGCAGAGCTGAGGTCAGTTCACAGTAGTCTGATTCCAGAAACAGTGTTCCTGACACAGCAGAGAACCTGCCTCGCAGCCCGGCCCACGCTCTCGGAACCCTCCAGAATGAGGCAGCACCGTGCACCAATAGACTTTTGGATCTGGCCTGGCTCTTTGTAACCAGGTTTTGCGACTCCTATCATAAACCCTCGTTTTACGGTTCTGGTACCTGAGCCATGTTTAATTCTGTTGCAGTTCCTGAGACACTTTGCTAGGGGCCTTCCAGCTGCCTTCACCAAGCCTGCTTAGCGTCGTCCACATTTTCCTGGCCCTGCGTTTGCTCTGCCTGCTGCGTAGTTGCTGAGGTACTGACAACCCCGAGGTGTCCCGATTGCACGCCATGCATTGTGTTGGTTTGATTTGTTTGGAAAATGGAACAAACCCCTTCATCATCTGCAGCCTGTCACAGGTGGGTCTGTGATTATGAAATGAAAACAACGAGTGAGAGTCCAAAAATATTAGTGTTCTTTGGCCATATCCAGGAAGAGGGGGCTTGACTGATGGACAGAGCTATTTCGGTCTATAAAACCAACCCTTTTAGCAAAGACAGATCCCTCAGACCATCATACTTAGGTTGGCACCATTGTCCCTGAAGATTATTTATTTATTGTCCTTCCTTGGGTTTCTACATGCAACAAATTATCTGAGTTTAGATCTGGATTTGGTTTTCTCAGTGTTTTTGTTGCTTCTGAGTTGTGAATGACTGCATGGCTATCTACTTTGGGAAGGTCTGTTTGGCTAATAGAATTAGCCCGGATGGTGGCCCATATAGGACTTTCTTTCCTCAAAGTAAGTTACTGTATTGACTTTCTATTTTAATTTTTTTTTGATATTTATTTACTTTTGAGAGAGAGAGAGAAAAAGAGAGTTTGAGCAGGGAAGGGGCAGAGAGAAGGGGGACACAGAACCCAAAGCAGGCTCCAGGCTCCAGGCTCCGAGCTGTCAGCAGAGAGCCATGCGGGGCTCAAACTCACGAACGGTGAGATCATGACCTGAGCCGAAGCCAGACACTCAACTGACTGAACCCCCCAGGTGCCCCTTGACTTTCTACTTTCTAAGTGCTAATGTTATGACTGTGTCATCATAAATCAGTTCTCTAGAACCTGATTTGTTACTGGAAACCTACTACATTGAGAACCAGATGCAGTTCTCAGTGATAACCCCATCCAGAAATCTGCAACCCCCGTTAAGAACCACCTCTCTGTCTCTGGCTGCACGCCTCAACCCTGCTTGTACATGAGAGTTATCTGGGAAGTTGGTTTGTTGTTTTTGTTTAAATATGGATGCCTCAGCCTCAGCCTAGGAAATTCTGGGGTGCGATCTGGACATTGCTAAAGCTCTCAAGGTTTCTAATGTGTAGACAGGGTTGGAGAAACACGCATGTGGAAGATCACGACTGCCTTGTCTGAAAATGGTAGTGGTGCTTAGTAATGGTTCTGGTAAAATTTTGGTTAGAAAACTTGTAAGCAGATTTTATGTTTACTGTTTTTTTTTTTTTTTTTTCTGGAGAGGGACTTGATTGATGCATTTGCGTGTGTGTGTGTGAGAGAGAGAGAGAGAGAGAGAAACAACTCAATAGTTTTGTGATACTGTAGTTTAAAAAAAATGTACTTTTAGTTTGAACCCTAGATCCTAGAAAAATGGGCAGCACTCATGACTCTCTATCGCCACCTGGTGTCAGAAACAGTCTACAGAAAATAAAGTAATAGGAAGAGACGATTTTAAATCTCCACAAAGTAGCAATGTTGGCCACAGAGCTGACAAGTGTTTACACGTGTCCTGTCTGGCTGGGGTTAACAGAAATCCACAAGCCAGGCCGAGTACTGATCATCCCCTTTTCTGATCCTGTTCCAAGACTAATTTTTATTTTACTTTTGAGCTTAAAGCTGTCAACTCGGTAAAATAGGAAATGGTCTTCTCTTTCCCATTGGAAGTTTTCCTTTCTGCACGAAGCATTTTTGAAGTTTGGCTAAAGTCAGTTGGCAATGATCTGGAGGGATTTGGATTAGGTAAGAGTAACTGTCCTTTTCAGTTATTAAAAAGGGATTGCAATAACCAGATGCTAAAACGGGCATTAAATATTATTAACTTCGAAATTATTTGTCTCCAGTGATCGCTTACCTGTTACCAGTTACCAGGTTACTTACCAGTAATGATGCCACCAGTGGTGGTTACTTCGTGATTATCCACCAGGGGAGACAGGATTGGAAAGGCAGAAGTGGCCATATTTGAATGCTTATGTATTCAGTTCACAGGCTGTGTGACTTTAATTGAATAATTTAAACATCCTGAGTTGCTCTGAATGTCAAACGGGGAGACTGCTTATATGAACTACATAGCCAATGCCTAGCCCGTGGTACATGGTGAATGAATCCATTACTACTGATACAAGTAATGGAAGTTGCCCACATTTGGGATGTGAATTTGACAGGTAACATGAGCATCTAAACAATTTATATTTTGCTTGGGTTATACTGTTATACATGATTACCTAAGAGCATAGGCTTTGAAGCTAGGCTGCTGTGTCCAGATCCCGGCTGCTCTGTGCCTCAGTGGTTTTTTATTTCATCTGTAAAATGGGTATACTAATTATACTTGCCTCACTGTGTAATTATGGCTATTAAATGAGCTATTTTACATCAGATTGCTTAAACGGGGCCTAATACATGGAACATTTTCAGTACATGTTAGCTGTTGTGGTCGTTTTTCCTACAGTTCTTATTACTTACAAGGTAGTGTGTTAGGTTCCAAGACACTGACATTGTTTCAACTTGTAAATAGCTTAGTAATATAGTACAGAGGGAACATACTGAAAACATTAAATTGAATTTAAGTGTACGAACAAAAATAAGCAAGACAGTTTAACTGCATTCCAATTTAACTTTATTTTGACGAGAGTTTGGGCAGTCTTGCATTAGTTTATGGTGCCCTGCTTTTAGATATGACACATGGGGGGGGTGTGTGCCTGGGTGGCTCAATATGTTAAGCGTCTGACTTCGGCTCAGGTCATGATCTCGTGGTTCATCAGTTCAAGCCCCGCATTGGGCTCTGTGCTGACCGCTCAGAGCCTGGAGCCTGCTTTGGATTCTGTGTCTCCCTCTCTCTCTGCCCCTCCCTGACTTGAGCTCGCTTGTGCGTTCTCTCTCTCTCTCTCGACACAGGGGTCTCACACTGAGGCCACTTTTTGGGGGTCTGCCTGTGCCACCATTTCTTTCTGTCGCTCCCTGTCCCACATTATCTGCTGATGAATGGTTTTACGCATAGTGGAGGGAGAATAAGACTGACAGCTTTCTGGAGAAAGGGATATTTAGGCCATGAGAAACTCATAATTATGCATCAGTAGTCTCCTTCTCTTGGTTGACATTTAATACCCAGTGACTAACAATCTAGAAAACCATTTAATATTTAATTAATCTCTATTAGTTTTCAAATTCTCTTAAGATCAATCTCAATCATTGTTGCATGTTGTTGATACACCCAGAAAACATTTCCTTGCCTAATGGGACCTCCTTCAAATATGTGACCTTTAAATTTGTATATTCACCTAATTAAAACAAAGCATGCATAAAATTGTCTGCTTACAGGTTCCAATTTAAAAATCTGTGCTAAGTGAATAAAGGCAGGAATTTCACTTAAGATCGTGGGCACAGTGTTTTGTAATAATCTTCACATGTTCTCGAACACAGGAACACCATAATCAAAGAACTGGTAAGTGGAAAGGAAATGTTCTTGTTGAATGCATTCCACTACCTTTGATCAAAACAGCACTCATAGTTTCCAGAGTCAGCTCACTGTCTTCAGGGAGGATTTTCGTGGATCATCCCAGAAGCGTGGTCAGTTCAGGACCTTGAGGATTCAGTCACCAAATAAGAATTTGTGCTTTTAAAAAAAAAATTTTTTTTAACGTTTATTTTTGAGACAGAGAGAGACAGAGCATGAACGGGGGAGGGTCAGAGAGAGGGAGACACAGAATCTGAAACAGGCTCCAGGTTCTGAGCCGTCAGCACAGAGCCCGACGCGGGGCTCGAACTCACAGACCGCGAGAGCGTGACCTGAGCCGAAGTCGGACGCTCAACCGACTGAGCCACCCGGGCGCCCCAGAGTGTGTGCTTATTAACTCTTCCTCTTCTTGGCATCTAGTAGCTCATTGTCACTATGCCTAGTCCGAGGGAAGACACACGTAGAGGTTCATGAATGCAGAAAATAACCTTTTCTTTCCTTGCCTTGGACACAAAAATATTAAAATATGAAAAGCTACATACTCCCGTCATGAGCTAAAGCCTGGAACTCATATTTTTCACATGACTGAAAGAGATGAAAAAGGAAACTGGGTATTATATTCTAATGGTAAAATAGCTGCTGTTATTTTCAAAGTACCTTCATATCTCTATGACTTCATCCTCCTAAGCGTATGTTAGCAAAGAGCTCTTTAATTTTTTTTTTAATGTTTTTCTACTTCTTGAGAGAGACAGAGACAGAATGCGAGTGGGTTAGGGGCAGAGAGAGAGAGAGAGACACAGATCCCGAGTAGGATCCAGGCTCCAAGCTGTCAGCACAGAGCCCAACGTGGGGCTTGAACTCATGAGCCGTGAGATCATGACCTGAGCTGAAGTTGGACGCCTAACCAACTGAACCACTCAGGTGCCCCAGCAAAGAGCTCTTTAAACCCCAATGCTGTATTTTTTTTCCTATAAAGCAGTCAAAGAACGTTGTGACAGTTATTCATGCGTGCACTGTAAGAAATAGTAACGTAGACAATGCATTAGTTACAAGTTCATTGTTAATGATATTTTAAAGGTGATAGTATATTACGTTGTACAAATGTCTCGTGCAAAATGACCCAGGGGTGGGTTGCGTACTTCTTACCACTTGACTAATGCGTGTATTTTTTTTATATCAGATGTTATGCTTCTTATTTCATCCAGATAAGTAGATGTTCAGAGCTAAATATAACGCTCACAGTGCTTACGTTAGCCTAGATATTTGCTTCTGGTTGATTTAAGAACATGTTACGTTTTGGAGCACCTGGGTGGCTCAGTCGGTTAAACGTCTGCCTCTTGATTTCAGCTCAGGTCATGACCCCAGGGTCGTGGGATCGAGCCCCGCATCTTACTCTCGCCCCGACAGTGTGCCATCAGCTTGGGATGCTCTCTCTTTTCTCTCTCTCTGACCCTTCCCCACTCTCTCAAGATAAGTAAACATTTTAAGTTTTGATTTCTATTTTAGCAGTTCCACTCTATGGGTTTTAGAAAGTGGAGGAGGGGAGGAGGAGGGGACAAACCATCATCTCTAATTCTCCTGGAAGCAGAGGTAGATAATAGAATGGAACTATTGCTTAGAACGGCCGCAGTGGTCCTGTGTGTAGGACAGCAAACATCTTGGGGAGGTTTAGGTAATGCAAGCTGACACACACAATAACTTCTTGCCAAGAGACTGAATTGTATTAGAAAAACATGTGTTTTCACCCATCTTTCCCACTCCACCCAGGAAAATAAATTAATTTGTGACCAATCAAAAGGGCTGAAATAAATAGTGGTTCTCAATTCTCATTTTTCCATTGGTCTCCAGACCGACTGGCATATAGTGTGAGACCTTAATTATCTTCCCTTTGAAGTGAATGATTTGTAATGAGCATAAGAGTCAGCTGTCCTGTGAAGAAATAATCTAAAAAGTGGGTTAGATCTTCAGCACATTCCACAGAGTCTCACCCTTCTTGACTCTGCTGTATTAAGTAGATATTCATTAATTATAGAAATATTCAAATATATCGACCCTGGTTATTACGAATTCTGGATTCTTAGGTTTTAGAAATGGAAAATATTTTAGCAATATTGTTGTCTGGCAGATACTTAGAAAAACAAGGAGTCTTACCTGTCGTTCTTCATGTTTGTGACTCAGACCCTCTTGAACTTCTAGTCCAGCATCCTGGGATAGCACAGTGGTTGAATGTGGGCTCCAGGGCAAACTGTGTCCTGTCCTCGAGCTTTAGTTTCCTCATCTGTGAAATGGAGGCATCATATCTACGTTACGGGGCTATAATGAGGTAATGTATGGAAACTGCTTTGGACATAACTGGCATAGGGTAAGCACAAAATAAGTTTCTTAATATTTAAAAAAACACATTTCTGATATCTTTTCCTAAAGTCAGAAATTACAGCAGGCCATTCGCTCTCTGCGGTCAGATGTGCGCAGGTCCCTGGAGCACAGATTTCTTGTTCTGGATTAATAATTTGATATCTTGAAGGCAACAAGGACAGGTACTTCCGTATTATTTATGAACTATTTTGAGAAAAGCAAAGATGAAATACCTTCATTATGCTACCTTGATTTCTCACACTCCAGGTGGATAAGCCAAAACAGGTTCAAAATCCACCCCGATATTTTGACATGAAAAATAAATAATTATTACGACTGTCCCGGATCCTGTTTTACCTGGCAGGTGTAATGCTGCTGGGTCTCCTGTTTCTTCAACTATAAAATAAAGAAGCTGGTCAGCCAAGGTCCTCCCGTTCAGTTCTCAGACCGAGGTGTTCTAGTCAGATGGTTGGGTGAGAATGATTCCTCCCAGGAATCTGGCCTCACACCTCCTGGCATGCTCCCATCTACTGTTTCAGGTCAATAGCGATAATACCTTTTACAACTCAGCAGTGGCCTGGGACACACTTTCCACGTCACACAGCCGGGGTAGGATTTGAACTTCAGCCCTAAGGAGGGAGTGAGACAGTCGCTGCATTGAACACTCAGTGTGCAAGAGGTATCAGGGGACTCACGAGAGCCGGGAACAGCTGTAGTCGTTGGGATTCTTGACACTCGCCTGGCTGTTGGGGTGAAGAAGCCAATCACCCCCCTCCGTCTCTCTTTTCCTGTCTCTCCTCTGCCCAGCCTCCAGCCTATAAGCCTGGTCAGATAGTCCACACTTCTAGGACGTCAGCCCCTTGTATACCAGAACTACACACAGCGTAGTTACCCTAAGAGTTACGTTTACCGAGGACATGTTGTGTCGCAGATGCTCTGTGAACACTTTACACACATTCTAGTGCAGTCTCATGTTCCCTGCGGTAAATGAGCATGTGACCCAGCTTGTCACAGGCACCTCTATTTAACCCTACTGTCCTAAAATCATCAATGATTGTGCCCCCCTTTTATTCTCCAAAATGATCCAGTTAGAATAACAGTGTTATGGCCAGTGTGCATATATATCGTATCAGTTTCCTAGGCATGTCCTAACAGACGAGCACAGACCTGGGACTTAAAGCAGCAGACGCCTTTTCTCTCACGGTTCTGGAAGCCGGAAGTCTGAAATCAAGGTGTCAGGGTGAAGCGGGACCGTGCTTTCCCAGACGTGCAGAGGGAAGGACTGTTCCTCACCTCTTCCAGCTTCTGGCGGTGCCTGGATTTGTGGTGGCGTCGCTCTGTCTTCACACGGTCTTTGTCTCTGTGTCTCTGCCCTTGTCTTTGTCTCTTATAAGGACACTTGCCTTGGACTTAGGGCCCACCCGAGTCCAAAGTGATCTTATTTCAAGATCCTTACCTTAATTATATTGCAAAGACCCTTATTGCAAATTAAGTCACCTTCTGAGGTTTTGGGTGGACATATCTTTTGCAGACTAAAATTCAACCCTCTGCATAGACACACACAATATATATACATATATATACGTATGTACATCTGTATGTATGTATACATATAGATGTACATATGTATATGTATACATGTATATATACATATAGAATTATAATAACATCATATAAACCTATAATATATGATAAATATATATTGTATCATAATATATATTTTATAAGCGAATTAAAAACCTGTTACATACCTACACATTCATAATAGATTTTTAGTTAGCATATAAAAAGAAAATAATGTCCCTAAATTACCCATAAAGCATAGCATGCATAATATTATGTGTACATCTCTCTAGTGTAATGTTTAGTCACATTAAGGTTTGAAATTGCCTGGTGAAACTAAAAGAAAGATAATAAAGAAAAGTGTTAGAAACGTAGAAAATTTAAATAATTTATTTTGCCTGTAAGGGAATGATCAAATTCGAGGTGCTGAATGGGGGAGGTTTGGAGAATTAAAATGACTCTTTCTCGTCTCCAGGGTATACTGTTCTAATAAGCCTTTGAAAGCTTAATACACATTAAATAAATTCTTGTTAGGACAATTAAGTAAAACAGATCATTCTTTCTCAGTTGGGTCTCATTTAAGCCTCATTCTGCTTCATCAGTTCTCCTTACATCACAGAAAAGAAATGTTTGGCTCAGAGATGTTAAGTGTTCAGTCAGAGTCCACATCTAGAAAGCTGCAGACGATCCTGGTCCTCTTGGCAAAACAACAGATCCTCTGAAATATAATGTCGTGGATAATAATTAATAATTAGATCATCATATTAGATACGATAATTATATATAACACAGATACAATATAGCAATATAGGTATAATGACAGCAGATATATATATAGATATATATATATATCTATATATATATATATAATTAGATTAGACTTTCAATAACAAAAGCAGTGACTTTAAAATTAGTTTACATGTTTAAAAAGTAATGTACATTCATGGTTTTGAAAAAGTGGAACTATCTCTAAAGTTGTAAAGGAGAAAGTAATTCTTCTAGGTTCCCAGTTTGTCTAAAAAAAGCACAATGATTCTTACACGTTAGACTTTTTCTGTGCATATATAAACACATAATGTAAAATACAAATACCCTTTTAATTTTACACAAATGAGATCAAACTTGGCATAATGTTCTGTAATTGATTGTACTTGATAATGACATGGCCTGCCTGATCTCCCTTATTCTTAGCAGCTGTCACCTACCATGCCTGTGTATGGATTTCTGAAAGTAACGTATTTTGATGGCTTTTATAAACAGTGCTTCAAACTGTGTATTGGTGCACATGTCTTTGAAAATGTGTGTCGGGGCGCCTGGGTGGCTCTGTCAGTTAGGCCTCCGACTCTTGATTTCAGTTCAGGTCATGACCTCACCGTTCGTGGGATTGAGCCCCACGTCAGGCGGAGCCTGCTGACAGCGTGGAGCCTGCTTGGGATTCTCTCTCTCCCTGTCTCTGCCTCTCCCCCACTCGTGTGCTGTCTCTGTAAATAAATAAATGAACTTTAAAAAATTAAAAAAAAAAAGAAAATGTGTGTGTTAAAGCTTGAGCATGAATTCTCTGAGGTAGAAATCCTTTGTTGGGGCACCTGGGTGGCTCAGTCTGTTGAGCGACCGACTTCAGCTCATGTCATGATCTCACGGTTTGTGAGTTCGAGCCCCGTGTCGGGCTCTGTGCTGACAGCTCGGAGCCTGGAGCCCGCTTCGGATTCTGTGTCTTCCTCTCTCTCTGACCCTCCCCCTGTCATGCTCTGTCTCTCTGTCTCAGAAATAAATAAACATTAAAAAAAAGTTTTTTAAAGAAATCCTTTGTGAAAGGCATGCTTATTTTGAACACTGAAATATTGAAAGACTGTCAAAGGATATGATATAATTTTGAAGCAAAAAAAAAAATCAATTGTTGAGTATTTACAATTGTTATAAATTCTTTCTCATATCGGACCTGAATCAGTGCTATCGTAAATTCCAACTACTGGTCCTGTTTATGCCCTTTGGAAGAGCAAAACATAAGCATTTTCCTTCATCAATGTAACATACGTTCAAATAGTTTTTAAAAGCTCCATCTAAATATTTTCCTTTGCATGTAAAACATTTTCAGTTATTACAGCTAGTCGTCTTTGAAATAGTTTCCAGAACCTTTCCCTTCCTGCCCATAATCCTCTTCAGTTTATTATTGTCTTTGCTTTAACTTTTTTATTTTTTACTTTAACTTTTATACTAAGCCTTGCCTTTCTTTTAAGTGTGAGGCTTTCTCCAAGTACAGTCTTGTGGAAAACAACTAGAGACCCCACTTAGGATTCATGTGGTACAAGAAACAGCCCCCCTGTGTCCTCACCTCATCTGTCAACAAGATGCTGTTTCATTTGATGGATTTGTTATTTGTTGAATTGGAATGAATTGAAGATACTTTCTGTCATGGCCCAGACACATCTTTGTCTTACTTAGTATGAGATGAAACTGAGATAGTTTTAGACAGAAATTGTTAATGAGTATATGCTACATTTTAATAACATTTTTTCTAAAATGGTCACAGACCCCATTGAGCAGTTGGTTCCAGTATTTCTGGGGTAAAAACATTGTTCTTGCTTCTCCATAGTTTCCATAATTTATCTGTTCCCTTTTCAGAAGATTAGAAAATTTTCCTCCATTTTTCTCCACTGTCTCTCAGAGATTTCTCCCAGATTACCAAGATCTCCAAGACCGTATCAAGCAAGTACCCTGAGATGAACTAATTTGGACTCTACCCTCAATGTTTTGGGGTGACTAGGCATTCTATCATTTTTTCTGCTAACGTGGCTTTCAATGACCTCTGAATGATGTTTTCTAAACCCTTTTGGATTTGAGGATCCTTCTCGTGAGTAGTCAGAAAGTTCTGTCATTCACTCCCCCCTACCCCCCCCCCCCCAGCCTCTTTTGTATACTAATATATACCACCTTCTGGAGGGGAGTTGGCTCCTATGGTTACGGTATGAGTTTATTTGAATTTTTTAAATTCTGCTTTTATAAAACCTAGGACTTCATAGAATCACGGTAGTGTTCCCATCAAGAAGGTTACACATTCTTCATATGAAACATCTGACTAAAATCAGAAATTCCTGATGAATCCCTATGTTCCTGATTATTCAGCTGGATCAGGAGGACTCATTATGGCCTCCACAGTGTCAGCTGAGTATTTCAAGAGTTTCCTCACATTTGACCTGTGATTCTTTAGGGAAAAAAAATATTGGGGACAAAAATATAGGTATCTCTCCCCATGTCCAAAGATTGTACAGCTCTTGTAGCATGAGGGAGACTTCCTCTGCTTACTCCGTGGATTGTAAATGACCAGCACTCCTAAATAGAAATAGGCAAGATGTCCATGATGTGAGAAGATGCACCGGTTGAACTAAAACCACAGGAAACAGGGAGGCAGTGGTATGTTAGAGGTGTTGGGGACTTTCTACATCTGTTGTATGACCTTGTGAACCCCTTGGAAGCACTGTTTCAGACTTTACCACCAGACTCTGCAAACTTCAGAGAAGAGTGAAAATAACCAGATTCTGGGGTATCTGAAGGGGTTAGCTAGACCTAGCCCACTGTAAGCGTTCAATTTTGACATCTCGTTTTCATCTTGAGAAGGGATGCAGTTTTACTTTATATATTATGGTATTTTTGTTGTTTTCATATTTTTAAAAAGTCTAATCAAGCCCTTGCGTTTCCCTTTTGAGCCTCTTGATAAAAGTCATACCCCTTGGGGTGCCTGGGTGGCTCAGTCGGTTTAAGTGTCTGACTTCGGCTCAGGTCATGATTTCGCATCAGGCTCTGTGCTGATGCCTTGGAGCCTGGAGCCTGCTTCGGATTCTGTGTCTCCCCCTCTCTCTGCCCCTCCCCTGCTCATGCTCTGCCTCTCTCTGTTTCTAAAAAATAGATGTTAAAAAAAAAATTTTAAAAGTCATACTCCAGGAAGCTGTTCCATCCTTTTAGAACAGATTTATTAATGTATAATCAACAGAAAACTGCACCCATTTTAAGTGTAGAGTTTGATGGTTTGACTTACGTATGTATTTGCGAAACCATCCTCACGATCAATATAGTCGACCTGTCCATCACTCAGGAATGTCCATGTGCCCTTCGTAATCCCTCCCTTCCGCCCCTGGGCACCTCTCCCCACAAGCAACCACTGTTCCACTTTCCGTCACCTTGGATTAGTCAGTATTTCTAGAGTTGTATATAAGTAAAAGCAAACGGTATGTGCTCTTTTCTTCTTTTTCACCCTACATGATGATTTTGAGATTCACCCATGTTAGAGCATGAATAGTTCATTCCTTTTTGTTGCTGAGTATTATTCCATTGTATGGATATACCATATAGTAGAGTGATACACATTCTAATGATAGACATTTGGGTTACAGTTTGGGGATATTATAAATAAAGCTTCTGTGAACACGCATGTGCAAGTCTTTATACGAACGTATGTTTCATATTTATACTGTGACTTTGTAGCAACCAGCATACACATACCCTTGATGAGAATCATGGCCTTAAGATACTCCCTAGGATATACTTCCTACAGGATGGGCTTTGCACATGGGCTGTGCTCAGTCATATATTTTTTAAATGGATAAATATATGAATGAGGACTTTGGGAAAAAACAGAAATGTGCATCATGCAATGAAAAGGACCCTTGATGAAGTCAGGACATTTTAACACTAACTTTGATCTCACCATGTAATAGGAAGCAAGTTACTCAATGTCTTACACCTTAGCTCACTCACCTGTAGAAACGAGATAATATGATCCTTTTGGCACAATACTAAAGTCCTCAAATCTCGGAAAAGTAAAAGGTTTTTGATATTCATTTGGTGGTGGAACTTGACCAAATCTGTACTGATTTATGTGCAAAATCAGTCATGAAGTGATGAGAACCTATTATAGTTTTATTTATCCCATTCAACATAAATGTTCTGATATGTTGCTGAAAACATATGAATGAGGTTGGTTATGGGAACCTGCGTCGGGTGCCATTGGTGTGTCACATAATGTACATCTTCTGCATTGTATTTTTCCTGTGTAGGGATTGTGAACTTTCCACCCATCTGTATTGGAATTATATTTGGTTTCGGTTGACAGAAAACACACGCAAAAATGGCTCAAATGAGAAGTTTATGTCTCTCTCCTGCAAAAGGCCAGAAAGTAAGCAGTTCTGAGCTTTTATGATGGCTGCATGATGTCAGGAGTCAAGGCTGCTTCTATCTCATGACTCCGTCTTACATGATGTATTTTTAATTTTTTTTTAATGTTTATTTATTTTTGAGAGAGACAGAGACAGAATGCGAGTGGGTTAGGGGTAGAGAGAGAGGGAGACACAGAATCCAAAGCAGGCTCCAGGCTCCGAGCTATCAGCGCAGAGCCCAACACGGGGCTCAAACTCACGAGCTGTGAGATCATGACCTGAGCCCAAGTCGGTCGCTCAACCCAGCCTGAGCCACCCAGCCGCCCCTGTCTTATGTGATTTTTGATCCCAAGGTCATGATGGATCAAAGATAAGATGGCTGCTTGAGCACTAGCCATTCCATTTGCTGTTCAGTCAGCAAGAAGAAAGGGGAGGAGATAACTAGATCATGGCATTCAAGGACACTTCCCAGAAAGCGTACACACTACATTGGTCAGGCCTTATGTGCCTGGGCATATCTGACTCAAAGGAATACAGGAAATGGGGTCTTCATTTTAGACTGCAGTAAGTCCAGCTAAAAATGGAAGGTCCTGTTATGACAGGAGAAGAGAATAAATATGGTGGATAGTGTAGTCTTTGCACCCCTGCCCTTCTACCTTGTTGGGCAGCTGTGGTCATAGTGAGAGATAATGGACATGAAAACACCTTGAATCAAAAACTCTGCAAAACTATAGGTTTGATAACAAGGATCTTAAATAGGGGATTTTTAAATTCTTAGAGGATTGGGGCGCCTGGGTGGCTCAGTCGGTTAAGCGTCTGACTTCGGCTCAGGTCATGATCTCGCGGTCCGTGAGTTTGAGTCCCGCGTCGGGCTCTGTGCTGACAGCTCGGAGCCTGGAGCCTGCTTCCGATTCTGTGTCTCCCTCTCTCTCTCTGCCCCTCCCCCACTCATGCCCTGTCTCTGTCTGTCTCAAAAATAAATAAATGTTATAAAAAATTTTTTTAAATTCTTACAGGGTCGGGGCACCTGGGTGGCTCAGTCGGTTAAGCGTCCGACTTCAGCTCAGGTCACGATCTCACGGTCCGTGAGTTCGAGCCCCGCGTCGGGCTCTGGGCTGATGGCTCAGAGCCTGGAGCCTGCTTCTGATTCTGTGTCTCCCTCTCTCTCTGCCCCTCCCCCGTTCATGCTCTGTCTCTCTCTGTCTCAAAAATAAATAAACGTTAAAAAAAAATTAAAAAAAAAAATTCTTACAGGGTTTTGATATGCCACTTTGGTGGCTTCTCAGCATATTATTGGAAATATGTTGTAAATGATGGGTGAATGCCAATTTCTACTATTACTCAAAGACTTTCTCAATTATTATTTTCATCTACCAGGAAATCTAGTAGTTTCCTTTTTTTTCTTTTTTTTAATGACACTTGAACTTTTTGCCTGTTTCCAGAAAGCTATAACACAAAGTTGAAACAGCTGTAACTTCAAACATAGTTTTGTTCCTTTTTTTTCCCCCCCTCTACATTTTTCTGGATCTTTTTTTCGAACTGTGAGCCTGGTTACAACTCTGTGGCTAGTAAATCTCATTCTCGCCTACTTGTGCAAATTCTATTATTATTTTCTAAATATCTCTTATATTTTCACAGGATGACTTTTCAGTTCTTGTGGCTGAATTGAAACAATGAAAGGCACAAGGCAATGTAATCTAGGAAGAATAGAAGAGGAAGAACTAAATGCAGTCTTAGGTAGGTGATTGGTGGGAGGTCCATTTCTGCAAGGTGGATATGATTGTGATAAATGGGTAAGCATCCTGGACACATTTCTGCCCCTCCCCACACAGTGAAGAGCTGGCATTCTGCTTCTCTGCCTCTACCTGATTCCATGAGTTTAAGGGGCAGGGATTAAGATATCTAACTTGTTGTGTTCAAGCCACATTTTTCAGTTCTATCTTGACTCCAGTAAAGGTGATACCACATTTTACTCCCCATTGAGTGCTGTACCCCTTAACAAACTAGCTTAGAATTTGAAGAGGGGGGATGGGGTGACTTAGGCCCAAATCCCTAGCAATAAGTCAACAGCAATTATCTGATAAATGGATGAATGAAATTTAAACGTGAAATTTAAATTGGTTGACTGAATAAGTAAACCAGAGTGGTAGGAAATGATGGGAAAGTTAAACTGTAGATGTGTGATGAGTGTTTGTAGGTTCCAAGAAATGATATCTGAGCTGTGTGTCAGAAAAGGAAGGGTGTTTCTGTTCCACCGAGGAAAGAGCAGTTGGCTTTGTGTAAATATTGGCATGCAGTGTCCTGATGAGTCTCTTTTAGGAGAGAGTGAGCTGGTGGCTGGTATGTTAGGAGAAGCTCTGTAATTCGATGCACAGGAGTCTTCCCAGGACTTCAGCATCTCTAGGATAGCACACACTTAGCAGCCTTCTAGGCTCCACGATGAATCTGAATCTTCTTTTATAATAATGGCGGTAAATGTTTATGTTGGTTTAAAAAATTTAAGAGATAAATGCAAGCTGGGGTTGATTCCACACAACAAACATGCCATTAGCAGAGCCCCAACGGGGATAGACTCTGGACGGTTCTTTGGAAGCATCATTGCTGTGGGATCGTGTCCAAGGGCTATCAGTGACCGTATGTGTGTTTTCAGCACGATTTACCCCTCGACGTCGCTTTCTTCCACTGAGAGCTCGTCACTCGGGACCAAATGAGCATTTTGCTGATGGGTTTGGGGAACTCAGCCTTCGTGGCTCCACAATGTCCGCACAGCTGCTCTGCTTAGAAAAGAAGAAAGGCTCTGGGTTGGTGCCTTTATTTTATTCTCTATATTACTACTTTCCACCCACTGAAAGGGAAATATAACATTTCAGTTTTCCCTTTGGTTTTCATCACGAACAGACACATTCAGAACTTTTACCAAGGCCAGTCCTTGACAGTGTGGTGCTCCAGCTGGTTTCCATTCTAGCTCCTAGGTGGCCCTGTTGAAATACAAGTTTTCTCTTCAGACGCATAGATATTTGGTCGGAAAGTGGAAGTAAATCGAAGGGCTTCTAGTTCGCCTGAGTAAATCGGTATTAGTTTAAAACATTAGAAACTTACAACTCCATCCATCAGACTACAGAAGGAAGATAAGCTTAATGTATTTTCGACCCACAATTTCCTAAATTTTCTCTTAGAGACTTTAGAGATAATCTAATGAATGTCTTTATCCTCCAGGCAAGGAAACTAGGTTGCAGGGATGTTAAACCATATGCTTAATATCATAGGGTTCTCTAGCATCAGAACTAAGATTCGAACCCAGCTCTCTGACAGTCCAGCCCAAGACTCCTTCCTTCATGCTGTGCTCTTGTCTTTAAAAACAAATAGTGTGATTGCTCCTTGAAAGTCAACTGGCCGATGCAAATAAGGAAGTCTGTTATGCTAAATGTCACTCCAGGTTGTGCTGTTAGAGGTGAAGGGGCATCTCTCAGATTGTGACTGTTCCTGGGGTCCAGGAAGCAAGCTTTTTCACTCTCTTTCTAAACCCTTCCTATGCAGTGGGTCCCCAGCTTCTTTCCAGGGAAGCCTCCTTTTCGCCACAGAAGAGATGGTCATAAAGATGTTAGTAAAAATGAATAAGCCAGTCCAGTCGCTGAATGTTTGTGAACCTTGCTTTTCTCAGCAACAACAACAGTAAAGTTTGTCTTGTAGAAGGGACCTACCTCATCTTCTCTGATCTCAGAGCTGATACAGGCTCAAGTTGCCCGTGCAAACCTGTGTCCTTTCTTCCAAAGATAATAAGTAACAGACCCTCGCAGTGTCTGCTGGAAGGAGGAGAAAAGCGGCTGTCTGCCTTTGTGTTCCCCGGGGAGGGGGAGTTATTGTGAGTAAGCAGACAGGCTGTGTGCGGCCGCCCCGCTCACAATGGCGCATGCCAGTGACAAGAGACACAGCATCGGGGCTGTGGCTCCTGAGTGGCTGCAACCATCGATACAAGTTGTGTTGTTATTAGGACTTCAGTCAGGTCGCCGCATTCCAAATGGTAATGAGTCCCATACAAGCGTGGCCGGCGTGCACCCCTCGCCCCAACTGCACAGGATGTGAGAGCAAGGCACGCGTTGGAAAGCAAGTCCCTGTCCTTTCGATGGCTTCTGTGGTCTTCTTTCTTAGGTTAGCCTGACACCGGACTAGAGTCATTGGAGGGAAAAGCAACCTTTAGTCTTAATTGCTGATGGGCAGCGAGCATCGTAACATCCACAGATGAGGTTGATGGGGAATGTCTTTCATTCCATGTGCAGAGCTTTGCAGTCTAGTGTGTTTAAATTCTGTGCATGTGTGGGTGTGCCTGTGTGTGCGCGGGCGTGCGTGCACGTGCGTGTGTTTGTGGGTGCGTGTGTGTGTGCATGTGAGCACACGTGTGTGTGTGTACACGTGTGTGCGTGTGTGTCTTCGGGGGTGTGCGTGCACCTGTGTGCGTGTGTGGGTGTGTGTCCATGTGCATGTGTGTGTATGTGCATCTGTGTGCAGGCGTGTGTGCATGTGCATGTGTGTGCACGTGTGTACAGGTGTGTGGGTGCATGTGCGGGCATGTGTGGGCATGTGTGTGTGTGTGTGTGTGTGTGTATACACTTGCACCTGTACAAAACAGAAAGGCAGTGAGATTAGAGTTTTAAACTAGCAGGAAATTTAAATGCACCCTAATCAACAATTCCATTTTACAGTTATAGAAATTGGGACATAGTATTAAGGGTTCGTGTGTTGGTGTCAGAAAAGAACAAAAGTCCAAATTCTGTTGGTTTTTCATTCCCGTGTGTTGGTCTAGATTTCAAATTACGTGAAAGTTTACGAAACAAATTTTTTAAACGCAATGATAATGGGAAAACTTGTTCATATGCATAAAATAGCTTGAATTATACTCTGAATCATCAAGACATGTATTGGATTTTAATACGGTGTTAATGTGAAATGTATTTTGTGGGATTTAAAATTGTGATCTTTTAAAAATTTCTCTCAACTGATGAGAATTTTAATCAACTAGAACACCTTCAGTGAGTTCCTTCGTTAACAGAAAACTCTGAAATTTAGTTCTGTTTTAACTCCATTTATACAGGGAAACCAGAGTGAGGTACTATGCCATAACCTGCTTAACTTAGTCATTTTTACTCTTCATCTGAGGAAGAAGAAAGCAAGTTTATTTGTTTATCAAACAAATCAGTCCAGAGTTTTTGAATGGATAAAATTCTTTAGATGATTCATCTCTCCCTTTACTGGTATGGACATAAATGGTGCTGTTTTCCACGAGCAGGAAAGTTTTTCTGTAACGTTTCTAGCAAATTCTATGTGTAGAAGACTTCCTATTACCAGTGAAGCATTAACCGCAAGCTGGAGACGGACAAAGGTAAAGAAGGATGTCTTGCCAGAGGCTAATATGAAAGTGCAGGATCCCAGGTAGCCTGTGAAAAGCAGAGTCAGGTAAAAGGAAGAGACTTCCTATCAGCCTCCGAGTATTTAAAAGTTTATTGTACTGGTGATGACAACTGTTAAGAAGAAGAAGACTTAAATCTTCAGTTCTGCAACTTCAACATGATAATTGGGCACTAGCTTAAAGTAGATTCTTGGGCTCTATCTCAGAGACTCTTGCATTCTGGGTGAAGGACAAAAATCCGCAGTTTTAACAAGGAGCCGTGGGATGCTGATACAGGTAATCTGGGGCCACACTCAACAAACTTCAAGTGATAGCATGAGGAATTTAGGTTATTTAGAAGAAAAAAATTGCACTCCAACTTGTACCAGAATGAATTCCCATGTGAAAAGTGGAGTTCTAAAATTCGAGCAGTATTTTATAATAATTGTAATAAGCTGCTTCTCATACAGATGCTGTCCTAACAAATAATCTGAGGAAATCTGTAAACTATAATCAAAATTTAGATATCCATGGCATATGTTTAGATATGAGAGGTGCTGCACTACAAAAGCCTCTCTTGCTCTTTTTTAAGCCCGTTTCCTAAACTTAATCACACCATCTGTTATTGCTTCAGCAGAGCTCTTATTTATATGTCATCGAGTCTATGGTCAGCAACACCACTTAAAGAAACAATAGAGTAATAGAAAAGTTTTAGCTGTTTGGGTTGATGTGCAAGGGCCATTATCAAAAGCCCAGAATGCCTACCAAGAAATCCCTTTACCTGTGAAGGAGGTTGGCCGGGCCTTTGGGGGATTTCTACCGGGATATTTTACCGTTATCATTGCTGTCGCTTTGACTATATTATTGCTTGAAAAGTCTCCTCCATGACTAGGAAGACCTATTTGTATTTGATTAGTTTATCTCCTCTATGATTACAAGTCCTCTTAATTACAGAAGCTGGTGGAGAGGTATCCAACTTAACTATTTCATGCCTGTTTATATAATTATTTACAATCATTTGATTACCACTTTTGGACAAGGACAAAGTGACAATAGATAGGACAAAGAGTTTTCTGAATAATTCCAAAAGAAATTTAATGTTTTCTCATTATGCTGTGGGGTTCCATTCGCACCGTGGGATGAACGAACCATCTTCTGTCTCCGTATCTGCTTCTGATAAGCAGTTGGCTTCTGCTGCACAAAGTCACAGAAATGGAGATGGTTTCCACCACGAATTCGTGATCGCCAGCCTCAAAAAGCCCTTCGTCATGACCAGCGTATTGTACCGTATTATCTCTTACACACCCACCGATGACCATTGCAAACATCGTCTCCTTCTAACCAGCTCCCTCTCTTTCCCCTCACTGAGGTCCGAGCCCCAATGTCATGACTCACTTAATGAAAAAACAGAAGCCATGTATTAGAAACTTAACAAAGCATAGAAATACTCCTACATCTGCCCCCATACTGTCATGTTCCTTTTTATTACAATATAAAGGCTTTCCTTCTTCCTCTAAAAGCTAATCCTTCCACATACACACTGAATTCCTTCCTATCCCAGCTCTTAAGGTATCTTACACAGTCATGCCTTACTTTCTTTATTTTGTATCTACTGCGAACAAGACAATATTTTAGATTCTAGAGATCTGTAGGCAGATTAGACAAAGATCCTTGCCTTTTAAAAAGTCCTATTCTAGTGAAATATTTTTGTTTACATTATAGATAATCCCTTCTTTTATTTATGCATGCACCCTCTCCTCTCATATGGATTTGTCCTATTGTTTTTTCTCATTAAGAAAAGCAAAACCAGGGGCGCCTGGCTGGCTCAGTCGGTTGAGCGTCCAACTTCAGCTGAGGTCTTGATCTCACGGTTCCTGAGTTCGAGCCCTACGTCGGGCTCTGTGCTGACAGCTCAGAGCCTGGAGCCTGTTTTGTATTCTGTGTCTCCTTCTCTCTCTGCCCCTCCCCCACTCGTGTGCATGCTCTCTTTCCAAAATAAACATTAAAAAAAAAAAAGAGAAAACCCAAACCAAATAAAAATCTCACCTCTGCAGATATGGCCCTGCCTCACTCCTCCTTCCACAGCCACATTTCCTGAACGAACTGCTTCTACCCTCTTTCATCGACTCGTCCACCTTCTATTTGCTCCCTATTCACTAAACTCCCATTTCCGCCCCCATCATTTCACATGACCGGGTTTTTTTTTTTTTTTTAATTTATTCATGTATTTTGAGAGGGAGGGTGAAGGAGAGGGAGAGAGAATCCCAAGCAGGTTCTGTGCTTTCAGCACAGAGGACAATGCAGGGCTCTGTGTCATCAACCGTGAGGTCATGACCCAAGCTGAAATCAAGAGTCAGATGCTCAACCGCCTGGCCCCCCCCAGGCCCCGCATGCGTGGTTTTTCTTGAAGGCAGTAATGGCTCTAATGTTGTTGGGTTCCACGGACACCTTCCAGTCTTCGTTTTCCTTACTTGTCAATAGCACTTGCCTCTGTCAGCTACTCCCTGAAACACTCATTATCCGTTGGCTTCTTTGATCATCGTCTCCGGGTTTCCTTTCTAGGCACTTACGTTCTTTCTCTTTTTTTGGGCACATGTCCTTCTGCCCGGTCATTATGTTGGAATCCTTTGTGGTTCACTTTGGCCTCAGGGCTCTTCTCCTTTGACTTTATCACCGCTTCTAGGAGTCTCATTCAGATCGTTAGTTTTAAATGCCACCTTTACACCGGTGCCGTGCACACTTCTGTCTAGTTCCTTCTGAGCTCTGTCTATATTTATATATCTCTATCAACCCATCCACGTATAGATTTTGATAGGTATATATGTATGTCTTCTCCAACTGAACATGTCTCAGTCTGAAACTCATAACTCTTAGGACGTCCTTAATCGTGTTTTTCCTCCATTGTTCTCTGCCTTCCCCAAGTCAGCACACTGGCATCACCCAGCACACCTCCCTCTGCCTCACCCCCACATGGAATGCATCGCCAGGCCCTATTATTTGACCTCCTAAATATTTCTAGATCCATCTACCCGGCCTCTTCTCCACCATCGCCCCGGTCAAGGTGTCCTTTCTCACCTGGGACTTTATAATAGCCTTCGGAATGGATCACCAGTCTCTCCCCTCGTCTCCCTCCACTCTGTTCTCGCTCTGAAGCAAGAATGCTCCTTTGAAAGGAAAAGCTGGTCGCACCACCTTCTTATTAAAAATCATCCGTTACCCTCTCCTGGCCTGCAAGGCTGCCCCTCGGCCTTGGGTGGGCTCCACTCCCTTGTTCTCCCCTCCAGCTGGGCCGCCTCCTTCTCCTCCCTCCGTCCCTCACCAGTTCTTACTTCTTTCTGCCCCGGGCCTTTGCCGATGCTATTTCCACACCACCTGGAATCCCTGTCTCTCCCCGCTTAGCGTGATGAGCTCCTCTTGGTTTCCCACATATTAGCTCAATGTTCACTTCTTCAGGGAAGCTTTCTGCATGCCTGAGTTAGGTCAGATCCCTTTTTATTGTTGCATGTGTTTTTCTTCTGTGAGTACTTGTCATGGTAGGTCTAGTCACGTGATTGTGGGGTTCATGTCTCTCACTAAGTCATAAGCTCTGTAAAGTCAAGAACTATGCATGTTTTGCTCGCCAGTTGTCAGCAGTGGCTCGTACACCCTTGACACTTTGAATATATATAAAATGATTGTCACGCTCGTGAAGTGCGCAAGATAATTGGCCAGCAAAGTAGGATACCAAAATATGCCCAGTGTTCTAGGAACTCAAAGTTCAGTGGCTTGAACACGTGCCAGAGGATTGCTATGGTTTGTGTTAGGAGATGACTCAGGACAATCCTGTAACCTCCACATACATCCCCTGCCCGACACAGACCATTTGAAAATTTCTATTTTCCATTCTTTGAATTATAGCCTACATTTAGATATATAAGTGTAATATATAAAAATGTAAAAGTCTATAGCTATGTATGTTTCTATAAATATAGATTATAGCCTATGTTTATAGTCTATAGTCTAGTATTTTCAAAAACATTGTGGGGTTTACAGGTGTCAAATACGTTTTTCAAGATGAATCTTAGTGGTGGCACCTGGGTGGCTCAGTCGGTTGAGCGACCGCCTTCAGCTCAGGTCATGATCTCACGGTTTGTGAGTTCAAGTCCCGTGTCGGGCTCTGTGCTGACAGCTCAGAGCCTGGAGCCTGCTTCGAATTCTGTCTCCCTCTCTCTCTGCCTCTTCCCCACTTATACTCTGTCTCTCTCAAAAATAAACTAAAAAATTTAATAAAAACAAAAGATGATTCTTAGGGGAAGTCTATGACATTTCCCAAGGTAAACGTGGAGTTGTTGGAGAAAGTGCCCCCAGGGCTCCAAAGGGTCCAGATATACAATAATTGCTCTACTCAGTTCGTTTCTTTAGATCCTCATCATTTAAAATTTTCCCTCCATATTGTTGGAATGATAAATTCTTCCTGGACTAAAGAGCTGCCTTAATAAGTCTTGCCACACCCCAATATGGTATGTGATATACTTATAAATGTCTGACGTAATTATGTGGGAGAACTTAACCAGTAAGTAGGGAACCCTGAGCTACAATTTCTAGCTGAAATCTCAATACTGTGTTTGCTTTTGGGGATAAGAACAGCATGTACAAGACATTCTTACTATTCTGTAGAGTTAAGCGTGTATACATAGTAATCACAAAACAAGCCACTTGCCATAGCAGAGGCGCTGTGTGCCATGGGGGCTTGGGTTAGAGAGTGCTCACAGCTACCTGTCAAAGATCCAGTAAAAGCAGAGGAATTGATTTTAATATTGAATATTTGCCATGATTTGTAAAAAAGTAGAACTTTTTTTCTGCCACTGAACCAACATAAACTCCTTGCAGGCAAAAACAAACACGCATGTGCACTTCTACTAGATCAAAGTAACCGATGATGACGTTTTTGTATATTTCTTTACCAAAAGGGGTAATAGAGAATATATTGTTTTATTACCTGGAAGCATAGAGTGAAATGTTGTCCAGGTCAGTTCTTCTAGAATACGCTCTTCAGTGGCTATACCCCTTTGGCAGACGAGCCGTGAGTTATTTAAATAATCATATAACGACGGGCACTGGGTGCTATTGTCAATGATAACTGATAAACTACGAGTCAAAAATTTGGGGGACCACGGCAGGGGGGAAAGGCAGGGATGTTCACAATGTTTGTGCCGTGCTGCAAAGCACGAGCTGAGCTGGGAAACATAGGTAACTGTATCTTGGCCCACTTTGCAAAGGAAAATGAAACACCATGGCACAGAGCAAAAGCCAGGTGAGTCAGACTGGATTCAATATGGGTTGAATACCGTGTGTCAGCAGATGCCCCAGCTACAAGGAGGCTGTGCAGGAGTAGTAATTAACAACGGTAGTTGTACATTCAGACTCTGCGGATACAACCTCTAACTTGGTCACTCTGTCACTTGATCCAGGGCAAATCATTTCATTCTTGTGAGTGTCAGCTTCCTCGGATACAAAATGGGAATAATTACACCTGTAGCTAGAAAGGTTGTTGCAAACATGGGGATGCTGTCTCTTAGCATGGTGCGTTGAACATAGTAAATGCTCAGCAAATACTGTCTCTTGGTATTGTAATTTTGAGAGCCTTTGAAAAAATGTAAAACCAAAGTTTCGAAGTGCAAATGCAAAAATCCTGGTAAACGTAGGTCTGTACAGACTTCCAGGAACGGGGTAGCTTTTGTATGTTTGGACACTTAAGATGACTATTTTTTTTTTTTTCCACTTACTGTGGCTCCTTTCCTCCTTTGGACACTTAAGATGACTATTTTTTTTTTTTTCCCACTTACTGTGGCTCCTTTCCTCCTTTGGACACTTAAGATGACTATTTTTTTTTTTTTTCCCACTTACTGTGGCTCCTTTCCTCCAAGGGCTGTTAAAGTCCTCTCTACTGTCTTTGCTTATCCACACACTCAGAGGCTGTGAATTGTTAGGCAGCGCCCACTCCACCCTCCACAAGCATTTAATGAAAATCGAAAACACATAGCCCTTGGCTGGCCATCCCGTATTTCTTTCAAGGACAAACAAATGAAGAGAGATTTGGCCAAATGGCAACACTTTAAAAAAAAATAAATTCTCCATGTTTTTCTTTTTTGAGATTTTTTTTCCCCCTCATGAGAAAGGTATATATGCTTTGTGAATATATGAATATATGTTGAACATTTGTGTGTGTGTGTGTGTGATTGAGAGATAATTGACATTGTGCATTAGTTTTAGGTGCACAGCATTTATGACTTGACAAATGTATGTATTGCAAAATGACCACCATAATAAGTCTAGTTAACATCCGTCACCACACATAATTACAGGTTTTTTCTTGTGACGAAAACTTTTAGGATCTGCCCTCTCAGCGACTTTCAAATATGCAATTCAGTACTATCACCTATAGTCACCATGCTGTACATTACGTCTCCAGGACTTAGTCATATATAATTGGAAGTGTCACCAAAAGGTGCAAAAGGCAATGTGTGTACTTGACCCCAAATCTATCTTTGGAAATACCTGTACTTCAATTAAAAACGTACTTTTACTCTTCTAAAGTTAACACCATAAGGGATAAGTCTACATGAAGAGCAGAACAATGGAATGTTCAAAGTCCTGCTGTATTTTCTTTAGTTTTTTTTTTTTTTTTTTAAATCTTTCTTTATTTTTGAGAGAGAGAGGAAGAGAGAGACAGAGCAGGAGCCGGGGAAGGGCAGAGAGAGAGGGAGGCACAGAATCCAAAATAGGTTCTAGGCTCTGAGCTGTCAGCACAGAGCCCAGCACAGGGCTGAAACTCACGAATTGCAAGATCATGACCGAAGCCGAGGTCGGATGCTTAACCAACTGAGTCACCCAGGCACCCTCAAAGTCCTGCTGTATTGAAGGCATATTCAATCTAGTGAAAGATACACACACACACACACACGCCTAATTATTGCATAAGGAATTTCTACAAGAACTTACAGTTCAGAGGCGACTCAAGGTATAAATCATGGTGTGTGTTAGCATAGCCCTACTTCTGACCTAATATAAATTCCTGCTAAGGAATATTGGCAATGTAATTGGAAATAGAAGCAGACCCTTTTAGTGCAAAAAGCACTGGCTGTTTCTGTCCCTAGTAGCTTGGATATTCCTTAGCGTCTCTGAACTTCAACGTTCTCATCTGTAGAAAGGAAATAATATAAGTTAGATTTCGAGGTTTTGTTTTGTTTGAGAATTAAACAATGTGAATGGAACCCCTGGAATAGTTCCCTACATACTACTAATACTACATTCTTATCCATTTCTGCTTAATCACACCATCAAGGCTAATCCTAGGGCTAGTATTTATAGCGGTGATTTGCCTGCCTTGCCCCTTTTGGGGCCCTTGGCTTAAGGTGAGCCCGTGAGACCAATGCATAATTGGAACACAGCCACTCTTCAGTGTCTCGTGTGGGGCCCTTCACCTGGGGGAGCACAGATCATGCAGGGTGAGGTTACACCATGTTCAAGTACAGGAAGTCGGCCTGTGGAAGGGAAAGAAGGAAGGGTTGTCCCGGGAGAAGCTGAGATGAGGAGAAACCATGAGGCTCTTGACAGCCTGAGGAGCAGACAGGTTCCTCAAGTTACTGTTCATGCCATGGCCGCTGGTGAACTTGAGCTCTGTGCTTACGGGGTGTTGCTCGTGTTTCCATGCAGGTGTTACTGCATCACCCCCACTCAGCAAAGAGTGATGAATAAGGCAGATGTGGTCCTCATGGAACCTACGGAGATAACCTGTGTTTTAGTAACATCTCTTTCCTGATGACATCTTACATGTTTCTTAAACCAAAAAGCTTATTTTATTTTTGAGAGAGAGAGAGAGAGAGAGAGAGAGAGAGAGCGAGCTTGCACACGCAGGGGAGGAGCAGAGAGAGAGAGAATCTGAAGCAGGGTCCATGCCCAGTGCAGAACCCACTGTGGGGCTCGATCCCAAGACCCTATCATGACTGGAGCCAAAATCAAGAGTTAGAAGCTTAACTGACTGAGCCACTGACTCCTAAACAAAAATGATTAAAACCCAGGTTAACTTTACAAAGTAGGTGATATCTGTCTCATCCTCATAGAAGTTCATACTGAGGGCCTCATCATTTAGCATCTAAATGTGGACTTCTCAGTGTTTCTTTTCAGTGACGCACCTCTAGGACATCTTTCTGGGTCTTTCTGGATACTGGCATTTCCTGTCCTTGGTGGTCCCTTACGTTTCCCTACCAGCTCTCCCCCTGACCCCTCACAATCCTTTGTGGTACATTCATGGGTTAGAGTCGAGATAGAATTCGTATAAAAATACATACATTACTTCTCTGGTCAGCCCTATAAGTCACTATGAATATTCCCTGTGGTTCAAAGAGGGAATGAAAAGGCCGGAGAGTTCAAGAAAAGCATTGGGATCTAGAGTTTGTGGTCTGATATTACAGCCAGTGGCCACAGATGGCTGTTCAATATTAAATTTAATTAAAAGTAAATACAGTTATGGGGCCCCTGGGTGGCTCACTAGGTTATCTGGATTTTGGCTCAGGCCGTGATCTCACAGTTCATGAGATCGAGCCCCACATCAGGCTCTTTGCTGGTGGCATGGAGCCTGCTTGGGATTCTCTTTCTCCCTATCTCTCTGCCCCTCTCTCACTCGAGCTTTCTTTCTCTCTAAAAAATAAATAAACGTTAAAAAAAAGGTAAGTATAGTCGGCAAATAATTTCTTCAGTCACACCAATTGCGCTTTATGTGCTTAGTACCACATATGGCCAACGGCTACCATATAGGACAGTGTAGAGCAGAGAACATTTCTCTCACTATAACATGTTCTATCAGAGAGTGCTGCTACGGAGCAAATACTATAAACACACCCTTCCTTTGCACTTGTGTTCTGATTCATTTGAAGAATATTACAACACTGTCAGAAAATGGAGTATCAAAATATCATTATAATTACAGATAAAGGTGGAACTGGAGGACATGGGTTAGGTCCATGGTTAAGCACGCTCATCTATCCAGAGTTATCCATACAAATATGGCTGAGCCAGACTGAGGTGGCTTTCCCTGTGTGGTGGAGAGATCCTACCATGGAAGAACAGCTGAGACCTGACAAAAGGCAAATCCAATAAGGAAGAAAGGTCAGTGGAATTCATCGATGGCTAGTTCACTCCCCTTCGCTAGAGTAGTTTAGTCTTTGGCCTTCTTTTTGTAGAAGAAAATAGGTATGTAGAGATTATCTCCCTTAAGTAGAAAATAAAAATAATGTCTCTAGCCTTTCCTAATCTACTATGAAGCATAAGGTCCCATGGGGTGCCTGGGTGGCTCAGTCAGGTGAGCGTCCAACTTTAGCTCAGGTCATGATCTCACGGTTCGTGGGTTCGAGCCTTGCATCGGGCTCTGTGCTGACAGCTCAGAACCTGGAGCCTGCTTCAGATTCTGTCTCTCTCTCTCTCTCTCTCAGCCCCTCCCTTGCTCGCGCTGTGTCTCTCTCTGTCTCTCAAAAGTAAATAAGTGTAAAAAAAAAAAACAACAACAACTGAATTGTAAGGTCCCTGGGTCTCTAGGACCAGAGTTTCCCATGCTTTGTGTCTTGAGATCATTATCCCCTTAGTTCTCAGAGTAGAACATGAAGAATCCACGCCTCCTTGCTGATTGTTAATTGCTATCTCTATGTAAGCTATCTCTCTCTTTCTCTCTCTCTCTGTCTCTGTCTCTGTCTCTCCCCATCCATCCATCCATCCATCCATCCATCCATCCATCTATCCTATCCTAAAATAGGTTCTTTCCCTAAAAGGGATTCTGCCTTTCTCCTAAAACAACTGGCTCAAATTTGCTTCCTTTCAAGAACAATTTCTCTCACTTTTCTACATTATCATTGTTATTAACTGAATGCTACTAATGTACTAAATATTTAATTACTCTATGAGATAGGTGCCCATGTTACTGATGAAAAAAATAATTTCTCTCCCCCAAATCCAATCATTTTTAACTACTTCCCCCAAGATCATGTAGCTAGTTAGGGGCAGTGTTTACTATGTGAAAATCTGTGCTCTTGACTACTTAGGTGTATGCTCTACCATGAGACTCTATACTAGGGGGAAGCAAACTGTATTGTGTTTATTTGCATCTCTGTTATCCTACATAGGATTTGGGACATAGTAACTGCTCTATAAATATTTGTTGCTAAGTTATGAAAAACTCCTAGCGTTGTAAACATGTCTGTAATGTATTGAAAACAAGTGATAAAAATGAAGAAATAACTCTACTAATCAGTAAGACACAATGCTTTAGCCAGATAAGAAGAAGTTAAACACATGTCACACAGATATGTGAAATCTATTCATGGTTTCTTATTTTCCAAGTCATTTTACAGGCAGAGTAACTTTGGAGAAAGAACAAATTGAAATGGTCCACTTAGTTTTAGTTTACATTATGGAAAATGAATCAGATGAAATCAGCAATTGTCTGTTTTCACTGAGTAATAAGAAAGAGCAGTCCTTCTTCTAAGTCGTAAACAATGAAAAGTTGCTAATTAAAAGTGTTAAAAAATCCCCAACTCTCCTCATTTAGCAGTTGGACATGTTTTCTACACCTTGTTTCATTACATGGAACGCGGCAGCATTATGTCCTTAGACCCGGTATGTCAAGATGCCTCTGACTGAGATGCCAGCTGCCCTTATAACACTGTCCCTAGTGTGTTCATTCATTTTTAAGCTCAGACATATTTTTCTAGCAGAGATAAAGAATGAAAGAAAGAGAAAGAAAGAAATAGAAAGAAATAAAAAAGAAAATCATTAGCACATTATGATAAAGACAAACTCAAGACTAAAAACAGTATTTTTTTTAAACTTGACCATAAAACACATTTTTCCAAGGAGGAAAAATCCCCAACTAAGGGGATAAGTGTTTTAAAAGTCATTTCTTTTAGATGAGAATTCAGGGAGATTGTTATAATTGTTTTTGTGTATCTTTCTCATGTTTTCATTCTTAGTGTTTTTTTTTAAAAAATGCTGATCTCTGTATGTATTTATCCATTTATTCAACCAAGAGTGATCGAATATCTTCTGTATATCCATCACTGACTATGAAAAAGGAAAAGGTGCAGCATTAAACAAGGAAGACAAAGCTTCTTCCTAAGGGAGCTCACATCTGATGGGGTGAAGTAGACAGTAATAATAGAAATACATTACATATCTAGATAGGTAGGTAGGTAGGTAGGTAGGTAGAATGATAGATAGGTAAGAAGAGCCAGGAAAAAAATCAAACAGAATTTTGAGTTAGAAATGCTTTAGATAGAACGGTCACAAACTTCGCTCTCAAATGGTGAAACTTAGGTTGAGATGTAAAGTATAAGAAGGGCTCAGTCTTACAATAGCTGGTAGAAGAACACTGTAGGCAGAGGGAGTAGCAAGTTCAAAGGACTTGATGTAGGAAAGACCTGGGTGTGTGGGGAATGGATAAGGCCCATGTGTGGTTAAGGAGAAAGTTCAGAGTTCATATCAAGTGGGAGCCAGATCTTGCAGGATTTTATAGGCTATGGTGAAGTGTTTTGATTTAAGAGTTTTGAGAAGCCCCTGGGGGATTTCAGTAGAGGAGTGACATGACAGACTATACATTCTTAAAAAAAAGAAAAAAAAAGCATGGTATCAATTTGGTAGCAGTAGAGAGAACAGGTTTTTCGGGGAGACTGTCATCGTCCAGGCCACCAGTGATGATGGCGTGGGCCAGTGAGGAGGGTGGCAAAGCCAGTGAGTGGATTCAAGAAAATCTTATAAGAACTGGCCGTGTTTGCCAATGGACTGGACACGGTCCAGGGAGAGAGCTGCACGTGGGAAGGGACTGGGGCTGGCATGGCATTTACCCGGGTGGGGGAGCCGGAGGAGGTGCCTCTCCTTGCACAGGTGTTTGAGCAACCCCTGCTGTTTTCTTTCATGACAGATGAGGTCACAGGTCTTGGCTTTGTCTTCATTCTGCTTCTGAAGAACCTTTGACTTTGGCAAAACAATTTATTTGATTCCTAGTGTCCCTACCTGTAAATTATAATATGTGGCCAGAATGATTATTAACAGCCTACATTTAATAATTTCATTGTTTTGCCTTAAACCTCTCCTTGCCTCCACTGTACAGGCATGGCTTCTTCCTATGTCTTCCTCACCTCCATAATCTCTGGATCTTTCTTGTATTTCTAGCTTCACGTTCTCACCCTCTCTGCCTCCTGACAGCGAGACTTCTTCCAGCCCCTCGTTCTCACCAACCTCCTTCTGCTGGGTGCGTGCACCTGCTGCTTTTCCTTCTCAGAAAGCTGAACTTGCCCTCCTTGGACTCGTGGACTTTCATCCATTTTCAGACTGTGGATTAAATGGTCACCTCCTCAGGGGAACATTGTTGCCTTGCCTAGATCAAACGGGCCTTTTTTCTGTTCTCGTAGCCCTGTGTTCCACCCCAGCATTACAAACTTCACGTTTGTTTGTATGATTGTTTTACTAACTTGGTTTCCTCCGTGAGGACAGGAGTTCTGCCTTTCTTCCTCAGTATTATAGCCTCTGCACTTAGGTAGGTCCCAACCTTGTGATAATGTTATCAGGTGAACGAATTGTTGAATGAAAAGTTGAGTCAGGGGGCTATATCCCATTACCGTTCACGGTGTTCTGAGCACCGAAAACACTACTTCCAAGCAACAAAGCGATTCTTTTAAGTGCATGTGATTTGTGTCGCTGTGCCATTTTTCAGATGCAGTTCGTCTGACCTGGAATGCTCTGTGCTGGTAAAAGTTCTCTCCCTGGCTTCTTTAAAGTGGTCATCTTCACCACTAGCAGCGTTCAGAGCCTTTTTCAGGGATTTGAATGATGTCATTATTCTGGGATGAATTGCGTTTCCCAGAAAATCATGTGTTGAAGTCCTAACACTGGTATCTGTGAATGTGGCCTTATTAGGAAATAAATTCGTACAGATTTTTTTATTAACTTGTTTTATTTTTTTAAATTCACATCCAAATTAGTTAGCATCTAGTGCAACAATGATTTCAGGAGGAGATTCCTTAGTGCCCCTTCCCCATTTAGCCCATCCCCCCTCCCACAAGCCCTCCCGTAACCCTCAGTTTGTTCTCCATATTTATGACTCTCTTCTGTTTTGTCCTCCTCCCTGTTTTTATATTATTTTTGTTTCCCTTCCCTTATGTTCATCTGTTTTGTCTCTTAAAGTCCTCATATGAGTGAAGTCATATGATTTTTGTCTTTTTCTGACTAATTTCACTTAGCATAATACCCTCTAGTTCCATCCACGTAGTTGCAAATGGCAAGATTTCATTCTTTTTGATTGCCGAGTGATACTCCATTGTGTGTGTGTGTATATATATATATATATATATATATATATATATACACACACACACATATATATACCCCATCTTCTTTATCCATTCATCCATCAAGGGACATTTGGTCTCTTTCCATACTTTGGCTATTGTTGATAGTGCTGCTATAAACATGGGGGTGCATGTGTCCCTTCAAAACAGCACACCTGTATCCCGTGGATAAATGCCTAGTAGTGCAATTTCTGGGTCGTAGGGTAGTTCTGTTTTTAGTTTTTTGAGGAACCTCCATACTGTTTTCCAGAGTGGCTGCACCAGTTTGTATTCCAATAAATTCTTACAGATTTAATCAAGCTAAGATGAGATCATCAGATTGGCTTTACTCCAATATGACTGGTACCTTTGTAAAATGAGAGAGATTTGGACACCGACAAAGACATGTGAAGATGGAAGCAGAGAGGGGGTAGCGTAATCATCTTCAGGAAGGGCCAGCCCGCCCCCTGAAGTTAGGGAGGGAGGCCCGGAACAGAGCCTCCTTTGGAGCGTTCAGAAGGAACCAACTCTGATCTTGGACTCTGAACATACATTTGCATTGTTTTGAGCTACTTTGTGGTGCTTTTTTACGGCATCCTAGGAGACCAATGCAGTCATCATGCAATTGCTTTTGGTCTCTGCTTGCATATCTTCTATCCCCAGCGAAAGTCTTCATCCACTGTGTCATACGTAACACAGTGTACGTACCTATACGATACTGACATACGTGATTTGCTCTGTATTGGATGTTCAGGATAATGAACGAGGCTTATATTTTCTTAAGGCTTAAAAAAGTCTCTACTTTGGTTAATCCCTTTTCTCCAACTGGTAAGACGTGATTTCTTCATTTAAACAGAGTAATTGAAGTTTTGTTTATTGTGGAATCTGGCATGAATTTGAGGTATTTAAAGAGTAAATTAATAAAAATGACTCAAGAAGTTAGCAAAACATCAGCAATTGTATTCTCCTGAGATATTTAAAGAGGTCTTATTTAAATACGTAAGAATTGGTCTGAGGTAACAACTGTGTGAGTGATGGTGACAGTTGGAATCTGTTCAGTTTTTGGTCTAATGGTCCAAAATTCTCTCTTAAATGTTTTCTGTAGAATTTTCAAATATATATATTATATTGTCACATATTATGCAACTGGCTTTTTTCAATAAATATTTTTTGAGGTCTAATCACTTTGAGATAGAGAAATCTAGTTCACTTCTATAATCATAATGTGCTATTACTTAGAAAATTTTATTTATGCTCTTCCCCTACTGATGATATTTAGGTTATTTCCAGTATTTTACTATTAAAAACATTGCTGCAGTAAATGCTTTCCACAGGTTACAAACTAAGAAGCAGAACTTCTGGCCCAGAGGGAATATATATTTTCAGTCATACTAGATTCTGACTAATTGTCCACATTTTTCTAACAAATTGCATTCCCACCCACCTAAGTCCCCTTCGCCCCATATTCTCCTCTACCTTTGCTATTAATCAGACTTACTAATCGTAATAGTCTTATGAGTGTGTGAAGTGATATCTCACTGTGCATGTGTATGAATACATGCTTTAAGCATATTTTGGGAATTCACCTTTGTCTTCTGCATATCTGGTAAATGTGGGCTCCTGACCAAGAGCTTACCTCTTACACTTTATCTTTAAATGTGTCTTTCAAGTTAAATGAACATGAAATTATGTACCTTTTCTTAAAGGTTGAGAGTTTTGCATCTTGTTTCAGAAATTCTTTCTTATTTAAGGTGATAAGGTTATTTTCTGTGTTTCCCCCTAACTTCCTGGAGTTCACATTCTTGCCATTGAAGAAAGAGTAGCCATAAACATAGGATTTTTTTTTCTTACTAAGTCTCAGCCCATTTTTTACATTTCTTCTCAAAATTTTGTCTACAATCTAAATCTTATAAATACACTTCATTTGTTTCAGTCAAAAAATGGATAAATGTTGAGGAGAGAGGAAGATGGTGGACCCTAGCCTCATCTTGTCCCATTAACACAAGTAGATAACTATCAAATTATCCTAAATACCCCGGAAATTGACCCCAAAAGTGGCAGAACAAACTCCACAAGTAAAGGGAGAGAAGAGGTGACATTGGAGAATGTAGGAAATGTGAGACATGATTCAGGGGAGAAAGGATCACAGGTGTTGCAGAGGGGAGAGAGAAGGGCATGAGGGAGAGAGGAGGACGCAGGGGGATGTACACAGAGTACATTTCCCCATAGCCATTGGCTTGGAAAGCAAGAGGGGATGAATTTCATGAGTTCTTGCAACCGTTGGAGAGTAAAGCCTGGAGTTATATTATTTTTTAATTATTATTTTTTTAAAGCCTGGAGTTTTAAAGGTCAGTGGGCTTAGCTGGTGTAACACCCAGAGGGCAGTGCACTGCTCCTGGAGAGAAGGCAGGCAAACAACCTGGGGCACACAGTAGAAACAGAAATCTGAAGAAAACCTAGGGCACACAGGGGAGAGAGGATTCTCCCTTCTCAGAAGGCATCCCTGTGAGGCAGTATTCATGGAGACATCTCTCCAGAACAAAGGAGCTGGCTAGCAGCAATTCCCTCCCCCACTCCTCAGCATAAACACAGGGCCACCTATAGGAAGCAATGCAGTGCCAACACGGGTGGCCTAACTTGCTTACACCAAGCCCCAGCCCCCTGTGCTCTGGTGGAACTGCACTTCTCAATTAAACTTGCCTCAGCTCTAGTGCCACAGGCCCTCCCCAAGAAGACCAGCACAAACCCCTGCCCACACCATGTCCCTCAAACAGAGAGTTCTGCAGGGCCTCAGTTCTGGTGGAGGTGGTGTCAGGTCTCATTTCATGAGCAGACTAGAGCACACCTAGTTAAAACTTGCCACATTCAGGCCAGGGACCAAACACTGCCCACAGCAGGCAAGGAGAGCCTCTGCAGACCACCTGCCTGGAGGACAGAGCAGCCAAAACACAAGAGCAGAGTTCTTGCAGCACACACTGGAGAGCACCAGTCCTGGGGACTACATCACCTTTTTTCTCATAAGGCCATTATTTTTAGGATCAGGAGACATAACTGGCTTTTCTAACACACAGAAGGCAGAGACTTAGACAATGAAGAAACAGAGAAATTTATCCCAAATAAAAGAATAGGATAAGGCCATGACCAGAGGTCTAAGTGAAACAGATATAAGTAACATGCCTGATGGAGACTTTAAAGCAACAATCATAAAGATACTCACTGAGCATTGGAAAAGAATGGAAGACATCAGGGAGACCCTTACCACAAAGATAAAGGGGTTAAAAAATAATCAGAGATGAAGAATGCAATAAACAACTTTGGAAACAGGCTTGATGCAATGAACAGTGGACTGGAAGAAGCAGAGATATGAATTAGTGACCTAGAAGACAAAACAATGGAAAATAATAATGCTAAACAAAAGAGAGAAAGAACTATGCAGCACAAGAATAGACTTAGGGAACTCAGTGACTCCATCAAATGGAAAACATTTGTATTTTAGGAGTCCAAGAAGAAGAAGAAGAAGGAGAAGGAGGAGGAGGAGAAGGCGGGGGAGGAGGACGGAGAAAAAGGGGCAGAAAATTTATTTGAAGAAATAACAGCCCAAAACTAACCTAATCTGAGAAAAGAAACAGACATCCAGATCCAGGAGGCACAGAGAGCTCCCATAAAAATCAACAAAAGCAGACCAACACCAAGACATATTGTAATTAAATTTGCAAAATAAAGTGATAAAGAAAAAATTTTTTAAAGAAACAAGACAAAAGGAGTCATTAACTTGCAAGGGAAAACCCATAAGGCTAGCTGGAGATTTTTCAAAAGAATCTTGGCAAGCCAGAAGGGATTGGCAGGATACATTCAATGTGTTGAATGGGAAAAATCTGCCACCAAGAATATTCTGTCCAGCAAGGCTGTCATTCAGAATAGGAGAGATGAAGAGCTTCCCAGACAAGCAAAAACCAAACAAATTCATGACCACTAAACCAGCCCTGCAGGAAAGATTAAATAAAGGGGACACGTTAAGTGGAAAGGAGAGACCAATAATGACAGAAAAGGCAGGAAACAAAAGCAGTAACAATGAATATTTCTGCAAAAATCAGTCAAGGAATTCACACACAAAAAAGATATGAAATATAAAAGCATATGCCGAAAACATGGGGAGGAGAGGAGAAAACAATGGGTTCAAATTTGAATGATGATCAACTTAAATAGACTATTTGCAGAAGATGTTATATACAAACCTATTGGTAACCATATATTGAAAAAAACATTAATAAACATGCAAAGAATAAAGGGAAAGAAACCCAAATATGTCACTAAAGCAAATCAGCAAAACATGAAAGAAAGACAAGAAAGGATCAGAGACAATCTCCAGAAACAATGACGAAACAAGTAATAAAGTGGCAATAAATACATATCTTATCTAATTATTTTGAATTTAAATGGATTAAGCACTCCAATCAAAAGACACAGGGTGTCAGAAAACAAGGCCTACTTATGCTACCTTCAAGAGACTCATTTTAGACCTGAAGACACCTGCAGATTGAAAGTGAGGGGATGGAGAACATCTATCATGCAAATGGATTTCAGAAGAAAGCCAGTGTAGCAATACTTGTATTAGAAAATAGACTTTAATGAAGATTGCAACAAGAGGCAAAGAAGGGAACTATATAATAATAAAGGGGACAATCCAACAAGAAGATATAACAATTATAAATATTTCTGTATCCCAAATGGAGGCATCAAAATAAATAAAAAGTTAATAACAAACATAAAGAAACTCACTGATAATAACACAATAAGTAGAGGACTTTAACACCCAATTTACATCAATGGAAAGATCATCTAAACAGAAAAGCAACAAGGAAACGATGACTGTGGATGACACACTGGACCAGATGGACTTACAGATATATTCAGAACATTCCATCCTAAAACAGAAAAATACACATTCTTCTCAAGTGGACATGGAACATTCTCTAGTATAGATCACACATTAGGTCACAAAACAGGCCTCAACAAATATAAAAAACACTGAAGTCATATCATGAACCTTTTCTGACTGCAACACTTTGAAACTAAAAGGCAAACACATTAAAAAGTCTAGAAAGACCACACATACTTGGAGGTTAAACAACATGCTACTAAATGATGAATGGATCAACCACGAAACCGAGGAAGAAATTTTAAAAAGTGCATGGAAACAAATGAAAATGAAAACACAAAAGTCCAAAGCCTTTGGGATGCAGCAAAAGTGGTCCTAAGAGGAAAGTATACAGCAATACAGGTGTACCTCAAGAAGCAAGAAAAATCTCAAATAACCTAACCTTACACCTAAAGGAGCTAGAAAAAGAACAAATAAAACCCCAAACCAACAGAAGGAGTGAAAGATAAAAGCAGAAATAAATGATATAGAAACCAAAATAATAATAGAACAGATCAATGAAACCGGAAGCTGGTTCTTTGAAAAAAATTGATAAAATTCACGTACCTAGGCCAGGCTTACCAAAAAGAGAAAGGACTCAAATAAATAAAATCATAAATGAGAGAAGAGAAATAACAAGCAACATAACAGGAATACAAAGAATTAGATTATTATGAAAACCTATATAGCAACTCACTGGACAACCAGGTAAAAATGGATAAATTCCTAGAAACACATAAACTGCCAACATTGAAACAGGAAGCAATAGAAAACTTGAACAGACCAAAAACCAGCAATGAAGTAGAATCCGTAATCAAAAAACTTCCAAAAAACAAAAGTCCAGGACCAGACGGCTTAACAGGTGAATTCTATACAACAATTATTTTATTTTTTAAAGTTTATTTATAAATTTTTAGAGAGAGAGAGAAGGTAAGAGTGCATGAGGGGCAGAAAGAGAGGAGAGCAAGAATCCCAAGCAAGCTGCACACTGCCAGTGAAGAGCCTGGTGCAGGGCTTGAACTCACAAGCTGTGAGATCATGACTTGAGCTGAAATCAGATGTCTAACTCACTGAGTCACCCAGGCGCCCCTACCCAACATTTAAAGAAGAGTTAATACCTATTCTTGTCAAACTATTCCAAAAAATAGAAAAGGCAGGAAAGTTTCCAAATTTATTCTGTGAGGCCAGCATCACCCTGATAGCAAAACCAGATAAAGACTCCACTAAAAAAGAGAACTACAGGCCAATATCCCTGATAAACACTGATGAAAAAATCCCCAATGAAATATTAGCAAAACAAATCCAACAATACATTAAAAAAATAATTCACCATGATCAAGTGGGATTTATGCCTGGGTTGAAATATGATTCAGTATTCACAAATAGGTCAATGTGATACACCATATTAATAAAAGAAAGGATAAGAACCATATGATCATTTCAAGAGATGGAGAAAATGCCTTCGACAAAGCACAACATCCATTCATGATAAAAACCCTCAAAAAAGAAGGTTTAGATGGAACATACCTCAACATAATAAAGGCCATATGTGAAAAATCCACAGCTAATATCATTCTCAATGAGGAAAAACTGACAGCTTCTCCACAGTCAGGAATGGGACAGCGATGTCCCCTCTCACCACTTTCAGTCAACACCGTGCTGGAAGTCCTAGCCACGGCAATTAGACAACAAAAGAAATAAAAGGGATCCAAATCAGCAAGAAAGGAGTGAAATGATCACTATTTGCAGATGGCATGATACTTATGTACAGAAAGCCCTAAAGACTCCCCCCAAAACCTGCTAGAACTGATCAACGAATTCAGTAAAGTCACAGGATACAAAAATCAATGTAGAGAAATCTGTTGCATTGTAATACACCAGTAATGAAGCAGCAGAAAGAGGAATTAGGGAATCAATCCCATTTACAACACCAAAAACACTAAGATACCTAGGAATAAACCCAGCCAAAGAGGTGAAAACCTGTATGCTGAAAAGTATAAAACACTGATGAAAGAAATTGAAGACGCTAACAAATGGAAACTCATTCCATGCCCATGGAATGGAAGAACAAATATTGCCGAAGTGTCTACACTACCCAAAGCAATCTACGGATTCGATGCAATCCCTATCAAAATACCAACAGCATTTTTTTCACAGAGCTAGAATAAACAATCCTAAAATTCATATGGGACCACAAAAGACCCTGAATAGTCAAAGTAATCTTGAAGAAGGCAAGCAAAGCTGGAGGCACTGCAGTTCCAGACTTCATACTGCAAAGCCGTAATCATCAAAACAGTACGGTGCTGGCACAAAACAGACACATAGATCAACAGAACAGAACAGAAAACCCGGAAATGAACCCACAAATATGTGGCCAGTTAATCTTCAGCTAAGCAGTACAGAATATCTAATGAGTAAAGGAATGTCCCCTCAACAAAGGGTGTTGGAAACACTGGACAGCAGTATGCAAAAAAAATGAAACTGGACCGCTTTCTTACACCATACACAAAAAATAAATTCAAAATGGATTAAAGACCTAAACGTGAGACCTGAAACCATAAAAATCCTAGAAGAGAACACTGGCGGTAACTTCTTTAACATTAGCTGTAGCAACTTCTTCTAGATACATCTCCTGAGGCAAGGGAAACAAAAGCAAAAGTGAGCTATTGGGACTTCATCAAAATGAAAAGCTTTTGCACACTGAAGGAACCAACAAAACTAAAAGGCAACGTAATTAATGGGAGAAGGTATTTACAAATGACATATCTGATGAAGGGTTGGCGTCCAAAATGTTTAAAGAACTTACACAACTCAATACCCAAAAAATGAATAGTCCAATTAAAAAGTGGGCAGAAGACAAACAGACATTTTTCCAAAGGAGACATACTGATGGCTAACGGACACGTGAAAATATGGTCAACATCACTTATCATCAGGGAAAACAGAAAAATCTACAATGAGATATCATCTCACACCTGTCAGAATGGCTAAAATCAACAACACAAGAAACAACAGGTGTTGGCGAGGTTGAGGAGAAAGGAGAACCCTTGTGCACTGTTGGTGGGGATGCAAACTGGAAAACAGTACGGAGGTTCCTCAAAAAGTTAAAAATAGAACTACAGTATGGTCCATCAATTGCCCTAATAGGTATTTACCCAAAGAAAACAAAAAATACTAATGGAAAGGGATACATGCACCCTGATGTTTAAAGCAGCATTATCTACAGTAGCCAAATTAGGGAAACCGACCGTGTTCATCGAGTCATGAATGGATAGAGAAGATGTGTATATATGAAATGGAATGTTACTCAGCAATAATAGAATGAAATCTTGCCATTGGCAACAACATGGATGGAGCTAGAGAGTATTATGCTAAGCAAAATAAGTCAGAGAAAGACAAATATGATTTCACTCAGGTGGGATTTAAGAAATAAACAGGGCACCTGGGTGGTTCAGTCGGTTAAGCGGCCGACTTCGGCTCAGGTCATGATCTCACAGTTTGTGAGTTCGAACCCTGCCTCGGGCTCTGTGCTGACAGCCTGCTTTGGCTTCTCTCTCTCTCTCTCTCTCTCTCTCTCTCTCTCTCTCTCTCTGTCCCTCCCCACTTGTGTGCGCGTGCACTCTCTCTTTCTCTCTCAATAAATAAACATTAAAAAAAAAGAAAACAATCAAGCAGTGGGGAAAAAAGAGAGAGAGGCAAACAATAAACAGACTCTTAACTCTAGAGAACAAACCTCTGGTCACCAGAGGGGAGGTGGGGGGTGGGGATGGGTGAAATAGGTGATGGGGATGAAGGAGGCACTCGTCGTGATGAGCACCGTGTGATTCGTGGAAGTGTTGAATCACTCTTTTGTACAGCTGAAACTAATATTACACAGTATGTTAACTAACTGGAATTTAAATCAAAAACTTTTAAAAATGGTTGTTTGTTCCCACTTGAAAATGGCAGGAGACATTTCTAAACAGGGTCCTAAGTCTGCTTTTCCTAGTACATCTTGTGACTGTTTCAAAAAGCCTGAGAGAGAGGCTATTTCGTCTTTTTCTTTTATTGTGTTAGAATTTTAAGCGGCTCAGTACGACTCTACACACGGCAGGCTGCCTCACCTCGCACCCTGTGCCCTGCTCTCTCCTCTGCTGTGGGGTAGCACACGCCTACTTCTTCACGGCTGCGGATGCGCGTGCCTCCAAGCCAGAACACCTTCCCTTGGCTGATTTGTCCGGTGTTTTCTCAGGCTGCAGTGATACGGCGGACAGTTGTTCGATGGGGTCATGCGTCAGAGTGGCCAACACCAGGAGCTAGGCTTACCTTTAAGAAGCAAAAGGCATTAGGCGGCCCCTGGGGGGGGGCTCAGTCGGTTAAGCGTCTCTTTGTTTCAGCTCAGGTCGTGGTCTCAGGGTTCGTGGGTTCGAGCCCCGGGTCGGGCTCTGCACCGACATCGCAGAGCCTGCTTGGGATGGTCTCTCTCTTCCTCTCTTTCTGCCCTTCCCCTGCTTGTGCTGTCTCTCTCTCAAAATAAAGAAACTTTACACAAAAAAGAAACAAAAGGCCCTAGGTGTCCATCTGCCTTGATGAGGGCTCTACAGATTTCAGGAGTCACACATTTCTCTTGGCTGACCGTGTCATTTTGATTCTCTAAAACACTTCATATTTCTGTGACAGCTATTTCTTTCTTCTCTCCAATATTGTACATACCTCCCTCCATTTCGCATATGGTACTCTTCTCTTCAAAGGCATTTGAAATACTTTCATAATGATTATAAATGTGGGTCCTCAACCTTAAGTATACAGTCTGTCTTTCTATATCACAACCCAACTCTGATACCAAAACTCTGCAGGAATGCTAAGAAGTTGTTTGGAGGCTTATGTGGCACCCGGATATTGTGGCGATCGGGCCCTGGGGTCCTCTACCTCAGCGGGGATGCTCGGAGACCTCCTGTGCCCTATTTAGTCCCTGCCATTCGGCCATAAAGATCCCCCCTGAGATAACCCAGGTTCCTGTCCTCAAGGCCCCTTCAAGTCTGTTGGCATCCACTTCCACGCCACAGCCAAACTGGAGACATGGGCGTCATCCCGTGGCTTCCGCCCCGTGATGTGGCAGTGGAAACTCTCCGTGTCCAGGGCTCTGTCTGGCTGGATCCATTTCACGGATGTCCCTTACTTTCACTGGTCGTTTGCCGCCCTCCCCGAGCCCACTCTGAGCGTCGCGTTCCGGCATCAGGGCACAGGACCCCTCTCGCAGAGACTCTACGGTTTCTCTTCCTTATTATTTCCTTACCGTCTCGTCTCTTCTCTTCTCCCCCCAGCAGATTGTTTTTCCAGTCTGAGTGGGAGTTGGCACGAGACACTCCTCTTTTCCCTTTGCTTTTCCCATACATTTCATTCTAAATCCTTACAGTTCTCCCAAGGAATTTAATCTTTGGGAGTACAAAAGGCAGAGACCGAGCGGCTCCTTCTGCTTTGTGCCTGGTCGCATCCCTTTGCTGAAGTGATGAATGCAGACCAGTATTTGCCCACATGGGGCATCAAATAGGGAAAATGCCTGGAATTTTTTTTTTTTAAAGGAAAACAGTAGTTAACTTCATTAAAACATTATCCTGCTATGCTTACACTTTATAACGTTAGTTTAGTTTTGATTTCTGTGCTTTTCAGTTACTATTGTAATTTGGCGTATGTACGATTGCCTCCGGTGATCCCTTTCAGGAGAGGTAATACTGTGATTCCTCAGTTCTTTTCAGTCTGTCTGAGCGCTTGCTGTCCGCTGGCTGCCAGACCCATGCCTATTAGAATCCACATTTATTAATGCTCACGGCTCACGGTTCGCTTTGAGCCCTTCTAATCACACTGTCCTTCCTGTCTTAGTTTTCTTTTAAATCACTTTGAATCACGTCTCCATTTCCTACCATCAATTATTGGTTAAGCCTTGATTTGTTAAAACCTCCATCGAAAGCGTGACGTCGGCAAAATGATCGGACCTCAGGTCCGTGTCTCCTGTCATTAGCTGGATTTCTGCATCTGATCCCCCCGGTGATCCTAGTGAAGAATTGTCTTCCTTGAGCTGTCGTGGGGAAGGTCGTTGTGACAGAAGAGTCTCGCCTGATTTATATGGTGAGGCACGCTCACTAATTCTGGCGTCAGAGCTCTGAGCACTTACCAATTGATTCCTATCAGTGTTGTGTGAGATGATAAATTCTAATCAGAGCTTTTTGGTCTGTGTTAGTCTGGCTTTCTTTTTTATAATGGATTTCTCTCATTCATGCTTTCCCTAGTCTGCATTTTTATGACTGTGATGTGCTTTGATTTACTTCATTCCGAGCACCAC